>NW_006400083.1:2104840-2111925 GCF_000299155.1 Elephantulus edwardii
GGGATTCCCATTCTTCTCAGAGTCAGCCATAGTTTGTTATGATCTACACAGTCAAATGCCTTTGCATAGTCAATGAAACACAGATAGACATTCCTCTTGTATTCCCTGCTTTCAGCCAAGATCCATACATTTAGTAAAAATTATTGAATTCTGAATCTATCATCTTTCATTTTACCAGATGAGTTTATTTTTAGTCATGTTAGGCTGGTTAACAAGTATTTGTAAGAAAATACAGAAAGTAAAGAAGTGGAGGCAGGAGGAGAAAGAAAGGGGAGGAAGACATTTATTGAGCTGCTCCCCCAGGACCATCTGGGTGGCTGGGCCATTCTTGTTAGGCAGCTGGGTCATCCGTTGGAAGAAGAGAGTACCAGAGGATTGTCTGTTTCATTAACTATACAACTGTGTTTAACTGTATGGATTACAACAAATTATGACCAGCCTTGAAAATAATGGAAATTCCAGAACACTTGATTGTGCTCATGTGAAATCTATACTTGAACAAAGAAGCAGACATCAGGACAGGGCAAGTAAACACTAAATGGTTCAAAATAAGGAACGTATTTCATCAGGGATGCATCCTTTCCCTAGGCTTTTTTCAATTTGTATGTGGAACAAATTATTTGGAAGGCTGGACTTTACGAGGAATGTGGCATCAGGATTGGAGGAAGACTTATAAACAACCTGCTTTATGTAGATGGCACAACCTTGTTTGCAGAAACCAAGAAGGACCTGAAACATTTGTTGCACAACGTCAAGGACTGAATTCTTTTTTTTTAAGGACTGAATTCTTTAATATATATTGAAGTACAACATCAAAAAACAAAGATTCTCACCACTGGACAAATTGACAGTATCATGATAGATGGAGAAGAGATTGGGATTATTAACAATTTCAGTTTGTTCATCTCTTCAATCAACACTCTTGATACCAGCAGTCAGAAAATCAAAAAACAAATTTTCTTAATATGTATCAGAGAGTTTGACAATAACTATAGATGACAGAATAAGAATAGATGCCTTTGAATTGTGGTGTTCGAGAAGAATATTGAATATACCATGGACTGCCAAGATAACAAGCAAATCTTCCCTGGAGAGGATGAAACCAAGTTACTTTTTGGTTGCACAGATTTTAACATTTAATTTCACATAATATGAGTATGTTTCCAGGAGGGATTAATCTTTAGGGAAGGACATCATGTTTGGAATGATGGGGGGATAGTGCAGTAAAAACAAAACAAACAAACAAAAACAACAACAAACAAACCTGGAGGAGATAAATTGACACAGTATTTAAGGTAATGGGCTAGATATGTTTCAGGGAGACTGAGAATGGCTTAAGACAGGGTAGAGTTCAGAGCTCTTGTGCATAGGGTCATGATGAGTCACAGTAAACTTGGCTGCACATAACCCCAGAATCAGGTATGTTTTTTAAATATTTATCTTACTTCATTTTCACCTTAGATAAATCACTTAAACTCAATGCACCTCAGTTTCATCACTGTGAAATAGTACTACCGATTCTTACCTCAGTGTTACAGAGGGGGATAAAGTGTATTGACGTACAAAAGACATTTAAAGTAGTATTTGGCATTTATTAATATTTGCTGTAGTAATTATAATTATTATGAACATACATATGATGAAAAGAAGGCTCAGAGTTTTAAATACTTGACAGCCAGTTTGAATTTATAGTTACAGAGGAGAGTCATGTGCCAAGTCCTTCATTCTCTCTGCAATTCTTCTCTCAATTGGTTCTACACTTAATAAAGAAAAAAATTTTCACTCTGTAACTATACTCACTTCTCACTTACCAAAGTTATGTCTTAAAGTTAAGTTTTGGGTCTCAAATAAAATAATAGCTTGTATTGATGAAACTAGCACTAAGTGAAAACAAGAGGATGAACACATCATGCATTATATAATGGAGGATGACTGCATTATTACTTAATGGCAAACATCATCATATAACTGCCAAACATCAACTTTACATAATATCAAACCAATCTAAATTATAACCCAGCCAAGTCAATGTGTAGTCTTAACCATTACAGTCAGTGTCACTCTTGCTTCTTACCTTAATATGTGTTACTGCCAGACATATGACATTAATTGGCAAAATAGCTTCTTCTTGTTGCTGTTGTTGTCACTGTTGTTATGTGCTGCCGAGTCACCTGTGACTCTTAGCGACCCTATGTACAGCAGCTCTGAACCCTGCCCTGTCTTTAACCAGTCTCAATAAATCCTATACACCACCACTACTGTCCTAGTTACTTCATCAATCGGTCTCATCTGGGGTCTTCCAACCTTCTGTGCTGTCCCTCCACCCTTCTGAGAATGATGTCCTTCTCCAAGGACTGGTCCCTCCTGGCCCTGTGTCCAAAGTATGTGAGACAGCTGAAAAATCCTAGCATCCAAGGAGAAACTTGGTTTCACCCTCTTCAGGTCAAACCTGTTTGTTTTCTTGGCTGTTTTTGGTATGTTCAAGACCCCTCTGCAGCACCACAACTCAAAGACATCAATTCTTCTGTAATCCTTAATTATTATCCAGCTCTCTGATGCATAGCAAGTAGTTGCAAAGACCATGGCCTGGATCTGGTGCACTTTAGTCTCCAGATTGACTTCCCCTCCCCCCCCCCAGTACTCCAGAGAGGTCCCTGATAGCCTATTTTCCCAATGCAATGAGCCTTTGATTTTCTGACTGCTGGTGCCAAGAGAATTGATGGTGGAGTCAAGCAAGCTGTAATTCCATCATGATGCTATTAATTGGCCCAGAGGTGAAAATATTTGTTTTCTTGATTTTGAATTTCAATCCATAATGAAGACATATGACATTAAAGGGCAAAATATGTATTATTTATTTTAATCTCACTATAAATATGAAATAGGGGAATAATAACATAGGTGCTAAAGTGAGGGATATTTTGTAGGGTTTTTTTTAACCTCCTGAGTCGGAAACGACTCGACGGCACATAACAACAACAACAACAACATATCTGATTGAGGCTCAATGTCAAGAAGACAAAGATTCTCACCACTGGACCAATTGGCAACATCAGGATGGATGGTGAAGAGATTGAGATTGTTCACAGTGTTAGTTTGCTTGGCTCCACAGTCAACACTCTCGGCACCAGTAGCCAGGAAATTAAAAGACATATTGCCATGGGAAAGTCTGCTGTTAGGGACCTGTCCAAACTACTGAAGAGCAATCTGATACCCGCCATGGTCTTTGCAATCACTTGTCATGCATAAGAGAGTTAGACAATGACCAAGGAGGATAGAAGGAGAATTGATGCCTTTGAGCTGTGGTGCTGGAGAAGAGTATTGAGGGTACCATGGACTGCTAGGAAAACAAACAAATTCATCTTGGAAAGGGTTAAAGTGGTTGTTCCTTGGAGGTAAGGATTCTGAGGCTCCATCTAACATACTTTGGACATGTTGTAAGGAGGCACCGGTCCTTGGAGAGGGACATCATGCTTCATAGGGTGGAGGTACAGTGCAGGAGGGGAAGGCCCTCTATGAGGTGGATTGATTCAGTGACTGGGATAATTGGGATGGGAGTGTCAGAGACAGTGCGATTGGCACAGGACAGAGCAGAGTTTAGGGCTGTTGTACGTAGGTAGGGTCACTATGAGTTGCAAGTGACTCAACAGCACATGACAACAACAACAACAACATATCTGCTGTCAGGGACCTCTCCAGAGTGCTGAAAAGCAGTGATTTAAGTGTAGAGACAAGGGTGTGCCTAATCTAAGCCATGGTCTTCTCAATTACTCATCATGCTTCAGAGAGCTGGACAATGACTAAGGATAACAGAAGAAGAATAGATGCCTTCTTGTGCTGGAGAAGAGTCTTGAACATACCATGGACTGCTAAGAAAGCAAATCTGTCTTGGAGTGGGTGAAACCAAGTCTCTCCTTAGAGGCTGGGATTTTGAAACTCCACCTTTGGGCACATGGCCAGGAGAGATCAGTCCTTGGAGAAGGACATTATACTCTGAAATGTGGAGTGCAGGAGAGGAAGACTCCAGATGAGATGGATTGATACAGTATCTGAAGCAATGTGTTGGAATTAGTGATACTGGCTCAGGAGAGGGAAGAGTTCAGAGATGCTATACATAGGGTCACTATAGGTCACAGGTGATTCAACGGCACATAACAAGATCAATATAATGTATTTATTGGTTGTTTTATATTTAAGCCTCTTGTTTGGAGTCAACAAAACCCTTGGGGAGGATTTTTGTATTTAAAAATCAGTTAAGTGGGGAAACGACAGCCTTTGTAACAAACGGTCTTGGCAAAATTGTAAAACTATCTGCAGAAGACATGAGCAAGATCCACACCTCACTCCATATGCAAAAACCAACTCAAGGTGGATCATGGACCTAGGACTAAAACCAAGGACTATAAACTTCATTAAAGAAAAGCTTGGAAGAACTTTAGTAGCCTTAATCGACAACATAAACAGTTTTCCAAGTATCCTGAAAAATCTACAACCAGGAGAAGATAAAATAGATGAATGGGACCTTCTAAGAATCAAATCCCTATGCACATCCAAAAATTTCTCTAACAGGGTGAAGAGGGAAGCCACAGACTGGGAAAAAGTGTTTGGTAATGGCATTTAAGATAAAGGAATTATATCTAGAATTTATAAAATACTTGAGCACCACAATAAGATAAAGGTAAATAACCCAATCGAAAAATGGACACAGGATATGAACAGACACTTCACCAAAGAAGATATTCAGAAGGCCAACAAGCACTTGAAGAAATGTTCAAAATCCCTAGTTCTAAGAGAGATGCAAATAAAGACAACTCTGAGATATCATCTCACTCCAGTAAGACTAACAAAATTTAACAGAACAGCAAGCAACAAATGCTGGCAAGGTTGTGGAGAGACTGCAACCCTTATTCACTGTTGATGGAAGTGTAAACTGGTACAACTACTGTGGAAAGCAGTGTGGCGCTTTCTCAAAAAGTTGCAAATAGAGATACCATTTGACCCAGCAATTCCATTACTGGGAATATACCCTAAAGAGATAATAACCGCCATCCAAGCAGATATATGCACACCCATGTTTATCAAGTCTTTTTTTCACAATAGCAAGGAGTTGGAAACAACCTAAGTGCCCATCAACAAATGAATGGATAGAGAAGCTGTGGTATATTCATGCAATGGAATACTACACTTCATTGAAAATCAAGGAACTCATGCAATATTATTCAAAATGAGTGACTCTGGAGGACATTATGCTGTGTGAAATACCTCAGTCAAAAAAGGATAAACACTGCATTTGCCGCTGCTGTTGAATGGGACTGACATCGTGGTTAGGATAAGAATGAGAAAAACTGGATGAATTATGTATACTGCATTGAAACTGATGAGGGAGAGAACAGTTTAAAAGCAATATTATTTTTGGGCATTATGATTATCGTAAGAGTCTGGAATGAAGGTTGCAGAGTGGAGTATACTAGGGTTGGGGGTGGGGGGTGCGGGGGAACTGTAAATTCCAATAAAGGAATTTTTCTTTTACTTTTCATTTTTACTTTTACTTTTTACTTTTCAAAGAGAAGAGCCAACTGGGGGTGGGGGTGGGGTGGGCAGGGAGAAAAGTGCAACAATGAATGAATGGAAATACAAACTCTGTTAATGTTCATTAAAATTAATAAAAATATATTTTAAAAATCAGTTGTTATATTTTGGAGGAGCATTCTTCTAAGTAGTATAGCACTCTTTTGTCAATATGCTGTACTGAGGTAACCTGGGGTTGCTGTGATGCTAAACCTTGTGCCATTGGAGAATCAAATGGCTATTGGTTAGTGACCCATGGCAGACAGTGTCTGGTGGAGCTCCCATTTTAAGACAGGCTTGGAAGAAGGAGTGGTATTTGTTTCCTAAACACCATACCTCTGGAAACTCTATGAACTTTGAGAAACGATGGTAGTTGTAAAATCTTCAGATCTTTTGTTTACAGGGTTGCTATGAGTCATGCTCTAATCAGTTGCAATCAACAACAACAATAACACAAAGCAAGCAAGCAAGCAAACAACTTAAAAAAATCCTTCAGTAAATAAATAGATGTTTGTTTGTTCTGTGTGGTAGGAAGTCTTGACATGTAAAACTCATCCCAAAAGCAAGATTCCATGTATTATTTGCCAACAAAAGAATGTGATGGCCCACTGTAAAAGAATAAAAAAAAAAAAGAAAGAAAATGAAAAGCACAAAATGACAACAAAAATCAAGAACAGTATCCTATATAACATTAAGTATAGGCTTTTTAAAAAGACAAATGCATTGTAAGGCGAATACATTAGTGCTATCTATAACCTTGACATTTTGATAAGTGCCTTAATGTTAGCCTGAGCCTTAAAACTGATTCTCTCAGAGTTCAGTCATTGCTTTGGAATCTTCCTCTAGGTTTTGTTGATCCCGAGACTGGTTCCAGCATACTTTTGTGTGTCGCAATTTCTTTATATCTTGTTCCTTTTTATACAAAAATGAAAAGTAATTTAACAAAGGCAGTAAGAACTATCTTGATAATGAGGGCAATTTCTATAATTGTTAAATTTGGGGGGGATTAATATTTTAATGTGCAGAAAGTCATATTTTATGGAGCTCAATATGATTAGTTTCCACACTTCCCCCACCCCCAAATTTCACCAAAATGGTTGTGTTCAGGTAAGTTGCATCAGTTGCTTTTAGCTTTCTTAAGAGAGTCAGCTGTAGAAGTAGAAGCAGACAACTTTCACTAAGATAATGCCTAAAGTCAAACTGAACAAAGCATGTGTTTTGTTGTTGTTGTTATGTGCCGTCGAGTCGTTTGCAACTCATAGCGGCCCTATGTACAACAACTCTAAACCCTGCTCTATCCTGTGCCAATCTCATTGCCTCTGACACACCCATCTGATTACCACAGTCACTGAATCAATCCACCTCACAGAGGGTCTTCCCCTCCTGCGCTGTCCCTCTACTCTACCCAGCATGATGTCCCTCTCTGAAGACCTGTCTCTCCTTACAACATATCCAAAGTATGTCAGACGAAGCCCCAGAATCCTTGCCTCCAAGGAGCTTGTTGTTGTTGTTATGTG
>NW_006400083.1:2114267-2152118 GCF_000299155.1 Elephantulus edwardii
CTTACAACTGTTCCTCTTCCTTTGTATTTCCATGCTTGACAGTTCTACCTAGGTTGCCCTTTCTGTTCGTCTACGTGTGTTGTGTTGTGTCTAGTGCATGTTAATTTCTTTCCTTCATGTTACTTTTGAGAAGGAAGTGGTAGATTATTTTAAATTTGATAAGACATTTTAAAGAAGACAGAGCAGCTGTGTCAATTTACACTGGGCTGCAAGGAACCTAGGTCTTCAATCATTATTCGTTTAGTCAGTAAATGTTTAATGACCTTTTATTATGTCTCAAGTCATGTGATAAACATGGAAAATGCTAACAATATCTGTCCCTCTTGATATAGGGAGTTTTGTCAACTGCCTTTTCCAAAGGACTCTCCTTTGTATAGCAAGTTTTAGTCTTTTACAGGGAAAAAAGAGATTAGTGGTTTGTTATGAATTTTCCTATGGTAGAAAATAAACTGGAAGATGAGAAGCATTCAAAGAAGGAGATAAAGGAAAAGTTATTGAAAGAAAAGTCAGGAAGGAGAGAAACAGATTTATGTTTTTGTTGTTGTGTATCGTTGAGTCTGAACCGACCCATAGCTGACTCTCAGGTGGGTTTTCAGAGACAGTTAATCTCCTGAGAGGAGATTGCCCATCCTTCTCCAGCGGAAAAGCTAGTGGCCTCCAATGCATTTGGGATTGCAGTGCAGTTTCTTTGCCTATCATTAGATTTGTTCTAGTAATCCTTGCATCCGGTTGTCCAAAATCCATAAAAAGTTTATCTTAAGAATAGTTAAACTGAACTTCTTCTGCCTGCTGCATAATTTCTTACTTTTCTGTCTCCAATACTTCTCTGTGTTGTTGTTGTTGTTGTTGTTGTTGTTGTTGTTGTTGTTGTTATGTGCCATCGAGTCGCTTGACACTCATAGTGACCCTGTGTACAACAGCCCTAAACTCTGCTCTGCCCTGTGCCAATTGCACTGTCTCTGACATTCCCATTCTGATTACCCCAGTCACTGAATCAATCCACCTCATAGAGAGCCTTC
Organism: Elephantulus edwardii; assembly: GCF_000299155.1. Classification (NCBI taxonomy): domain Eukaryota; kingdom Metazoa; phylum Chordata; class Mammalia; order Macroscelidea; family Macroscelididae; genus Elephantulus; species Elephantulus edwardii. The sequence goes on from NW_006400083.1 coordinate 2,115,287, forward strand.
CCTGCCTGTACTGTCGCTCCACCCTCCCAAGCATGATGTCCCTCTCCACGGACTGATCTCTCCTTACAACATGTCCAAAGTATGTTGGACGATGCCTCAGAATCCTTGCCTCCAAGGAGCCAGCCGGTGTGACCCTTTCCAGGATGAACCTGTTTTCCTAGCAGTCCATGGTACCCTCAATACTCTTCTCAAGCACCACAGCTCAAAGGCATCAATTCTCCTTCTATCCTCCTTAGTCATTGTTCAACTCTCTGATGCATAACAAGTGATCGCAAAGACCATGGCCTGTATCAGACACACCTTATTCTCCAGAGAGACATCATTGCTCCACAGAACTTTGGAGAGGTCCCTATCAGCAGACTTTCCCATGGCAATATGTCTTTTAATTTCCTGGCTACTGGTGCCAAGAGTGTTGACTGTGGAGCCAAGCAAACTAAAACTGATCTATACCAAAGATATTGTTTTCTTTGGCTCTGGTTGGTTGTGCATATATCTGAATGAAAGTGGTATTCATTAGTGTTGGAGAAAAGTGTTGAATATAACATAGACTACTAAGAGAAAAAAACAGGTTCATCCTGGAGAGGGTTAAACCAGGATGCTCCTTGGAGGCAAGGATTCTGAAGCTCCATCTGACATAATTTGGACATGTTTCAAGGAGGGACCAGTCCTTGGAGAGGGACATCATGTTTAGCAGAGTGGAGGGACACACAATAGAAAAAGACCCTCTATAAGATAGATTGATACAGTGACTGGCGTAATAGGAGTAGGTGTGTCAGAGACATTACAATTGGCACAAGATAGAGCAGGGGTTAGCGCTATTGTACGTAAGGTTGCTATGAGCTGCAAGTGACTCAATGGCATATAACAAAAAGAAACATACCATAGATAAATTTTTATTCATTGAATTCACAATTTCTTAATCATGTTTCCACTACAACTTACCTCCAAAAATATTTATATTTTCCTTTTTATCTATTTATTTCTATTTAACACACACAATTTAGGTACGAGTTGCTACCTTTTTCTGTAAATCACTGTAATGATTTCTAAGCTAATCTCTATTATTTCAGCCTCTTCCAAAATCACATTTCTTTCTAACTATCAACAAGATTTGTGGAAACTATGATTTTTTTTCTATTATCTTTTTAAGTCTCTTCATTCAAATCCATTCCATAAATTAACATCAGACTAAACATATTAATATACAACTCGTTGCTTGTTACTACACCCGTAAGGATTTGGGGCATAAGAATTTCACAATGCCACTACTTTGCCTATCATTTGAGTCTTTCCAGTAATCCTTGCATCCGGTTGTCCAAAATCTATAAAAAGTTTATCTTAAGAATAGTTAAACTGAACTTCTTCTGCCTGCTGCATAATTTCTTACTTTTCTGTCTCCAATATTTCTCTGTGCTACTTTTTTTACCTCTGAAAGCATTCCTGAGAAATCCTTTCTTTTATAAGTCATGGGTTTTTTGAAGTATACTCACTTCACCTCCTCTTTGTACAGAATTTTGCACCCATTTTGCCATATTTGCTATAGACACTCTTTACTTATTTAACCTATTCTGAAAACTCTTAGTACCTTTTTGTTTAAAGCTCCCTGTAGAGCTTATGCTTATTGGCAAAGTCCTATGAAACCCATGGAGTTTGAATGGTGTATTCTCCACCCTGCCAAACTCAATGTCTGACACAATATCAATTTGTTTTTTAAGAACTCAACCCCACCTTTATTTGATCAGTTTTATCAGTCTGACTGTTGTTGCTACTGTTCTTTGGTGCCGTCAAGTTGTAGATGACTCATAGCGACCCTGTGAACGAAAGGCCTGAGCATTGTTCATAGAGTTTCCGGAGGCAAGCCATTTGGGAAGTGGATGCCACTCCAGCTTCCAGGCTTGTTTTAGTCGGGAAACTCCAGCAAACACTGTCCACCATGGATGATGATTAGCACTTTTGGCACATCAGTGTCACAGTGGTTTGTACTACTCTGAAATTGTTTACCAATCTTATTGCAACTTGGCTATAGTTTTGCTACTATGTTTTTATTTTGGAATATCTTAAATGAGTATGCAAGATGCAAACAGATATTTGACTTTTTATTATTATATTAGTTTTAAAAAACATTATTTTTCACACCAGATTCTTCCAATTTCCCTCACTGCATCCCATCAAATTGTACAACTTCATTGATATATTCCCGCCCCCGCCCCACACATCCTCATCCCGCTACTCCCAACTCCCCCCACTTGGATCCTCATAGTCATTCTATAATAATGGTTTTATACAATATTTGTCCTTGTGGAGCTGAGATAGTTCACTCAGAATAATGTCCTCCACTCCCTCCCAAGTTAGGTAATAATTTACAGCATAGTATTCCATTGAATGAAGAATATGCCACAACTTCTTAATCGATTTAGTTGTGGTTGGATATCTGTGCTGTTTCTACATTCTTGTGATGGTGAATAACTCTGCTATGAACACTGGTGTACAAGTTTTTGTTATCTATTGTATATACCAGCCAGGAGATTAAAAGATGTGTTCTGATGGGAATGTCTGCTGTTAGGAACCTTTCCAAAGTTCTGAAGAGCAATGGTGTCTCTCTGGAGACTAAGGTGCATCTGACACAGGTCATGGTCTTTGCAATCACTTGTTAGGCATCAGAGAGTTGGACAATGACTAGGGAGGATAGAAGGAGAATTGATGCCTTTGAGCTGTGGTGCTGGAGAAGAGTATTGAGGGTACCATGGACTGCTGGGAAAGCAAACAGATTCATCCTAGAATGGGCAAGCCAGGTGGCTCCTTGGAGGCAAGGATTCTGAGGCTTTGTCTAACATACTTTGGACATGTTGTAAGGAGGGACCGGTCCTTGGAGAGGGACATCATGCTTGGGAGGGTGAAGGTACAGCACAGGAGAGGAAGGTCCTCAGTAAGGTGGATTGATTCAGTGACTGGGATTAGGGCTCTTGTACATAGGGTCGCCATGAGTGTCAAGGGACTTGACGGCACATAACAACAACAACAACAACAACAACATAATATACTTGCCAGTCGAGCATTTCTAAAATGTCTAGAGCTTCTGTTGTTGGGAATTGCCAGATTTATTCCTCTAGAAATCAGTCAATCAGGATCTGACTGAGATATCCCAGGCAGTGAAATTATAAAGTATTAAGGCAGATGGCTTATTCCTATGGAATTTTAGATTATTAACTTGAATATTCTGATGGTTTTAGCATCACTGGAAAAAAAGAAAGCAATGTATTAGCAAATGTAACACAAGAGAGGGAACACCTCTTTTGTGTTCCTTTTTTTTTTAGTTATATATGTAGAAATTCTTTTACCTCTTGTAGGGAAGATAAACCTACTCTTTTCTTCAGTTAAGAAAATATGCAACTGGCCCAACTTTTACTTTGAATCTTCCTTTTAGCATTTACTGACAGGAGGAGTTTTAGCACATCATCTCTAAATTGGCTCTATAAAGTTTCTTCAGCTAATTTTGCCTATAAAATAATTTTTCTGTTCAAGATCATGAAACACTGGAATCCATCTTTCATAATAAAAAAGACCATTAGTTCTTTACTATTGCTCATTATTTTTATTAACTCTTTGACAACGCTTTGCTGGAGGAAAAATGTATCTACAGAGCTAGAAAAGGAGGATTGCTAAGATGCTGAGGCCAACGTTCTCACAATCAGCAAGGCGGTGACATTGGACTCTACCAGCTGGTCTCTGAGTTGAGCATCTGTGCTGTCATGAGTCACAGTGAGAAGATGAGAAGACAGGCTGATCAAGACATGGAGATGTTATTTTGATTTGCTCACATAGAGCCCTTTTTGACAACATAGCAAAAACAATTTTCTAAGAGTTAAAATGACTGATCACTTTACTTTTCTCTACTTTTTTAAATGAAAGTTTATGAAGCAGGTTAGATTCATATCTGAAAATCCCCAAGCAAATTGGTGATTATGTTTATTTTTTTACATTAATATTCTTTTTTTAATCAATATTCTGATAATTCCATTTCCAGAATTTTAGTTTCTTTGTCTCTTTATTTTCTCACTTTACTTTAGAGTAAATGTTAAGCTTTTGGTTTTATGAGAGGCTTTTGTTTTGTTTAGTAAATTGTCATTCTCATGGATAATAAATATCCTTTATTTATTGTTGCAGAGCAACACCTGGTAGATTCAAACAGTGTGCATTAGGGTTTACTGTGCAAATTCTTACTACTACTAGCACTCTCCTACTAAATGATTGTAACCAGATATTGTTTGGGTTTTTTTTTTCTTTTATCATGGTAGCATATTTAGTATGTGATACAATGGGTTGATTGGTAAAATTGTTTTCTTAGCCCATTGCTTTGACATTTACTATATGATTGTGTGGTGCTATTAATAATGTGAATGAAATGAGATAAGGAACAACTCAGCTAATACAAAGATGCACAGTCTGAATCCAACACCTGATTCACAAGAGAAAGATGGGCAATCTCCTCCTATGCCACTATTGCCTTTGAAACTCTGTTGAAGGATAAGCTATGGATTGGTTCTGACTCAATGGCACACAGCAATAATAGATGGATGGATGGATAGATAAGTTGATTTATGGAGCTTTGGTGGCTTGATGTTTAGAAGCTGCATTGCAATCCCAAAGGCACAAGGTTCCAATCTGCAGTTGCTCCACTGAAAAAGATGGACAATCTCCTCCCATTATATACTCAGCTGTAAGTTAGTTCCAGCTTGATGGCACAAAAAAACAACATAGACAAATATGTATTTGGATGGATAGATAGATAGATAGATAGATAGATAGATAGATAGATAGATTGACAAGCAGATTGACAGATAGTTGTTATTATTGTCATTTTGTATTGTTGAATACAAACTAATCCTCCAACGTCATTTTCAAAGGTTGTAAATTTCACAGGAGATTACTCATCTTTGCCTTGCATCATTACTGATTTTGAACTGACAGAGAAGTACCATCTTTAAGCTATTAGTACAAGTCTCTATGAACTATACCCTAAGAGCTTTTTCTGTTTCTTTTTGGTGGCCTCTCATATAAGGAAGGTATTGCACTGATGGTCCAAAGACAGATGGTATGAGTTCACTCACTTCTCAAGAGGAAGAAGATGGACAATCCTCTTATGAATTTACAGCATCTAAAATCCTGCAGAAGAGACAGCTAGGGGTCAAGTCTGACTGCACAGAAATTACTCAATTGACATCTTGAAAAAAATCATACTATAAATGTTAAAATCTACAACCAGGAGAGGATAAAATAGATGAATGGAACCTTCTAAGAATCAAATCCCTATGCACATTCAAAAACTTCTCCAATAGGGTAAAAAGGGAAGACACAGATTGGGAAAAAATATTTGGTAATGACATGTCAGATAAGGGACATATCTAGAATTTATAAACACTTGTGCACCACAAGATAAAGGTAAGCAACCCAATTGAAAAATGGGCACAGAATATGAACAGACACTTCACCAAAGAAGACATTTAGAGTGCAAACAGACACCTGAAAAAAAGAGAGATGCAAATCAAAACAACTATGAGATATCATCTCACCCCAGTAAGAATAGCAAAATTTAACAGAGCAGAAAACAATAAATATTGGCGAGGTTGTGGAGAAACTGGAACCCTTATTCACTGTTAGTGGCAGTGCAAAATGGTGCAATCGCTATGGAAGGCAGTAAAGCGCTTTCTCAAAAAGGTAGAAATAGAAATACCATTTGACTCAGCAATTCCACTACTGGGAATATACCCCAAAGAAACCATAACTGCAACCCAAGCAGATATATGTGCACCCATGTTTATTGTGGCTTTGTTTATAACAGCAAAGAGTTGAAAACAACCTAGTGCCCATCAACAAATGAATGGATAGATTGAGTAGCTGTGGTATATTCACTCACAAAGTGGAATACTATGCTGCATTCAAAAACAAGGAACTCGTGAAATATTATACAAAGTGGGTGACCCTGGAGGACATTATGCTGAGTGAAATATCTCAGTACAAAAGGACAAATACTGCATAGTGCCATTGTTATAAAACAGAACTGACATCAGGGTTGGAGGGAGACTGAGAAAGATGGGATAAATGATGTATACTGCATTGAAACAGATGAAGGAGAGAATTGTTTAAAAAGGATAAATAATTATGTATTATTGTCATGATAGAAGTCCAAAAGGAAGGCTGCATAGTGGAGTGGACTTGGGGGGAGGGATTGCATAACAATGAAAGAATTTTTCTTTTACTTTTCAAAGAGAAGAGTGTACTGTGGGGGAGGGCTGAGCAGGGAGAAAAGTGCAACAGTGAATGAATAGGAACCCAAAGGCTCTGAAAATGTTCATTAAAATTTATAAAAAAAACAAAATAAAACAATACAACAGTGTCCTTTATTAATGATACATGACAATATGGCCTCTCTAATCCCCTCCAGGTTAATCTCAGGGGGACTACATAGTAACTGGATCAAGGATTTGAGATTCTCACTGTGTGTGGGTATAGAGTTGGTAAGAACTTACCAGCAACTCAGAAAATCTCTCTTTTAGGGCCATTGCTGGGAGTGGTAATACCAGGCTCCTAATGCAAACAATTCCATTTATTCTGTCCTTCGTCATCATGTCCCAGGGATGCAGCTGAGGCTTCAAGAGAAGAAAGGACTATCTGTCAATCAATGAGGAGCAGGGAGCTGAGTCATACAATGATTTCTATTATATGCTTCAGTTATAAATTCACATATATGTAGTATTATATTACACAACTATTAGTTTTTCTGTGTTGTTGCCATGGTAATCCTACTCAGTATGTGAGGAACCACAGGTTCAGCCAATAGGATGACGATAAATTACATCTAACCACTGAGAAAACAAAACAAATCCACATACTTGTATCAACAAGCAACATTACAATAAAGGAAGTTATAATGAAGTTGAAAATGGTTTCAAATTACTTGGATCCACAATTAACACCCAAGAAAATAGCTGTCAAGAAATCAAATGATTATTGCATTCAGCGAATGACTTCTTTAAAGTGCTAAAGGGCCAGGATATAAATGTAAAATTTAAGTATGTTTGATTCAATTCATGGTGTTTTCAGTTCCTTCATACGTTTATGGACATTTCAGGAATTAAATTAATGGAATTGTTCTACAAACCATGCAGAACTATGAATAATTGATATCTTGATATTACAGTCTTGGTAATGAATATTAAATGTTGTTGTTATATGTCATTTAGTCTCAGGCAACTTATAGCTCTGAATTTTGCTCTATTTTGAGCCAACATCATTGTCTTTGACATACCTACTTTCATTACTTCAGTCACTGAGTCAATCCATGGCATACTATGTTTCCTTTCCTGTACTGTATCTTCAACCTTCCAAGAATGATGTCCTTCTCCAGGGACTGGTCTCTTACTGCAGCATGCCCAAAGTGTGTCAGACAAAACTTGAAAATTCTTGAAGCTACCTGGTTTCACCCTCTCCAGGATAGACCTGTTTGTTCTCTTAGCAGTGCATGTTATATTTAATACTCTTCTCCAGTACTCTGTAGAAGTCCCTGACAGTAGACTTTCCCAATGCAATTTATCTATTGATTTCCTAGCCATGGTACCTTTTACACGCAGGCAAGATACTGCTGAAAATTATAAAGAAAACTGCCAAATATGCAGGCAATGTTGAATGGATCTTGGTTGAAAGCAGAGTATCAGAGGAATGTCTATCTGTGTTTCATTGACTATGAAAAGGAATTTGACTGTGTGAATCATGACAAGCTGTGGCTAACTCTGAGAAAAATGGGAATATCAGAACATTTGATTGTGATTTTGTGAAATCTATATTTGGACCAGGAGGCAGTTTTCAGAACAGAACACGGAAACATTACATGGTTCAAAATTGGGAAGGCTGTATGTCAGGGATGTATCCTATCTCCATACCTTTTCCATCTATATGCAGAACAGATCATCCAGGAGGCTGGGCTTTATGAGAAGAAATGTAGCATCAGGATTGGAAGAAGATTCATCAACAGTCTGAATTATGGAGATGACATAATCCTGCTTGTTGAAACTGAGGAGGACCTGAATCCCTTGCTGCAGAAGGTCAAGGACTGCATCCTTCAATATGAATGAAGCTTAACAGCAAGAAAACAAAGATTTTCACCACTGAGTCGACTGGTAGCATTATGACAGACAATGAAAAGATTGAGATTATTAATAGCTTCAGTTAGCATGACTCCACGGTCAACATTCCTGATATCATCAGCCAGGAAATCAAAAGATGCATTGCACTGGAAAAATCTGCTGTCAGGAACCTCTCCAGAGTACTGAAGAGCAGCGTTGTCAGTCTGGATACTAAGATGTGCCTGATCCAGACCATAGTCTTTGCAGTTATTTTCCATGTCAGAAAATTGGACAATGATTGGGGATGATAGAAAGAGAATACACCATGGACAGCCAGAATAACAAACAAGTTTATCCTGAAGAGCTGAAACCAGGCTGTTTCTTGGAAGCAAGGATTCTGAGACTTCGTCTGACATACTTTGGGCATGTCGTAAGAAGGGACCAGCCCTTGGAGAGGGTCATCGTGCTTGGGAGCGTAGAGGGACAGCACAAGAGAGGAAGACCCTTGATGAGATGGATTGATTCAGTGACTGGGGTAATGAACATAGGTATGTAAGATTGGCACAGGATAGAACAGGTTTCAGGACTATTGTACATAGGGTCACTATGAGTTATAAGTGATTCAATGGCACATAACAATAATCTTTAGTACTGACTGAGTGTTTAAATCTCACATTTTGTGCCATAACATCTTCAGTATCTATCATAAAGCTGCCAATCAGCTCAGTCTGAGAATTATTATTTTCTTGATATTGAGCTTCACTCCACATTGAAAGTTGCAGTCTTTGACTTTCTGCAACAAATATCTCAGGCTCTCCTCAGCTTTGACAAGTAAAGTTGTGTCATGTTAATTATCGTTGCTGTTTCTTTGTTTCTATCATTATTGGGTGGTGTCAAGTCTACACTGACTCACAATCTTTCTATAAACAATAGATCTGAACCTTGTCTTTATCTGTGCCATACATACTTATTGTGGTAGTCAGTGTATAAGCCATCTCATTGCGGATCTTCCTCTTTTTCAATGAAACGTTACTTTTTCCAGGATGAATCTTTCTTTCTTTCTTTTTTTTTTAGATGATACCTTTTTCCTAGGACTTCTTCATGAAAATGTGACCAAAATAACTGAGACAAAGTTTCATCATCTTTATTTATATCTTTGGAGCATTTTGATTACACTTCCTTTAAGAGAGACTTGCTTATCATGGCAGTGCATGTTATAATCAGTACTTTTTTGTCCATTCCACAATTCAAAATAACTATTTTTTCTTTAGCTTTCCTTATCTATTGTTCAACTATCAGAAGCACAGGAAACATTTGAAAATACCAAGGCTTTTATCATGTGCATTATAGTCTTTAAAATGTCTGATTGGAAACTTTCATTAAAATGAATTAAAAAACTCTGAGAAAAAAATGTCATCCTTGATATTTAGCACTTAGAAGAGGTCTTCCTTTGATAGCAAATTTTTACAATGCAACATACCTTTTGATTTCTTGAGTGCTGTTACCATGGATGTCAATCCAAGGGAAATTAAATCATTGACAACATTAATCTTTTCTTCATCTATCATGATGTTGCCTATTGATCCACTGGTCATGATTTTTGTTTTCTTGATATTCAGATGGAATCTATATTGAAGTCTACTGTCTTTGATCTTCTACTGTAGGTGTTTCAAGTCTTTTTTTTTTTCTTTCTGCAAGCAAGATTGTGTCATCTACGCAACTCAGGTTGTGGGTCTTTTTCAATCCTGATACTATATTATTTTTTTGCATAGTTCAGGTTCTTCAATTATTTTCTTATCGTACAGAACACTAAGAATGGAGAAAGGATATAATCCTGACACACACCTTCCCTAATTTTACATCATGCAGTGTTTCTTGTTCTGTTCGAGCAACTGCATCTTGTTCTAGGTATAGATTTCCCATTACTGAGTGTTGTAGGATTTTCATTCTCCCCAATGCTAGGCATAAATTGTTGTGATAGACATAGTCAAATACTTTTGCATAGTTAATAAAACAATAGTAGACATCTTTTTGAGCTCTAGTGTGCTACTATGCAGATAAATAACTATATAGTAACCAAAAAGACATGAGTTTTTAATCCACTAGTTACTCCATATGCTATTTACTGCCTTGAAAAATCCACTGCAGGGTCAGCTATAAGTAGGATCTGACTCAATTGTGCACAAAAACAACAACAACTACTACTACAACAACTACATACATTTGACTTATTCTGATTTTTTTCAAGATCCTTCTTACACCAACAGTAATACACCTTGTGCCTTGGCCCCTAGTTAACCTAACTTGAAATACTGGCAGGTCTCAGTTGATGTACTTTTGCTGCAGATTTTGAGAAAAAAAAATCTTCAAGGTGTTACTTGTATGTGATATTAACGATTTTTTCAATAATTTACATAATCTTTTGCTTCACTGTTTTAAAGAATGGAAATAGTCAGTTGAACAGGTAGCTTTCTTTCCTATTTGTTGAAAGAGAATTTTTAGTATGTGTAGGGCTGAGCCTATTTTATGACATACCTCAACTGGTTTCAGTATTCCGTAGACAGGTGAAATAACAAATTACTTTGGAAGATATGCAGCCATAGTACTGTATAGAATCAAGAATGGTGAAATTTTGTGTTACATGTTCTTGTCATGTTATTAGGAAGATTCAAAATCTGGAGAAAGACATGCTTGGAAAACAGTAGGTCAGAGTAGAAAAGGAAGATCCCCAATGAGATAGGTTGACATAGTGACTGCTCCAACGACTTTAATCACAGTGGAGATTATAAGCATATTGAAGGAATTGGATTCAACATGATGGCACTTTATACAATAGAGAGTTTTGGTGGTTTAGTAATAAGGGAATACACTGTAGATGTAAAAGTATATGGTTCAAATCCACTACCTGTTCATGTAATTTATTACCCCAAAAAACACCATTGGAGGGTCATCTATGGGTCACTTCTGACTCCATAGAACACAACAATAAAAACTACAACACTACATGGCAGAATATATACAAACCCCTCCCATAATTTGAAAATGCAATCTTTTAAAGTATATTTTTATTTTTAATTATAATGAACGTTTACAAACTTCGGATTTCCATTCACTCATTGTGGAATTTTTCTCCCTGCCCACCACTCTCCCCCAGGTTACTCCCCTCTTTAAAAGGCAAAAAAGAAATTCTTTCATTGGTATACAATCTCCCCTCCAAGTCCAATCCACTATGCAGCCTTCACTGTGGACTCTTGCCATGATTATAATACCCAATCATATATCACTTCTAAACAATTCTCTATTTGTTTCAAGTCAATAGACAGAATTTATCCCTTCTTTCTCAGCCTCTTCCCAACCCCGATGTCAGTCCCATTTTGCAACAGTGGCACTATGCTATTTTTGTCCTTTTGTGACTGATATATTTCACTCAGCATAATGTCCTCCAGGATAACCTGTTTTGATTTCATGAGCTCTTTGTTTTTAAATGCAGCATAGTATCCCATTGTGTGAATATTCCACCGCTTCTCTATCCATTCATTTGTTGATGGACACTTAGGCTGTTTCCAACTCTTTGCTATTGTGAGCAAAGCCACAATAAACATGGCTGTGCATCTGCTTGCGTGGCACTTATGGTTTCTTTAGGGTATATTCCCAGTAATGGAATTGCTGGCTCAAATAGTATTTCTATTTGCAACAGCCTTCCACAGTGGTTGAACCATTTTACACTGCTACCAACAGTGAATAAGAAGGGTTCCAGTTTCTTCACAAACTTTCCAGCATCTGATGTTTGCTGCTCTGTTAAATTTTGCTGTTCTTACTGGGGTGAGATGATGTCTCATAGTTGTTTTGATTTGCATCTATCTTAGAGCTAGGGATTTTGAACATTTTTTCAGGTGTTGGTTTGACATCTGAATGTCTTCTTTGATGAAGTGTCTGTTCATATCCTGTGCCATTTTTCAATCGGGTTGTTTACCTTTATCTTGTTGTGGTAATCAAGTATTTTATAAATTCTGGATATAAGTCCCTTATCTTACAGGTCATTACCAGATATTTTTTCACAGTCTGTGGATTCCCTTTTTACTCTTTTGGAAAAGTTTTTAGATGTGCATAGGGATCAGATTCTTAGGGGTCCTATTCATCTATTTTATCCTTTCCTTTTTGAAGAATTTTCAGGATGTTTGGAAGACTGTTTATGTTGTGGTTAGATTTCTGGAGTTCTTCTAAGTTTTGCTTTAATGAAATGCATAGTCTTTGGTTTTAGTCCTAGATTCATGATCCATTTTGAATTAGTTTCTGTGTATGGAGTGAGGTGTGGATCTTACTTCAGTTTTCTACAGATAGTTCTCTAATTTTGCCAGTCACATTTGCTAAAAAGGCTGATTTCATCTCCTTGTTAAAAATCAATTGACCATAGGTAGATGGGCTGAAGTCTGAATTTTTAATTCTATTCCATTGATCTATGTGTCTCTCATTGTATCAGTACCACGCTGTCTTGACCACCACTGCAGTGTAGTAGGATTTGGAATCAGAGAGAGAGATGGCTCCTACCTTTTGTCAATTTGGGGTTTTTTTTGGTTCTTTTTTTATTGTATTATTTTTACGTGTACCGTCAAATCAGATCTGACTGGTATAGGAGGAGATTGCCCGCTTCTTCTCCAGCAGAGCATCTGGTGGATTTGAACTGCATACCTCTGGGACCTTTTGTCAATTTTAAGGAGTGCTTTGCTTATTCGGGGTCTCTTTCCATTCCAAATGAAATTGGAGATTGCCTTTTCCATCTTATTGAAGAATGGAATTGGTATTTGTATTGGAATTGCATGGAACATGTACATTGTCTGTGATAGTAACATCGTTTTCACAATATTGAGTCTTCTTATCCATGAGCAAGTGATACTTTCCATTTCTCCAGATGTTTTTGTGTTTTTTTTCAGTAATGTTTTGTAATTTTCTTTGAATAGATCTTTTGTGTTTCTGGTTAGATTTACTCCCAAGTATTTAATCTTGTGATTAGCTATTGTGAAGAATATTGTTTTTCATAGCTCCAGTTCTGTATATTCTTTGTCGCTGTAAAGAAAGCCAACTGTTTTTTGTATGTTGATCTTGTATCCTGCCACTTTGCTGAATTGGCCAACTATATCCTGTAATTTTCTTTCTGAGTCTTTAGGGTTTCTAATGATATTATCATATCATCTACATAGAGAGATAATTTTACCTCCTCTTTGCCAATTTGGATCCCACTTATTTCCTTCTCTTGCCTTATTGCTATCTCTAAGACTTCCAATCCCATATTGATTAGGAGAGGGGATAGTAGGCATCATTGCCTACTTCTTGTCCTCAAGGGGAATACCTTTAATCTATCTCCTTTGAGAACAATGTTTGCTCTCAGGTTTGTGTGCATACTTTATACTATATTGAAGAAATTCCCCTCTCCTATTTTGTTGAAAGTTTTAGTTAGGAAAGGGTGTTGAGTTTTGTCAAAGGCTTTTTCTGCATCAATTGATAGGATGATGTGGTTCTTGTTCTTTGCTTTGTTACTGTGATTAATGGCATTGATTGTTTTTTCTTATGTTGAACTATCCTCGCACACCTGTTTTGAATCCCAATTGGTCATGGTAAATTATTTTTTTGATTTATCATTGGATTCCATTGGCCAGGATTTTATTCAGGATTTTTGCATCTTTGTTAGTGAGAGATATTGGCCTATTTTTTTTTGTTTGTTTTTATTTTGGTAGTGTCTTTACCTGGGTTTAGTATCAATGATATGTTTGTTTCATAGAATGAGTCTGGGAGATTTCCATCTTTTTCTATTTTCTGAAATAGTTTATGTAGAATTGGTGACAGTTCTTCTCTGAATGTTTGATAAAATTCACTTGTAAAACCATCAGGACCATGGCTTTTATTTTGCCTGGCATTTGTTGTATTTTCTTTCTTTATTTAAAAAATATTTTATTAATTTTAATGAACATTTACAGAGATTTTGGATTTCCATTTATTCATTGTTGCACTTTTCTCCCTGCCCAACCCTTCCCCCCAGTTCACTCCTCTCTTTGAAAAGTAAAAGAAGCAACAATGAATGAATGGAAACCCCAAATCTCTGAAAGTGTTAAATTAAAATTAATAAAATTTAATTTAAAAAAAAAGAAAGAAAAGTAAAAGAAAAATTCCTTCTTTGGTATACAATCCCCCTGCACCACTCCCATGTCCTGAGCACACTCCACTATGCAATCTTCATTCTAGACTCTAGTGATAACCATAACACCCTAACATATATCGCTTTTAAATTATTCTCTCCCTCATCTGTTTCAATGCAAAATACCATAATTTATCCAGTTTTTCTCAGTCTTACCTCAACCCTGATGTCAGTCCCATTCTACAACAGTGGCATCATGTTGTGTTTTCTTTTTAATTTCTTCCTTTGTAATGGGTCTGTTCAGGTGATCAATTTTGGTTGGTGTCAGTTTAGGTGGTGGTGGTTGTTGTTGTTGTTAAGAGCCTTCAAGTCGTAGGCAACTCATAGTGACTCTATGAATGAAAGTCCTCCTCTACACCTGTTTGCATGACTTTCATCCTTTATCCAGGTTCACAGGGTTTCCAAAGGCAAGCTGTTTATGGAAGTGGATGCCACTCCTGCTTCCAAGCTTGTTTCAACCAGGGAGCGCCACCAAACACTTTCCACTGTGAGTAACCATTATTGCATTTGACACATCTGTGCCACAGTGTTCAGCTTCACAGCAACCACAAGTTACCCTTGTACAGCAAGTGGACACAGCAGGGCTATATGACCTAGAAGACTATTTGAATAAAAACAATGAAAAACAGGCCTGAGGATCATGGATTAGAGTCACCCATCTTTGGCTTGGTAGCATTGCTTTTGGTCCACTAGGCCAACTTGTCTCTCTATGTGTTGTTAAGTGTCATCGAGTCGTAGGTGATTCATAACAACCCTGCGAACGGAAGTCCTCAACACTTGTGTGCAAGACTTTCATCTTTTCTCCAGGTTCATTTGGTTTCTGGAGGCAAGCTATATATCGAAGTGGATGTCAGTTTACATAGATTGTTAATTTCTATGTACTTGTCAATTTCCTCTAGGTTTTCATATTTGTTTGAGTACAGTTTTTCATAATATTATGTTGTTAGTCTTTTTATTTTACTTAGTTCTGTTGTGATGTTACTTGTTTTATCTTTTATTCTGATTGTTGTTGTTATGTGCCATTGAGTCTCTTGTGATTCATAGCAACCTTTGTACCACAGCCCTAAACTCTGCCCTGTCCTGTGCCAATCTCACTGTCTCCAACACACCATCCCGATTACCCCAGGCACTGAATAAATCCACCTCCTAGAGGGCCTTCCCCTCCTGCGCCTGGCCTCCACCCTCCCAAGCATGATGTTCCTCTCCAAGGACCGATCTCTCCTTACCACATGACCAAAGTATGTCAGATGAAGCCTCAAAATCCTTGCCTCAAAGGAGCAGCCCGGTTTAACCCTCACCAGGATACATCTGTTTTCTTAGCAGTCCATGGTACCCTCAATATTCTTCTCCAACACCAAAGCTCAAAGGCATCAATTCTCCTTCTATCCTCCTCGGTCATTGTCCAACTCTCTGACGCATAATAAGTGATTGTAAAGACCATGGCCTGTGTCAGATGCACCTTAGTCTCCAGAGAGACACCATTGCTCTTCAGTACTTTGGAAAGGTCCCAACAGCAGACTTTCCCATCGCAATTTGTCTTTCAATTTCCTGGCTACTGGTGCCAAGAGTGTTGACTGTGGAGCTAAGCAAACTAAAGCTGTGAACAATCTCAATCTCTTCACCATCCATCCTGATGCTGCCAATTGGTCCAGTGGTGAGAATCTTTGTCTTCTTGACATTGAGTCTCAATCCATATTGAAGGCTGCAGTCCTTGACCCTCTGTAGCAAGCGCGTTAGGTCTTCCTCCGTTTCAGCAAGCAGGGTTATTTTGATTATTAATGTCTTGTCCTTCTTTTTGTTTGTTAGTTGTGCTAGAGGCCTGCCAATTTTATTGACCTTTTCAAATAACCAACTCCTAGTTTTGTTTAGTTTCAGCTGTTTTTGTGTTTTCTATTTCATTTATTTCTGCCCTAATTTCATAATTTCAGGTTTTTTAAGAGGGTGTTGGGTTTTCTTGCTGTTCTTTTTCAATTTGCTGAACACGTTGGGTGAGAGAGTGAATGGTCATTTGTTTCCTCCCTTTTGATGTGTTTGCTTATTGCTATAAATTGACCTATGATTATTTTCTTGGCTGCTTCCCAGAGGTTTTGGTAATTTGTGTTTTTATTTTCATTTGTTTCAAGAAATCTTTTTATTTTATTTTTTATTTCTTTTTGTACCCACACATATTCAAGAAAGGTGTTGTTCAACTTCCAAATGTATTGGTTTTTTTTTTCTCCTTTACCCTCTTATTATTAATTTCTAATTTTGTAGGATTGTGATCTGAGAAGATGTTCTTTATTATTTCTATGTTTCTTAATTCATTGATTCTTACCTTGTGGCCCAAGATGTGATCTATTCTGGAGAACATTCCATGCACATTGGAGAAGTAGTATACTGTGCTTTTTTGGAGTGCATGAGCCTGTAAATATCTATGAGGTCAAGTTGGTTTATTGTAAAGTTTAACTCTTCAGCATCTCTGTTGATTTTCTTTCTGGTAGTTCTCTCTTTTCTTAAGAGTGGTGTAATGAAGTCTCAAACTACTATACTAGTGTTGTCTATTTCCTTTTTCATTTTTGTTAGTGTTTGTTGTATATATTTTGCATATATATATATATATATATATATATTTATTTATATATATATATACACACATGTATTGCATATATATGCATGTATTGTATATTTATGCATGTGTTGTGTGTGTGTATATATATATGTGTATATATATATATGTCTCCTTTGGTGCATAAATACTTATTACTTATTGTTATATCCTCATGTTCTATTGAAACTTTACACATTATGTAGTGACCTTCTCTGTCCTTTGTGATGGTTTTTGTAGTGAAATTTATTTTATCAGAGATTAATATCACTACTCCTGCTTTTTTCTTGTTGCCATTTGCTTGATGTATTTTTCCCCACTTTTTATTTTTAGTCTTTATCTTCACTTTTCAGGTGTGTCTCTGTAGACAGTATATTGATGGATTTTGGGTTTTTAGCAATCTGCTACTCTTCTATTTTTCAGTGGTGCATTTAAACCATTCACATTCTATGTGATTATTGAGACTAATGATTTTATTGCTATCATTGTATTGAGTTCTTTTTGGTGTTGTTGCTGATTACTTTGATCCAGCCTGCTTTCTGTGACACCTCTTCTCTCAGTGTTTTCTGTAACTCTTGTCTTGTTTTTATAAATTCATTTAGGTTCTGTTTTTCTGGGAATATCTTGATCGCTCCTTCATATTTGATGGACAATTTCACTGATTACAATATTCTTGGTTGACAGTTGTGTTCTTTGAGTGTTCGATGTATGTTATTCCACAGTCTTCTTGCTCGCATGGTTTCTGTTAAGTAATCAGCACTTAGTCTTATCTGCTCTCCATTATAGGTTACTCTTTGTTTCTCCCTAGCTGCTTTCAGAATTCTCTCCTTATCTTTGATTCTGGTAAATTTGACTATGATATATCTTTGTGTTTTTCTTTTGGGGTCTATTCTATATGGTGTTGGCTTAGCTTCTTGAATATATATTCTCCTATTCTTCATTATGCCTGGGAAGTTTTCTTCCAGTAATTCTTTTCAACATTTTTGATGTCTTTATGTACTTCTTCCTGTTTTGGGATTAAAATATGGAATGCTTCACAAATTTATGGGTCATCCTTTAGCAGTAACCATGCTAATCTTCTCTGTATCATTCCAATTTTTAGTATATGTGCAGCTGAAGCAAACACTGAAAATGCAATCTTTAATCTTTTTTTCCCCCACCAAGTATGTTCATTCTTGGAGCTCTGTTGGCTTAGCGGTAAGAAATAATATTGCCAATCCAGAAGCATTTGGTTCGAATTTACCAGTACTCTGTGGGAAAAAGATGAGCAATCTCCTTCCATATGATATAGAACCTCTGAAAATCTTCTGGAGGTTTAGTTGTGAGTCAGTTCCAATTTGACAGACTATAGCAAGAGTTACATGAAATCTATTTTTGTTGTTTTGATTATGTGCCAACAGCCACCCCCATCCTATCCTGTGCCATCCTCATCATCTCTGGTGCACTTGAGCCAATTGCTGTAGTCACTGTTGACAAGTGTGCAGGCACATGTGGTTGAGGGTCTTCCTTTTGTTCACTAATGTGCTACATGTCTATATATGGTGTCTTTTTTCAAGAAATAGTCTCTCCTAGTAGCATATCTTTTTTTATACATACCTATTGTAGGAAAGGCAATTAGAAAGTACAGAGTGGACAGGAGACACCACTGCTGATGCCATCTGCCCATGCTTGGAGAGGCTGCTGCTGATGTTGCCCACTAGGAGATGCCACTGACATTCTGTGCTGGGAGAAACACATTCCAGGAGTGATGGTGGAATTTGAGTGAAGTACTCTTTGGGGAGTCACTGCAGTTTGGTTGGATCACATGGGATCTTTTAAGATCAATCAAAGGAAGTGAGACAGATGGATCTCGTGCCTGAAGGGAAAACCAAGGATTCCTTTTCCAATCAGGTCTCAGTGATCTGCCTTGCATCTCCTCACATCTAGTCCATGACCTCTTTGTAGGCCAGAGTACCTTGGGCTGGCCTTGCTACAGAAACTGTCTGACAGAGGAGGTTGCTTTCACAGGCCTTTTCTCTACTGAACTGAAAGAGATCTTCCCTTGGGTCAGAAGGCAGAGAGCAATCCAGGCAGCGTAGCTGACCCACCTGCTTCCAGAACAGTGACTTCAGTCCAAGAACTTCCTATCTCTTCAGCCATAAAAAAACCTCTACTACAGCAATGTCACACAGGAAACAGGCTACCTTACCCCATACACAAGTCCAAAGAAAGATGTCACCCCCCAAAAAAGTGCCACAATATCAATGGATTTCCTGAAGCCAGAAAGTCTGTTGGACTAGCACTAAGAGAGATGCAAATTAAAATAACTATGAGATATTATCTCACCCCAGTAAGAATAGCAAAACACAGCAGCAAATAACAAATGCTGGCAAGGTTATGGAAAAACTAGAACCTTTATTAACTGCTGGTGGGAGTATAAAATATTGCAACCACTATAGTATAACATTTTCTCCAAAAGTTGGAAATAGAAATACCATTTGATTCAGCAATTCCACTACTGGAAATATACCCTAAATAAACTAGAACTGTTACACAAACAGATATATACATGCTCATATTTATTGATGTTTTGTTCACAATAGCAAATAATTGGTAACAACCCAAGTGCCCATCAACAAATGAGTAGATAGAGAAACTGTGGTATATCCACACAATGGAATATTATGTAGCACTGAGAAACAATGAACTAATGAAATATTATACAAAATGGATGATCATGAAGGAAATTATGCTGAGTGAAATATCTCAGTCATAAAAGGACAAATATTGCATAATGCCACTGCTACAAAACATAAGTGACATGGGGGTTGGGAGGAAACTAGGAAAAGAGGGGATAAATAATGAACATATCATTGAAACAGACAAGAGAGAGAACTTTATAAAAGGAATATATGATTAGGTATTATTGGCATGATAGGAGTTCAGAATAAAAGCTGCACAGTAAAATACACTTTGGGTGGGGGAAACTGTATAACAACGAAATACTTTTTTTTTCCAAAGAGAAAAGCTAACTGGGGGCAGGGCAGGGAAGAAAATGTGCAACAATGAATGAACAGATATCTGAGTTCTCTGTAAACTTTCATCAAAATATCAATAAAAATAATTATAAAATAACACTTTTGATAACAAGATTGATTGAGCTGACACAACTTTCTAATGAAGAGAACAGAAGTGGGGAAAATGCGCTCCAATCTAGGAAATTTTTATTCTGTTATATTTTTAAATTCCCTTTCAAGTCTAATTACTAATTTTATTTATCACTAATTAAGGAAAAAAAGAACTATTTGTCAACCAGCACATTAGTGTGTTTTTGTTTGTTTGTTTTGCTTTGTTTTGGTTTTTATTGATTCTTAAGGAAAGTTTGTTACTTGTTAAAGTAACCAGAACAGCATTTTTTTATCAGTACACTTTCAATTTATGGCAACACTATATATTATGTAGCAAAATTGCTCCATATGATTTTTTTTGTCAGTAATCTCTCATAGGAACAAATTATCTGAGTTTCCTTATTTAGGGGAATTCATTCAAATTGCTATACATTAAGTTAGTGGTCTATTTCTGTTTCTGTCATGCAGGGACCTTTTAGTCATACCAAAGAGCAAGAGTTTAGGCAGAGAGGGAAAAGTCAAAGTTCTCATGACATAAAATATTAACAGCAAATGAAGCTAGTACTTGTGAGAAGCAGACATCTTGAGTATGCATATTCTTTAATTTAATAGACATATTTAGTTCTTGTTACAACTATTGATTCAATGACAAGTTGATTCCCTTTGAAGTTACAAGAACTTTCATAGTTACAGTCCATTATTTTCTCTGTGATTACTGATGGTTTTTTTTTTTTTAACTGACTGGGAATTCACCTACAAACTATAACATATTCTGCTTAAGAGCCAACCTCTTACTTGTCTTAATGATCACCTTGAAACCAAGTCTTTGCCCAGCTATTGACTAAAAGTTGACATGTTTAAATGATATGTGCCTCCATATGCAATGGAAATGTAATTGATTCCATGTTCCTTAACATTAAACATAATCCAAAATTATAGTTCTCACTCAATAAATTGAAAGTCCCTTAATAGTCCATTCCTTATCTGAGTACTAATATTACAACAATTATAATTTAATTATGAGTTAATTATAATTTAATTCTAATTTCATTATAATTTCATTATAAAAGGAATACAACTCAAAAAGTCAGATGCTAAGTGTGGGAACAAAATACAAATAAAAATTATTCGTAGTTCCACTATTTGATACTTTTAAAAAAAGAAAGTATATAGATTATAAGAGAAATGGCCACAGAGTAGCTATCAGGTCTTGGACTTGCAGATTCACTTTCTGACAGGCATGAGTCTCCCTATCAGCCTCTGCCTCTCACTCTTGGGCATAAAAAACTTTAAAGGACATGTTTGTCAGTTCTTGAATTGTTGTTTGGGGTGTTTTTAGTTTCGTTTTGATATCAGGAGCTGATTGTTTGACAAAATGAGTAGCTAGGATGGTAGCCCTTGCTGGGGAGGTAGATAATTGTACAGGGTTTTTAATGTCTGCAATAGAAAGTTGGCAGAGGGAAATTAGGTTGTTAAGGATCTCAAGATGGAATAACTCTTACTAGTGTCCAGAAGAAAGTAAGTCCTGATGCCACATTCCTTCTCAAAAGCCTGGCCTCCAAAACTATCTATACTGCATATAGATTGAAAAGGTGTGGAGATAGGACATATCCCTGGCATATACCCTTCCCAATTTTAAAATGTCCAGTGTTTCCTTGCTGTGTTCTGACAAATGCCTCCTGCTCCAAGTATAGGTTTCATAGAAGCACAATCATGCATTCTGTGATTCCCATTCATCTCCGAGTTAGCCACAGTTTGTTGTGATCCACATAGTCAAATGCCTTTGCATAGTCAATGAAACACAAATAGACATTTCTCTGGTACTCTCTGCTTTCAGTCAAGATCTATGTAACATTAGCTATAATATCTCTAGTAAGCACCATTGAACCTTGCCCATTTTTACCCTATCTTTTCACTCAGATCCTTTTCATTGTCTTTCTCACCTCCTTCTACACACCAAACTATGCAGCCCTGTGGTTTCACCCCTACTCATCCTCTGCCTTCTCCTCCTTGAGTTCTCATACATGTTCTACAAGTTATCTCTCTATTTTTACAATAATGATTGTATGTATTATAAGTCCTTATGGGACTACGTTAATTCGCTTAGGTTAATGCTCATCAACCTCTCTCAGGTTATGTAGTATTTTTCAAAACCATTGCTCCTGAGTGCTTCATAGTATAACATCATGTGAATGGGTCACAGTTTCTCAATTCTTTCCATTGTGATTGGATATTTGGGCTGTTTCCATGTTCTTGTGGTGGTGAATAATGATTCTATGAAGATTGGTGTACATATCTCCATTTGTTTCTCGGTTCTAATTTCCTTGGGGTATATTACTTTTGATTTAACAGTGTGTCTCCCTGAGGACCATGCCAGCATGAAAGAATAATGGTAGTGTAATCCAGAGGGAGTTACACCACTCTTCTAAAAACAGAAGCAACTTTTAGTCCATTTGAACCCATAGGTTGTTGTTCTTGTTTAATGACGCCGAGTCGTAGACGACTCATAGCGACACTATGAACGAACAGCTCGAGCACTGTTCGTACACAGAGTTCCCAGAGGCAAGGCATTTTGGAAGTGGATGCTGCTCCTGCTTCCAGGCTTGATTTTGTCGGGAAGCTCCAGCCAACACTGTCCACCATGGGTGCCCATTACCACGATTGGCACATCACTGTCACAGGCTTTAGCCTCACAGCAACCACGAGTTACCTCTGTACAGCAAGGCACAGACCAGTGCTATACCACCTAGAAGAATGTTTGACAGGAAGACAATTTGAACCTGACCAAGAGCCACAGATGACAAAAACACACCTTCGGCTTGGTTGCACAGCTTCCTTCCACTAGGCCAACGTAGCCCTCTCTTGGGCTACGTCATTGTTATTGTTGTTAATGCCGTCAAGTCGTAGACGACTCATAGCGACCCTATGAAAGAACAGCCTGAGCATTGTTCGTACATAGAGTTTCCGGATGCAAGACATTTTGGAAGTGGATGCCGCTCCTGCTTCCAGGCTTGATTTAGTCGGGAAGCTCCAGCCAACACTGTCCACCATGGGTGCCCATTACCACGATTGGCACATAACTGTCACAGGCTTCAGCATCATAGTAACCACAAGTTACCTCTGTACAGCAAGGCACAGACAAGTGCTATACCACCTACAAGAATGATTGACAGGAAGACAATTTGGACCTAGCCGACGGCTAGAGATGACAATCACCCACCTTAGGCTTGGTTACACAGCTTCCTTCCACTAGGCCAATGTAGCTCTCTCTTGGTCGCCATCATTGTTATTGTTATTGTTGTTTAATGCCATCGAGTCCTAGACGACCCATAGCGACCCTATGAAAGAAGAGCCTGAGCACTGTTCGTACATAGAGTTTCCAGAGGCAAGCCCTTTTGCAAGTGGATGCCGCTCCTACTTCCAGGCTTGATTTAGTCGGGAAGTTCCAGCCAACACTGTCCACCATGGGTACCCATTACCACGGTTGGCACATCACTGTCACAGGCTTCAGCATCACAGCAACCACGAGTTACATCTGTACAGCAAGGCACAGACCAATGCTATACCACCTAGAAGAATGTTTGACAGGAAGACAATTTGAACCTGATCAAGGGCCACAGATGACAATCGACCACATTAGCCTTGGTTGCACAGCTCCCTTCGATTAGGTCAACGTAACTCTCTCTTGGTCATCGTCATTTTTATTGTTGTTTAATGCCATCGAGTCGTAGACAACTCATAGCGACCCTACAAATGAACAGAATGAGCACTGTTCGTACATAGAGTTTCCAGAGGCATGCCATTTGGCAAGTGGATGTTGCTCCTGCTTCCAGGCTTGATTTAGTCGGGAAGCACCAGCCAAACTCTCCCACCATGGGTGCCCATTCCCACGATTGGCACATCACTGTCACAGGCTTCAGCATCACAGCAACCACCTAGAAGAATGTTTGACAGGAAGACCTTTTGAACCTGGCCGAGGGCCACAGATGACAATCACCCACCTTCGCCTTGGTTGCATAGCTTCCTTCCATTAGGAAAACGTAGCTCTCTCTTGGTCGTCGTCATTTTTATTGTTGTTTAATGCCGTCGAGTCGTAGATGACTCATAGCGACCCTATGAACTAACAGCCTGAGCACTGTTTGTACATAGAGTTTCCAGAGGCAAGCCATTTTGCAAGTGGATGCCGCTCCTGCTTCCAGGCTTGATTTAGTCAGGAAACTCCAGCAAACACTGTCCTCCATGGGTGCCCATTACCACGATTAGCACATCACTGTCAGAGGCTCCAGCATCACAGCAACCATGAGTTACATCTGTACAGCAAGGCACAGACCAGTGCTATACAAACTAGAAGAATGTTTGACAGGAAGACAATTTGAACCTGCCTGAGGGCCACAGATGACAATCACCCATCTTCGGCTTGGTTGCACAGCTTCCTTTAACTAGGCCAACGTAGCTCTCTCTTGTTCGTCGTCATTGTTATTGTTGTTTAATGCCGTCGACTCGTAGACAATTCATAGCGACCCTATGAATGAAGAACCTGAGCAATGTTCGTACGTAGAGTTTCCAGAGGCATGCCATTTTGCAAGTGGATGGCGCTCCTCCTTCCAGGCTTGATTTAGTCGGGAAGCTTCAGCCAACACCTTCCACCATGGGTGCCCATTACGACGATTGGCACATGACTGTCACAGGCTCCAGCATCACAGCCACCACCTAGAAGAATGTTTGACAGGAAGACATTTTGAAGCTGGCCGAGGGCCACAGATGACAATCACCCACCTTCGCCTTTGTTGCACAGCTTCCTTCCATTAGGCCAACGTAGCTGTCTCTTGGTCGTCATCATTTTTATTGTTGTTTAATGCCGTCGGGTCTTAGAGGACTCATAGCAACCCTATGAACGAACAGGCTGAGCAGTGTTCGTATGTAGATTTTCCAGAGGCAAGCCATTTTGGAAGTGGATGCCGCTCTTGCTTCCAGTCTTCATTTCGTCGGGAAGTTCCAGCCAACACTGTCCACAATGGGTGCCCATTACCACGATTGGCACATCACTGTCACAGGCTTCAGCATCACAGCAACCACGAGTTACCTCTGTACAGCAACGCACAGACCAATGCTATACCACCTAGAAGAATGTTTGGCAGGAAGATAATTTGAACCTGGCCGAGGGCCACAGAAGACAATTACCCACCTTCGGCTTGCTTGCACAGTTTCCTTCGAATAGGCCAACGTACCTCTCTCTTTTTCGTCGTCATTGTTTTTGTTGTTTAATACTGTTGAGTCGTAAACGACTCATAGCGACGCTATAAATGAACAACCTGAGCACTGTTCCTACATAGAGTTTCAAGAGGCATGCCATTTTGGAAGTACATGCCGCTCCTTCTTCCAGGCTTAATTTAGTCGGAAAGTTCCAGCCAACACTGTCCACCATGGGTGCCCATTACCACCATTGGCACATCACTGTCACAAGCTTCAGCATCACAGCAACCACGATTTACCTCTGTACAGCAATGCACAGACCAGTGCTATACCACCTAGAAGAATGTGTTACAGGAAGACAATTTGAACCTGGTCGACGGCCGCAGATGACAAACACCAACCTTGGTTTCGTTGCACAGCTTACTTCCACTAGGCCAACGTAGCTCTCTCTTGATCGTCGTCTTTGTTATCGTTGTGTAATGGCGTCGAGTCGTAGACTACAAATAGCGACCCTATGAACTAATAGCCTGAGCACTGTTCATACATAGAGTTTCCAGAGGCAAGCCATTTTGGAAGAGGATGCCGCAGCTGCTTCCAGGCTTGATTTAGGCGGGAAGCTCCAGGTAACCCGGTACACCATGGGAGCCCATTACCACGACTGGCACATCACTGTAACAGGATTCAGCATCACAGCAACCACGATTTACCTCTGTACAGCAAGGCATACACCAATGCTATACCACCTAGAAGAAAGTTTGACAGGAAACACAATTTGAAGCTGGCTGAGGGCCACAGATGACAATCACCCACCTTGGTTTGGTTGCACGGCTTCCTTCTACTAGGCCAGCATAGCTCTCTCTTGGTTGTCGTCATTGTTATTGTTGTTTAATGCCATCAAGTCGTCAAGGAATCATAGCGACCCAATGAACGAACAGCCTGAGCACTGTTCGTACATAGATTTTCAGGACGCAAGCCATTTGGGAATGGATGCCGCTCCTGCTTCCAGACTTGATTTAGTCGGGAATCTCCCGCCAACACTTTCCACCATGGGTGCCCATTACCACAATTGGCAATCACTGTCACAGGCTTCAGCATCACAGCAACCACGAGTTACCTCTGTACAGCAATGCACAGACCAGTGCTATACCACCTAGAAGAATGTTTGACAGGAAACACAATTTGAATCTGGCCGAGGGCCACAGGTGACAATCACCCACCTGCAGCTTGGTTGCGCAGCTTCCTTCCATTAGGCCAACGTACCTCTCTCTTGGTCGTCGTCATTGTTATTGTTGTTTAATGCCGTCGATTCGTAGACGACTAATAGCGACCCGATGAACAAACAGCGTGAGCTCTTTCTTACATAGAGTTTCCGGAGGCAAGCCATTTTGGAAGTGGATGCCGCTCCTGCTTTCAGGCTTGATTTATTCGGGAAGCTCCAGCCAATACTGTCCACAATGGGTGCGCATTACCACGATTGGCATATCACTGTCAGAGGCTGCAGCATCACAACAACCACGAGTTACCTCTGGACATCAAGGCACAGACCAGTGCTATACCACCTAGAAGAATTTTTGACAATAAGACAATATGAACCTGGCCGAGGGCCACAGATGGCAATCACCCACTTTCGACTTGGTTTCACAGCTTCCTTCCTCTACACCAATGTAGCTCTCTCTTTGTAGTCGTCATTGTTATTGTTGTTTAATGCTGTCAAGTTGTAGATGAGGCATATCGAACCTATGAACGACCAGCCATGGAATGTTCGTACATAGAGTTTCCAGAGTCAAGCCATTATGGAAGTGGATGCCGCTCCTGCTTCCAGGCTTGATTTAGTCGGGAAGCTCCAGCCAACACTGTCCACCAAGGGTGCCCATTACCACAATTGACACATCACTGTCACAGGCTTCAGCATGACAGCAACCATGAGTTACCTCTATACAGCTTGGAACAGACTACTGCTATACCACCTAGAAGAATGTTTGACAGGAAGATAATTTAAACTTGGCCAAGGGCCACAGATGACAATCACCCACCTTCGGATATGTTGCAAAATTTCCTTCCATTAGGCAAACGTAGCACTCTCTTGGTCGTCGTCATTGTTATCGTTGTTTAATGCCGTCGAGTCATAGACGAATCCTAGTGAACCTTTGAATGAACAGCGTGAGCACAGTTCGTACATAGAGTTTAAAGAGACAAGCCATTTTTGAAGTGGATGGCACTCCTGATTCCAGGCTTAATTTTGTCGGGAAGCTTCAGCCAACACTGTCCACCATGGGTGCCCATTACCACGATTGGCATATCACTGTCACAGGCTTCAGCTTCACAGCAACCACGAGTTACCTCTGTACAGCAACGCAGAGACCAGTGCTATACCAACTAAAAGAATGTTTGACAGGAAGACAATTTGACCCTGGCCAAGAGCCACAGACGGCAATCACCCACCTTCAGCCTGCTTGCACAGGTTCCTTCCACTAGGCCAACGTAGCCCTCTCTTGGTCATCATCATTGTTATTGTTGTTTAACGCTGTCGAGTCGTAGACGACTCATAGCGACCCTATGAACGAACAGCCT
Source organism: Elephantulus edwardii (assembly GCF_000299155.1). Taxonomy (NCBI): domain Eukaryota; kingdom Metazoa; phylum Chordata; class Mammalia; order Macroscelidea; family Macroscelididae; genus Elephantulus; species Elephantulus edwardii. Next base: position 2,143,052 of record NW_006400083.1, read on the forward strand.
GAGCACTGTTCGTACATAGAGTTCCCAGAGACAAGCCATTTTGGAAGTGGATGCCACTCCTGCTTCCAGACTTGATTTAGTCGGGAAGCTCCAGCCAACTCTGTCCACCATGGGTGCCCATTACTATGATTGGCACATCACTGTCACAGGCTTCAGCCTCATAGCAACCACGAGTTACCTGTGTACAGAAAGCCCAGACCAGTGCTATACTACCTAGAAGAATGTTTGATGGGATGACAATTTCAACCTGGCTGAGGGCCAGAGATGACAATCATGCACCTTTGCCTTCGTTGCACAGCTTCCTTCCATTAGACCAACGTAGCTCTCTTTGGTCGTCGTCATTGTTATTCTTGTTTAATGCCATCGAGGCATAGACGACTCATAGTGACCCTATGAACGAACAGCCTTAGCACTGTTCGTACATAGAGTTTCCAGAGGCAAAACATTTTGCAAGTGGATGCCACTCTTGCTTTCAGGCTTGATTTAGTCGGGAAGTTCCACCCAACACTGTCCACCATGTGTGCCCATTACCACGATTGGCACATCACTGTCACAGGCTTCAGCATCATAGCAACCACGATTTACCAGTGTTCAGAAAGCACAGACCAGTGCTATACCACCTGGAAGAATGATTGATAGGATGACAACTTGAACCTGGCCGAGGGCCACAGATGACAATCACGCACCTTCGCCTTCGTTGCTCAGCTTCCTTCGATTAGGCCAATGTAGCTGTATCTTGGTCGTCGTCATTTTTAGTGTTGTTTAATGCCGTCGAGTCGTAGACGACTCATAGTGACCCTATGAGCAAACAGCCAGAGCCCTTTCCATACGAAGAGTTTCCAGAGGCAAGCCATTTTGGAAGTCTATGCCGCTCCTGGTTCCGCGCTTGATTTAGTCGGGAAGCTCCAGCCAACACTGTCCACCATGGGTGCCCAGTACCACGATTGGCACATCACTGTCACAGGCTTCAGCATCACAGCAACCACGAGTTACCTCTGTACAACAAGGCACAGACCACTGCTATACCACCTAGAAGAATGTTTGACAAGAAAACAATTTGAACCTGACCGAGGGACACAGATGACAATCACCCACCTTCAGATTGGTTGAACACCTTGCTTCCACTAGGCCAACGTAGGTCTCTGTTGGTTGTCGTCATTGTTATTCTTGTTTAATGCCGTCGAGTCGTAGGTGACTCATAGCGACCATTTGAACGAACAGCCTGAGCACTGTTCGTACATAGAGTTTCCAGGGAGAAGCCAATTTGGAAGTGGATGGGACACATGATTCCAGACTTAATTTAGTCGGGAAGCCTCACCCAACACTGTCCACCATGGGAGCCAATTTCCACGATTGGCACATCACTGTAACAGGATTCAGCATCACAGCAACCACGAGTTACCTCGGTACAGCAAGGCATACACCAATGCTATACCACCTAGAAGAAAGTTTGACAGGAAACACAATTTGAAACTGGCCAAGGGCCACAGATGACAATCACCCACCTTGGTTTGATTGCACAGCTTCCTTCCACTAGGCCAGCGTAGCTCTCTCTTGGTTGTCGTCATTGTTATTGTTGTTTAATGCCATCGAGTCGTCGAGGAATCATAGCGACCCAATGAACGAACAGCCTGAGCACTGTTTGTACATAGATTTTCAGGACGCAAGCCATTTTGGAATGAATGCCTCTCCTGCTTCCAGGCTTGCATTTGTCGGGAATCTCCTGCCAACACTTTCCACCATGGGTGCCCATTACCACGATTGGCACATCACTGTCACAGGCTTCAGCATCACAGCAACCACGAGTTACCTCTGTACAGCAACGCACAGACCAGTGCTATACCACCTAGAAGAATGTTTGACAGGAAACACAATTTGAATCTGGCCGAGGGCCACAGGTGACAATCACCCACCTGCAGCTTGGTTGCGCAGCTTCCTTCCATTAGGCCAACGTACCTCTCTCTTGGTCGTCGTCATTGTTGTTGTTGTTTAATGCCGTCGAGTCGTAGACGACTAATAGCGACCCGATGAACAAACAGCGTGAGCTCTTTCTTACATAGAGTTTCCGGAGGCGAGCCATTTTGGAAGTGGATGCCGCTCCTGCTTCCAGGCTTGATTTAGTCGGGAAGCTCCAGCCAACACTGTCCACCATGGGTGCGCATTACCACGATTGGCATATCACTGTCACAGGCTTCAGCATCACAGCAACCACAAGTTACCTCTGGACAGCAAGGCACAGACCAGTGCTATACCACCTAGAAGAATGTTTGACAATAAGACAATATGAACCTGGCCGAGGGCCAAAGATGAAAATCACCCACTTTCGGCTTGGTATCACAGCTTCCTTCCTGTACGCCAACGTAGTTCTCTCTTTGTAGTCATCATTGCTATTGTTGTTTAATGCCGTCCAGTCGAAGATGAGGCATATCGACCCTATGAATGACCAGCCGTGGCATGTTCGTACATAGAGTTTCCAGAGGCAAGCCATTACGGAAGTGGATGCCACTCCTGCTTCCAGGCTTGATTTAGTTAGGAAGTGCCAGCCAATACTGTGCACCATGCGTGCCCATTACCACGATAGGCACATCACTGTCACAGGCTTCAGCATCTCAGCAACCACGAGTTACCTCTGGACAGCAAGGCACAGACCAGTGCTAAACCACCTAGAAGAATGTTTGACAGGAAACACAATTTGAACCTGTCCGAGGGCCACAGATGACAATCACCCACCTTGATTTTTTGCACAGCTTCCTTCCAATAGGCCAGCGTAGCTCTCTCTTGGTCGTCGTCATTGTTATTGTTGTAATATGCCGTCAAGCAGTAGGCAACTCAAAGCGACCCTATGAACGAGCAGCCTGAGCACTGTTTGTACATAGAGTGTCCCGAGGTAATCCATTTTGGAAGTGGATGCCACTCAGGTTCCAGGCTTGATTTAGTCAGGAAACTCCAGCCAACACTGTGCACCATGGGTGTCCATTACCACGATTGGCACATCACTGTCACAGGCTTCAGCATCACAACAGCCACGAGTTACCTCTGTACAGCAAAGCACAGACCAGTGCTATACCACCTAGAAGAATGTTTGACAGGAAGAGAATTTGAACCTGGCCGAGGGCCACAGATGACAATCACCCACCTTCGTCTTGGTTGTGCAGCTTCGTTCCATTAGGCTGACGTACCTCTCTCTTTGTCGTCGTCATTGTTATTGTTGTTTAATACCTTCGAGTCATTGACGTCTCCTAGTGACCTTATGAACAAACAGCCTGAGCACTGTTCGTAAATAGAATTTCCGGAGGCAAGCCATTTTGGAATGGATGCCGCTACTGCTTCCAGGCTTCATTTAGTCAGGAACCTCCAGCCAACACTGTCCACCATGGGTGCCCATTACCCCGATTGGCACATCACTGGCACAGGCTTGAGCATGACAGCAACCACGAGTTACCTCTGTACAGCAACACACAGACCAATGCTATACCACCTAGAAGAATTTTTGACAGGAAGACAATTTGAACCTCGCCATGGGCCACAGATGACAATCACTCAACTTCGGCTTGGTTGCACAGCTTCCTTGCACTAGGGGAACATAGTTCTCTTTGTCATCGTCATTGTTTTTGTTGTTTAATGCCATCGAGTCGTAGACGACTCATATCGACCCTATGAACGAACAGCCTTAGCACTGTTCATACATAGAGTTTCCGGAGGAAAGCCATTATGTAAGTGGATGCCGTTGCTGCTTCCAGGCTTGATTTAATCGGGAAGCTCCAGCCAACACTGTCCACCATAGGTGCCCATTACCACGATTGACACATTACTGTCACAGGATTCTGCATCACAGCAACCACGAGTTACCTCTGTACAGCAATGCACAGACCAGTGCTATACCACTTGGAAGAATGTTTGACAGGAATACAATTTGAACCTAGCCAAGGGCCACAGATGACAATCACCCACCTTCGGCTTGGTTTCACAGCTTCCTTCTACTAAGCCAAAGTAGCTCTCTCTTTGTCGTCGTCAATGTTATTGTTGTTTAAAGCCGTCGAGTCATAGACGGCAAATAGCGACATTATGAACGAACAGCCTGAGCACTGTTCATACATAGAGTTTCCAGGGGCAAGCCATTTTGGAAGAGGATGCCCCTCCTGCTTCCAGGCTTGATTTAATCGGGAAGCTCCAGCCAACACTGTCCACTATGGGTGCCCATTACCACGATTGGCACATCAGTGTCACAGGATTCAGCATCACAGCAACCACGAGTTACCTCTGTACAACAAGGCACTGACCAATGCTATACCACCTAGAAGAATGTTTGACAGGAAACACAATTTGAACCTGGCCGAGGGCCACAGATGACAATCACCCACCTTGGTTTTTTGCACAGCTTCCTTCCAATAGGCCAGCGTAGCTCTCTCTTGGTCGTCGTCATTGTTATTGTTGTTTAATGCCATCGAGTCATAGACGACTCAGAGCGACCCGATGAACGAACAGCCTCAGCTCTTATCGTACATAAAGTTTCCGAAGGCAAACCATTTTGGAAGTGGATGCCGCTCCTGCTTCCAGGTTTGATTTAGTTGGGAAGCTCCAGCCAACACTGACCACCATGGGTTCCCATTACCACAATTGGCACATCACTGTCACAGGCTTCAGCATCACAGCAACCACGAGTTTCCTCTGTACAGGAACGCAGAGACCAGTGCTATGCCACCTAGAAGAATGTTTGACAGAAAGACAATTTGAAACTTGCCGACAGCCACAAATGAAAATCACCACCTCGGTTTGGTTTACAGCTTCTTTCCACTAGGCCAACGTAAATCTGTCTTGGTCGTCGTCATTGTTATTGTTGGTTAATGCTGTCGAGTCGTAGACCACTCATAGCGACCCTATGAACGAACAGCCTGACCACTGTTCATAGTGTTTCCAGCGGTAAGCCATTTTGGAAGAGGATGCCACTCCTGCTTCCAGGTTTGATTTAGTCGGGAAGCTCCAACCAACACTGACCACCATGGGTTCCCATTACCACAATTGGCACATCACTGTCACAGGCTTCAGCATCACAGCAACCACGAGTTACCTCTGTACAACACGGCTCAGAGCAATGCTATATCACCTGGAAGAATGTTTTGCAGGAAGACAATTTGAAACTGGCCGACGGCCACAGATGACAATTACACACCGTCGGCTTGGTTGCACAGCTTCTTTCCACTAGGCCAACGTAGCTCTCTCTTGGTCGTCGCCATTGTTATTGTTGTTTAATGCCATCGAGTCATAGACCACTCATAGCGACCCTATGAACAAACAGCTTGAGCACTTTTCGTACATAACGTTTCCGGAGGCAAGCAATTTTGGAAGTGGATGCCGCTCCTGCTTCCAGGCTTGATTTAGTCAGGAAGCTTGAGCCAATACTGTCCACCGTGGCAGCCCATTACCACGATTGGCACATCACTGTCGCAGGCTTCAGCATGACAGCAACCACAAGTTACCTCTGTACAGCAAGGCACAGACCAGTGCTATACCAAGTAGAAGAATGCTTGACAGGAAGACAATTTGAAACTGGCTGAGGGCCAGAGATGACAATCACCCACCTTCGGCTTGGTTTTACAGTTTCCTTCCACTAGGTCAATGCAGCTCTCTGTTGGTCGTCGACATTGTTATTGTTGTTTAATGTCGTTGATTTGTAGACGACTCATAGCGACCCTATGAACGAACTGCCTGAGCACTGTTCGTACATAGAGTTTCTGTAGGCAAGCCATTATGTAAGTGGATGCTGCTCCTGCTTCCAGGCTTGATTTAGTCGGGAAGCTCCAGCCAACACTGTCCACCATGGGAGCCCATTCCCACGATAGGCACATCACTGTCAAAAGCTTCAGCATCACAGCAAACACTAATTACCTCTGTACAGCAAGGCACAGACCAGTGCTATATCACCTAGAAGAATGTGTGACAGGAACACAATTTGAACCTGGCCGAGGGCCACAGATGACAATCACCCACCTTCGGCTTGGTTGCACAGCTTCCTTCCACTAGGCCAAAGTAGCTCTCTCTTGGTCATCATCATTGTTATTGTTGTTTAATCCCGTTGAATCGTAGACGACTCATAGTGACCCGATGAACGAACAGCCTGCGCACTTTCATACATAGTGTCCGGAGGCAAGCCATTTTGGAAGCGGATGCCACTCCTGCTTCCAAGCTTGATTTAGTCGGGAAGCTCCAGCCAACACTGTCCACGATGTGTGCCCATTACCATGATTGGCACATCACTGTCACAGGCTTAAGCATCACAGCCAACGCATGTTACATCTGTACAGCATGGCACAGACCAGTAATATACCACCTAGAAGAATGTTTGACAGGAAGTCAATTTGAAACTTGCCGAGAGACAGAGATGACAATCACTGACCTTCAGCTTGGTTGCACAGCATCCTTCCACTAGGCCAACGTAGGTCTCCCTTTGTCGTCGTCGTTGTCATTGCTGTTTAATGCAGTCGAGTCTTAGACGACTCATAGCGACCCTATGAACGAACAGCTTAAGCATTGTTCGTGCATAGAGTTTCCATAGGTAAGCCATTTTGGAAGAATATGCCGCTCCTGCTTCCAGGCTTGATTTAGTGGGAAGCTCCAGCCAACCTTGTCCACCATGGGTGCCCATTACCACAATTAGCACATCGCTATCACAGGCTTCAGCATAAAAAAAACCACAAATTACCTCTGTACAGCAACGCACAGACCAGTGCTATACCACCTAGAAGAATGTTTGATAGGAAAACAATTTGATCCTGGTCGAGGGCCACAGATGACAATCACCCACCTTCGGCTTGGTTGCGCAGCTTCCTTCCACTTGGCCAATTTAGCTCTCTTTTGGTCTTTGTCATTGTTATTGTTGTTTAATTCCGCCGAGTCGTAGACGATTCGTAGCAACCCGATGAACGAATAGCCTGAGCACTTTTCGTAAATAGAGTTTCCGGAGGCAAACCATTTTGAAAGTGGATGCCGCTCTTGCTTCCAGGCTTGACTGAGTCGAGAAGCTCCAGCCAACACAATCCACTATGTGTGCCCATTACCACGATCAGCACATCACTGTCACAGTCGGCAGCATCAAAGCAACCACGAGTTACCTCTGTACAACAACGCACAGACCAGTGCTATACCACCAACAAGAATGTTTGATAGGAAAACAATTTGAACCCGGCCGAGGCCCACAGATGACAATCACCCACCTTCGGCTTGGTTGCACAGCTTCCTTCCACTTGGCCAACGTAGCTCTCTCTTGGTCATCGTCATTGTTATTGTTGTTTAATGCCGTAGAGTCGTAGACGACTCATAGCGACCCTATGAACAAACAGCTTGAGCACTGTTCATACATAGAGCTTCCGGGGGCAAGCCATTTTGGAATGGATGCCGCTCCTGATTCCAGGCTTGATTTAGTCAGAAGCTCCCGCCCACACTGTCCACGATCTGTGCCCATTACGACGATTGGCACATCACCGTCACAGGCTTCTGGATCACAACAACCACGAGTTACCTCTGTACAGCAAGACACAGACCAGTGCTAAACCACCTAGAAGAAAGTTTGACAGGAAGACAATTTGAACCTGGCCGAGGGCCACAGATGACAATCACCCACCTTCAGCTTGGTTGCACAGCTTCGTTCCAGTAGGCCAACATAGCTCTATCTTGGTCGTCGTCATTGTTATTGTTGTTTAACGCCGTCCAGTTGTTGATGACTCATAGTGACCCTATGAACGAACAGCCTGAACACTGTTCGTACATAGAGTTTCCAGAGGCATGCCATTTTGGAAGTGCATTCCGCTCCTGGTTCCAGGCTACATTTAGTCGGGAAGCTCCACCGAACACTGTCCACAATATGTGCCCATTACCATGACTGGCACATCACTGTCACAGGCTTAAGCATCACAGCCAACGCAAGTTACGGCTGTACAGCATGACACAGACCAGTGCTATCTATACCACCTAGAAGAATGTTTGTCAGGAACACAATCTGAACCTGGCCAAGTGTCACTGATGACAATCACCCACCTTCGGCTTGGTTGCACAGCTTCCTTCCACTAGGCCAATGTAGCTCTCTCTTGGTCGTCGTCATTGTTATTGTTGTTTAATGCCGTCGAGTTGTAGACGACTCATAGCGACCCCATGGAGGAAAAGCCTGAGCACTGTTCGTATATAGAGGTTCCGGAGGCAAGCCATTTTGGAATGGATGCCACTCCTGCTTCCAGGCTTGATTTAGTCAGGAAGCTCCCGCCAATGCTATCCAACATGTGTGCTCATTACCACGACTGGCACATCACTGTGACATTCTTCAGCATCACAGCCACATCCATTTAACTCTGTACAGCAACGGACAGACCAGTGGTATACCACCAACAAGAATGTTTGAGAGGAAGACAATTTGAACTTGGCAGAGGGTCACAGATGACAATCACCCACCTTCGGCTTGGTTGCACAGCTTCCTTCTGCTAGGTCAACGTAGCTCTCTCTTGGTCGTCGTCATTGTTATTGTTGTTTAATGCCGTCGAGTCGTAGACGACTCATAGCGACCCCATGAAAGAAAAGCCTGAGCACTGTTCGTACATAGAGTTTCCGGAGGCAAGCCATTTTGGACTGGATGCCACTCCTGCTTCCAGGCTTGATTTAGTCAGGAAGCTCCTGCCAACACTTTCCAACATGTGTGCCCATTACCACGATTGGCACATCACTGTCACATTCTTCAGCATCACATCCACATCCATTTACCTCTGTACAGCAATGCACAGACCAGTGCTATACCACCTAGAAGAATGTTTGACAGGAAGACAATTTGAACTTGGCTGAGGGCCACAGATGACAGTCACCCACCTTCGCCTTGGTTGCACAGCTTCCTTCCACTAGGCCAACGTAACTCTCTTTTGGTCGTCGTCATTGTTATTGCTGTTTAATGCCGTCGAGTCGTAGATGACTCATATCGACCCTATGAGCGAACAGCCTGAGCACTGTCCGGACATAGAGTTTCCGGAGGCAAGCCATTATTTAAGTGGATGCCGGTCCTGCTTCCAGGCTTGATTTAGTCGGCAAGCTC
>NW_006400083.1:2153078-2162176 GCF_000299155.1 Elephantulus edwardii
TTTGACAAGAAGACAATTTGAACCTGGCTGAATGTCACTGATGACAATCACCCACCTTCGGCTTGGTTGCACAGCTTCCTTCCCCTAGGCCAACGTAGGTCTCTCTTGGTCTTCGTCATTGTTACTGTTGTTTAATATCGTCTAGTGATAGACGACTCATATCGAACCTATGAACGAACGGCTTGAGCGCTGTTCGTACATAGAGTTTCCGTAGGCAACCCATTTTGGAAGTGGATGCCACTCCTGCTTCCAGGCTTGATTTAGTCAGGAAGCTCCAGCCAACACTGTGTGAACATTACCACGATTGGCACATCAATGTCAGAAGCTTCAGCATCACAGCAACCACGAGTTACCTCTGTACAACAACGCACAGACCAGTGGTATACCACCAACAAGAATGTTTGATAGGAATACAATTTGAACCTGGCCGAGGGCCACAGATAACAATCACCCACACTCGGGTTGGTTGCACAGCTTCCTTCCACTAGGCCAACGTAGCTCCCCCTTGGTCATCGTCATTGTTATTGTTGTTTAATGCCGTCGAGTGGTAGACGACTCATAGCGACCCTCACGAACAACTTGAGCACTGTTCATACATAGAGCTTCAGGAAGCAAGCCATTTTGGAATGGATGCCGCTCCTGATTCCAGGCTTGATTTAGTCAGGAAGCTCCGGCCCACACTGTTCACCATGTGTGCCCATTACTATGATTGGCACATCACTGTCACAGGCTTCAGCATCACAACAACCACGAGTTACCTCTGTTCAGCGATGCACAGAGCAATGCTATCTATACTACCTAGGAGAATGTATGACAGGAACACAATTTGAACCTGGCCGAGGGCCACAGATGACAATCACCCACCTTCGGCTTGGGTGCACAGCTTCCTTCCACTAGGCCAACGTAGCTCTCTCTTGGTCTTCGTCATTGTCATTGTTGTTTAATGCCGTCGAGTCGTAGACGACTCATAGCGACCGGATGAACGAACAGCCTGCGCACTTTCATACATTGTGTCCGGAGGCAAGCCATTTTGGAAATGGATGCTACGCCGCCTTCCAGGCTTGATTTATTTGGGAAGCTCCAGCCAACCCTGTCCACCATGGGTGAACATTACCACGACTGGCACATCACTGTCACAGGCTTCAACATCACAGCAACCACGAGTTTCCTCTGTATAGCAAGGCACAGACCAGTGCTATAACACCTAGAAGAATCTGTGACAGGAAGACAATGTGACACTGGCCGAGGGCCAAAGATGACAATCACCCACACTCGGGTTGGTTGCACAGCTTCCATCCACTACACCAACGTAGCTCTCTCTTGGTCCTCGTCATTGTTATTGTTGTTTCATTCCATCGACTTGTAGACAACTCATAGCAACCCTATGAACGAACAGCTTGAGCACTGTTCGTACATAGAGTTTCCTGAGGCATGCCATTTTGGAAGTGCATTCCGCTCCTGCTTCCAGGCTTCATTTAGTCAGGAAGCTCCACCGAACACTGTGCACAATGCGTGCCCATTACCATGACTGGCACATCACTGTCACAGGCTTGAACATCACAGCAACCACGAGTTACCTCTATACAACAATGCACAGACCAGTGGTATACCACCAACAAGAATGTTTGACAAGAAGACAATTTGAACCTGGCTGAATGTCACTGATGACAATCACCCACCTTCGGCTTGGTTGCACAGCTTCCTTCCCCTAGGCCAACGAAGGTCTCTCTTGGTCTTCGACATTGTTATTGTTGTTTAATGTCGTCTAGTGATAGACGACTCATATCGAACCTATGAACGAACGGCTTGAGCGCTGTTCGTACATAGAGTTTCCATAGGCAACCCATTTTGGAAGTGGATGCCGCTCCTGCTTCCAGGCTTGATTTAGTTGGGATGTTCGAGCCAAAACTGTCCACCATGGGTGCCCATTACCACGATTGGCACATCACTGTCACAGGCTTCAGCAACACAGCAACAGCACGTTACCTCAGTAAAGCAAGGCACAGACCAGTGCTATACCACCTAGAAGAATGTTTGAGAAGAAGACAATTTGAACCTGGCCGAGGGCCAATGAGGACAATCACCCACCTTCTGCTTGTTTTCACAGCTTCCTTCCACTAGGCACACATAGCTCTCTCTAGGTCATCATCATTGGTATTGTTGTTTAATGCCGTCGAGTCTTAGACGACTCATTGCGACCGTGTGAATGATCAGTCTGAGCACTGTTCTTACATAGAGTTTCCAGAGGCATGCCATTTTTGATGTACTGTCCGCTCCTGCTTCCAGGCTTGATTGAGTCAGGAAGCTCCAGCCAACACTGTCCACCATGGGTGAACATTACCACGATTGGCACATCACTGTCAAAAGCTTCAGCATCACAGCAACCACGAGTTACCTCTGTAGAACGCACAGACCAGTGGTATACCACCAACAAGAATGTTTGAAAGGAAGACAATTTGAACCTGACCGAGGGCCACAGATGACAATCACCCACCTTTGGCTTGGTTGCACAGCTTACTTCCACAAGGCCAACGTAGCTCCCCCTTGGTCATCGTCATTGTTATTGTTGTTTAATGTCGTCTAGTGATAGACGACTCATATCGAACCTATGAATGAACAACTTGAGCACTGTTCATACATAGAGCTTCCGGAAGCAAGCCATTTTGGAATGGATGCCGCTCCTGATTCCAGGCTTGATTTAGTCGGGAAGCTCCCGCCCACACTGTTCACCATGTATGCCCATTACCACGATTGGCACATCACTGTCACAGGCTTCAGCATCTCAACAACCACGAGTTACCTCTGTTCAGCGACACACAGAGCAATGCTATCTATACTACCTAGGAGAATGTATGACAGGAACACAATCTGAACCTGGCCGAGGGCCACAGATGACAATCACCCATCTTCAGCTTGGTTGTACAGCTTACTTCCACTAGGCCAACGTAGCTCTCTCTTGGTCTTCGTCATTGTTATTGTGGTTTAATGCCGTCGAGTCATAGACGACACATAGCGACCCTATGAACGAACAGCCTGAGCACTGTCCGTATATAGACTTTCCGGAGGCAAGCCATTATTTAAGTGGATGCCGCTCCTGCTTCCAGGCTTGATTTAGTCGGGAAGCTCCCGCCAACACTGTCCACAACCGGTGCCCATTACCACTTTTGGCACATCACTGTCACAGGCGTCATCATCACAGCAACCACGAGTAACCTCTGTACAGCAAGGCACAAACCAATGCTATTCCACCTAGATGAATATTTTTCAGGAAGTCAATTTGAACCTGGCCGAGGGCCACAGATGACAATCACCCACCTTCGGCTTGGTTGCACAACTTCCTTCCAGTAGGCCAACGTAGCCCTCTCTTGGTCTTTGTCATTGTTATTGTTGTTTAATGTCTCGACTCGTAGACGAATCATAGCGACCCTATGAACGAACAGCTTGAGCACTGTTCGTACATAGAGTTTCCAGAGGCAAGCCATTTTGGAATGGATGACGCTCCTGCTTCCAGGCTTGATTTAGTCGGGAAGTTCCCGCCAACACTGTCCACCATGTGTGCCCATTACCACGATTGGCACATCACTGTCACAGGCTTCAGCATCACAAAAACCACAAGTTACCGCTCTATAGCAACGCACAGACCAGTGCTATACCACCTAGAAGAATGTTTGAGAGGAAGACAATTTGAACCTGCCCGAGGGCCACAGATGACAATTACCCACCTTCGGCTTGGTTGCACAGCTTCCTTCCACAAGGCCAATGTAGCTCTCTTTTGGTTTTTGTCATTGTTATTTTTGTTTAATGCCGTCGAGTCGTAGACGACTCATCGCGACCCAATGAGCGAATAGCCTGAGCACTTTTCGTGCATAGAGTTTCCGGTGGCAAACCGTTTTGGAAGTGGATGCCGCTCCTACTTCCAGGCTTGATTAAGTCGGGAAGCTCCAGACAACACTGTCCACCATGGGTGCCATTACCATGATTAGCACATAACTGTCACAGGCTGCAGCATCACAGCAACCACGAGTTACCTCTGTACAACAACGCACAGACGAGTGTTATACCCCCAACAAGAATGTTTGACAGGAAGACAATTTGAACCTGGCCGAGGGCCACAGATGACAATCACCCACCTTCAGGTTGGTTGCACAGCTTCGTTCGAGTACGCCAACTTAGCTCTCTCTTGGTGGTCATCATTGTTATTGTTGTTTAATCCGTCCAGTCGTTGATGATTCATAGTGACCCCATGAACGAACAGCCTGAGCACTGTTCATACATAGAGTTTCCATAAGCATGCCATTTTGGAAGTGCATATTCTGCTCCTGCTTCCGGGCTTGATTGAGTCGAGAAGCACCAGACAACACATTCCACCATGGGTGCCCATTACCACGATCAGCACATCACTGTCACAGGCTGCAGCATCACAACAACCACGAGTTACCTCTGTACAACAACGCACAGACCAGTGCTATACGACCAACAAGAATGTTTGACAGCAAGACAATTTGAACCTGGCCGAGGGCCACAGATGACAATCACCCACCTTCGGTTTTGTTGTACAGCTTCCTTTCACTAGGACAACGTATCTCTCTCTTTGTCGTCGTCATTGTTATTGTTTAATGTCGTCGATTCGTAGACGACTCATATCGACCCTATGAACGAACGGCCTGAGCACTGTTAGTACATAGAGTTTATGTAGGCAAGCCATCATGTAAGTGGATGCCGCTCCTGCTTCCAGGCTTGATTTAGTTGGGAAGCTCCAACCAACACTGTCCACCATGGGTGCCCATTACCACGATTGGCACATCACTGTCAAAAGCTTCAGCGTCACAGAAACCACGAGTTACCTCTGTCCAGCAAGGCACAGACCAGTGCTATACCACCTAGAAGAATGTGGGACAGGAAGACAATTTGAACCTGGCCGAGGGCCACAGATGACAATCACCCACCTTCTGGTTGGTTGCACAGCTTCCATCCACTAGTCCAACGTAGCTCTCTCTTGGTCATCGTCATTGTTATTGTTGTTTAATGCCGTCGACTTGTAGACGACTCATAGTGACCCTATGAACGAACAGCCTGAGCACTGTTCGTACGTAGAGTTTATGGAGGAAAGCCACTTTGGAAGTGGATGCCGCTCCTGCTTCCAGGCTTGATTTAGTTGGGAAGCTCCAGCCAACACTGTCCGCCATGGGTGCCCATTACCACGATTGGCACATCACTGTCACAGGCTTCAGCAACACAGCAACAGCACGTTACCTCTGTAGAGCATGGCACAGACCAGTGCTATACCACCTAGAAGAATGTTTGACAGGAAGGCAATTTGAACCTGGCCGAAGGCCACAGATGACAATCACCCATCTTCAGCTTGGTTGCACATCTTCGTTCCAGTAGGTCAACTTAGCTCTATCTTGGTCGTCGTCAATGTTATTTTTGCTTAATGCCGTCCAGTCGTTGATGACTCATAGTGACCCTATGAACTAACAGCCTGAGCACTGTTCGTACATAGAGTTTCCAGAGGCATGCCAGTTTGGAAGTGCATTCCGCTCCTGCTTCCAGGCTTCATTTAGTCGGGAAGCTCCACCGAACACTGTCCACCATGTGTGCCCATTACCATGATTTGGCACATAACTGTCACAGGCTTGAACATCACAGCAACCACGAGTTACCTCTGTACAGCAACGCAAAGACCAGTGCTATACCACCTAGAAGAATGTTTGATAGAAAGACAATTTGAACCTGGCCAAGGGCCACAGATGACAACCACCCACCTTCGGCTTGGTTGCACAGCTTCCTTCCACTAGGCCAACATAGCTCTCTCTTTGACGTCGTCATTGTTATTGTTGTTTAAAGCCGTCGAGTCATAGACGACTCATAGAGACCCCATGAAGGAAAAGCCTGAGCACTGTTCGTACATAGAGTTTCCAGAGGCAAGTCATTTTGGAATGGATGCCACTCCTGCTTCCAGGCTTGATTTAGTCAGGAAACTCCCGCCAACACTATCCAACATGTGTGCCCATTACCACGATTGGCACTTCACTGTCACATTCTTCAGCATCACATCCACATCCATTTACCTCTGTACAGCAAGGCACCGACCAGTGCTATACCACCTAGAAGAATGTTTCACAGGAAGACAATTTGAACCTGGCCGAGGGCCACAGATGACAGTCACCCACCTTCAGTTTAGTTGCACAGCTTCCTTCCACTAGGCAAACCTAACTCTCTCTTGGTCTTCGTCATTGTTATTGTTCTTTAATGCCGTCGAGTCGTAAACGACTCATAGCGAACTGATGAACCAACAGCCAGAGCACTTTTCGTACATAGAGTTTCCGGTGGCAAGCCAATTTGGAAGTGGATGCCACTTGTGCTTCCTGGCTTGATTTAGTTGGGAAGCTCCAGCCAACACTGTCCACACTGGGTTCCCATTACCACGATTGTCACAGGCTTCAGCATCACACCAACCGCACGTTATCTCTGTACAGCAACGCAATGACAAGTGCTATACCACCTACAAGAATATTTGACAGGAAGAAAATTTGAACCTGGCCGAGGGCCACAGATGACAGTCACCCACCTTCGGCTTGGTTGCAAAGCTTGCTTCCACTAGGCCAACGTAGCTGTCTCTTGGTCGTCGTCATTGTTATTGTTGTTTAATGCCGTCGAGTCATAGACGACTCATGTCGACCCTATGAACGAACAGTCTGAGCACTGTTCGTACATAGAGTTTCCGTAAGCAAGCCATTATGGAAGTGGATGCCGCTCCTGCTTCCAGGCTTCATTTAGTGGGGAAGCTCCAGGCAACTCTGTCCACCATGCGTTATCATTCCCATGATTGGCACATCACTGTCACAGGCTGCAGCATCACAGAAACCACGAGTTACCTCTGTACAACAACGCACAGACCAGTCCTATACCACCTAGAAGAATGTGTGACAGGAAGACAATTTGAACCTGGCCGAGGGCCACAGATGACAATCACCCACCTACGGCTTGGTTGCACAGCTTCCTTCCACTAGGCCAACGTAGCTCTCTCTTGGTTGTCATCATTGTTATTGTTGTTTAATGCCGTCGAGACTTAGACGACTCATATCTACGGTGTGAATGATCAGTCTGAGCACTGTTCGTACACAGAGTTTCCAGAGGCAAGCCGTTTTGGAAATGGATGCCGCTCCTGCTTCCAGGCTTCATTTAGTGGGGAAGCTTCAGCCAAATCTGTCTACCATGGGTGCCCATTCCACCGACTGGCACATCACTGTCAAAAGCTTCAGCATCACAGCAACCACGAGTTACCTCTGTACAGCAAGGCACAGACCAGTGCTATACCACCAACAAGAAAGTTTGACAGGAAGACAATTTGAACCTGGCAAGGGTCACATATGACAATCACCCACCTTCGGCTTAGTTGCACAACTTCCTTCCACTAGGCGAGTGTAGCTCCCTCTTGGTTGTGGTCATTGTTATTGTTGTTTAATGCCGTCGAATTATAGACAACTCATAGCAATCCTATGAACGAACAGCTTGAGCACGGTTCGTACATAGAGTTTCCGGAGACAAGGCAATTTGGAAGTGGATGCCGCTCCTGCTTCCAGGCTTAATTTAGTCGGGAAGCTCCCGCCAACACTGTCCACCATGTGTGCCCATTACCATGATTGGCACATCACTGTCACAGGCTTGAACATCACAGCAACCACGAGTCACCTCTGTACAACAACACTCAGACCAGTGCTATACCACCTAGAAGAATGTGTGACAGGAAGAAAATTTGAACCTGGCCGAGGTCCACAGATGACAATCACCCACCTTTGGCTTGGTTGCACAGCTTCCTTCCACTAGGCCAACGTATCTCTCTCTTGGTCTTCATCATTGTTATTGTTGTTTAATGCCGTCGAGTCATAGATGGCTCACAGCGATCCCATGAAGGAAAAGCCTGAGCACAGTTCGTACATAGAGTTTCCGTAGGCAAGCCATTATGAAAGTCGATGCCGGTCCTGCTTCCAGGATTGATCTGGTTGGGAAGCTCCAGCCAACACTGTCCAACATGGGTGCCCATTACCACGATTAGAACATCACTGTCACAGGCTGCAGCTTCACAGCAACCACGAGTTACCTCTATACAATAACACACAGACCAGTGCTATACCACCTAGAAGAATGTGTAACAGGAAGACAATTTGAACCTGGCCGAGGGCCACAGATGACAATCACCCACCTTCGGGTTGGTTGCACAGCTTCCATCCACTAGGCCAACGTAGCTCTCTCTTGGTCCTCGTCATTGTTATTGTTGTTTAATGCCGTCGACTTTTAGACAACTCATCACGACCCTATGAACGAACAGCCTGAGCACTGTTCGTACATAGAGTTTACGGAGGAAAGCCATTTTGGAAGTGGATGCCGCTCCGGCTTCCAGGCTTGAATTAGTCGGGAAGCTCGAGCCAACACTGTCCAACATGGGTGGCCATTATCACGATTGCCACATCACTGTCACAGGCTTCAGCAACACAGCAACAGCACGTTACCTCTGTAAGGAAAGGCAAAACCAATGCTATACCACCTAGAAGAATGTTTGACAGGAAGACAATTTGAACCTGGCCAAGGGCCACAGATGACAATCACCCACCTTCAGCTTGGTTGCACAGCTTCCTTCCACTAGGCCAACGTAGCTCTCTCTAGGTCGTCATCATTGGTATTGTAGTTTAATGCCGTAGAGTCTTAGACGACTCATTGCGACCATGTGAATGATCAGTCTGAGCACTGTTCGTACATAGAGTTTCCAGAGGCAAGCCACTTTGGAAATGGACGCCGCTCCTGCTTCCAGGCTTCATTTAGTGGGGAAGCGTCAGCCAAAACTGTCCACCATGGGTGCCCATTCCCA
The DNA here is from genome assembly GCF_000299155.1 of Elephantulus edwardii. Classification (NCBI taxonomy): domain Eukaryota; kingdom Metazoa; phylum Chordata; class Mammalia; order Macroscelidea; family Macroscelididae; genus Elephantulus; species Elephantulus edwardii. The sequence goes on from NW_006400083.1 coordinate 2,161,948, forward strand.
TGATTGGCACATCACTGTCAAAAGCTTCAGCATCACAGTAACCACGAGTTACCTCTGTACAGCAAGGCGCAGACCAGTGCTATACCACGAACAAGAATGTTTGACAGGAAGACAATTTGAACTTGGCAGAGGGCCACAGATGACAATCACCCACCTTCGGCTTGGTTGCACAGCTTCCTTCTGCTAGGTCAACGTAGCTCTCTCTTGGTCGTCGTCATTGTTATTGTTG
>NW_006400083.1:2162776-2166426 GCF_000299155.1 Elephantulus edwardii
CGCCAACACTGTCCACCACCGGTGCCCTTTACCACATTTGGCACATCACTGTCACAGGCGTCAGCATCACAGCAACCACGAGTAACCTCTGTACAGCAAGGCACAAACCAATGCCATTCCACCTAGATGAATATTTGACAGGAAGTCAATTTGAACCTGGCCAAGGGCCACAGATGATAATCACCCACCTTCGGCTTGGTTGCACAGCTTCCTTCCACTAGGCCATCGTAGCTCTCTCTTTGTCGTCGTCATTGTTATTGTTGTTTAATGCCGTCGAGCCATAAACGACTCATAGCGACCCGATGAACCAAAAGCCAGAGCACTTTTCGTACATAGAGTTTCCGGAGGCAAGCCATTTTGGAAGTGGATGCCTCTTGTGCTTCCTTGCTTAATTTAGTTTGGAAGCTCCAGCCAACACTGTCCACCCTGGGTTCCCATTACCACGATTAGCACATCACTGTTACAGGCTTGAGCATCACAGCAACCGCATGTTACCTCTGTACAGCAACGCACAGACCACTGCTATACCACCTACAAGAATGTTTGACAGAAATAAAATTTGAACCTGGCCGAGGGCCACAGATGACAATCAACCACCTTCGGCTTGGTTGCAAAGCTTGCTTCCGCTGGGCCAACCTAGCTCTCTCTTTGTCGTCGTCATTGTTATTGTTGTTTAGTGCCGTCGAGTCATACACGACTCATATCGACCCTATGAACGAACAGCCTGAGCACTGTTTGTACATAGAGTTTCAGTAGGCAAGCCATTATGAAAGTGGATGCAGCTCCTGCTTCCAGGCTTGATTTAGTCGGGAAGCTCCAGGCAACACTGTCCACCATGGGTGCCCATTCCCACGACTGGCCCATCACTGTCAAAAACTTCAGCATCACAGCAACCACGAGTTACCTCTGTACAGTAAGGCACAGACTTTTGCTATACCACCTAGAAGAATGTTTGACAGGAAGAAAATCTGAACCTGGCCGAGGGTCACAGATGACAATTACCCACCTTCGGCTTGTTTGCACAGCTTCCTTCCACTAGGCCATTGTAGCTCTCTCTTGGTCGTCGTCATTGTTATGGTTGTTTAATGCCGTCGACTCGTAGACAGCTTATAGCGACCCTATGAATGAACAGCCTGAGCACTGTTCGTACATAGAGTTTCCGGAGGCAAGCCATTTTGGAAGTGGATGCCACTCCTGCTTCCAGGCTTGATTTAGTCGGGAAGCTCCACCCAACACTGTCAACGCACAGACCAGTGCTATACCACCTAGAAGAATGTTTCACAGGAAGACAATTTGAACCTGGCCGAGGGCCACAGATGACAGTCACCCACCTTCAGTTTAGTTGCACAGCTTCCTTCCACTAGGCGAACCTAACTCTCTCTTGGTCGTCTTCATTGTTATTGTTGTTTAATGCCATCCAGTCGTTGATGACTCATTGTGACCCTATGAACGAACAGCCTGAGCACTGTTCGTACAGAGTTTCCAGAGGCATGCCATTTTGGAAGTGCATTCTGCTCCTGCTTCCAGGCTTGATTTAGTCGGAAAGCTCCAGCCAACACTGTCCACCATGGGTGCCCATTACCACGATTGGCACATCACTGTCACAGGCTTCAGCACCACAGCAAACACTAATTACCTCAGTACACCAATGCAAAGACCAGTGTTATACCACTTACAAGAGTGTGTCACCGGAAGACAATTTGAACCTAGCCGAGGGCCACAGATGCCAATCACCCACCTTGGTTTGGTTGCACAGCTTCCTTCCACAAGGCCAACGTAGCTCTCTCTTGGTGTTCATCATTGTTATTATTGATTAATGCTGTTCAGTTGTAGCCAACAAATAGCGCCCCTAAGAATGAACAGCCTGAGCACTGTTCATACATAGAGTTTCCAGAGTCAAGCCATTTTGGAAGAGGATGCCGCTCCTGCTTCCAGGCTTGATTTAGTCGGAAAGCTCCAGCCAACACTGTCCACCATGGGTGCCCATTACCACGACTGCCCCATCACTGTCACAGGCTTCAGCATCACAGCAAGCACGAGTTACCTCTGTACAATAAGGCACAGACCAGTGCTATACCACCTAGAAGAATATTTGACAGGAATACAATGTGAACCTGGCCGAGGGCCACAGATGATAAACACACACCTTCAGCTTGGTTGCACAGCTTCCTTCTATCGGCCAACATAGCTCTCTCTCGGTTGTCATCATTGTTATTGTTGTTTAATGCTGTAGAGTCGTAGATGACTCATAGCGACTGTGTGAACGAACAGCTTGAGCACTGTTCGTGCATAGAGTTTCCGGAGGCAAGCCATTTTGGAATGGGTGCTACTCCTGCTCCCAGCCTTGATTTAGTCGGGAAGCTTCCGCCAACACTGTACACCATGTGTGCCCATGACCACGATTGGCACATCACTGTCACAGGCTTCAGCATCACAGCAACCAGGAGTTACCTCTGTACAGCAACGCACAGACCTGTGCTATACCACCTAGAAGAATATTTGACAGGAAGACAATTTGAACCTGGCCGAGGGTCACAGATGATAATCACCCACCTTCAGCTTGGTTGCACAGCTTCCTTCCACTAGGCCAACGTAGGTTTTTCTTTGTCTTCATCATTGTTATTGTTGTTTAATGCCGTCGAGTCATAGAAGAGTCATAGCGACCCTATGAACGGACAGCCTGAGCACTTTTCGGACATAGAGTTTCTGGAGGCAAGCCATTTTGGAAGTGGATGCCGCTCCTCCTTCCAGGCTTGATTTTGTTGGGAAGCTCCAGCAAACTCTGTCCACCATGGATGTCCATTACCACGATTAGCACATAACTGTCACAGGCTTCAGCATTACAGCAACAACGAATTACCTCTGTACAGCAACGCACAGACCAGTGATATACCACATACAAGAATGTTTGACAGGAAGACAATTTGAACCTGGCCAAGGGCCACAGATGACAATCACCCACCTTCAGCTTGGTTGCACAGCTTCCTTCCACTAGGCCAACGTAGCTCTCTGTCATCATCATTGTTATTGTTTTTTAATTCTGTCGAGTCTTAGACGACTCATAGCGACCGTCTGAAAGAACAGTCTGGGCACTGTTCGTACATAGAGTTTCCAGAGGCAAGCCATTTTGGAAGTGGATGGCGCTCCTGCTTCCAGGCTTCGTTTAGTGGGGAAGCTCCAGGCAAGACTGTCCACCACCATGGGTGCCCATTCCCACGATAGGCACGTCACTGTCAAAATATTCAGCATCACAACAACCACGAGTTACCTCTGTACAGCAACGCAGAGATCCACACCTCACTCCATATACAAAAACCGACTCAAGGTGGATCATGGACCTAGGACTAAAACCAAGGACTGTAAACTTCATTCAAGAAAAGCTTGGAAAAACTTTAGTAGTCCTAATCCACAACATAAAGAGTCTTCCCAGTATTGTGGAAAATTTACAACCAGGAGAAGACAAAATAGATGAATGGGATCTTCTAAGAATCAAATCCCTATGCGCATCCAGAAACTTCTCTAACAGGGTAAAAAGGGAAGCCACAGACTGGGAAAAAGGTTTTGATAATGACATGTCAGACAAGGGACTTATATCTAGAATTTATAAAATACTCGAGCACCACAACAAGATAAAGGAGAATAATCCAATT
>NW_006400083.1:2167006-2169363 GCF_000299155.1 Elephantulus edwardii
AAACTGGATGAAATATGTTTATGGCATTGAAGTCTATGGGGGAGACAATAGTGTAAAAGTATTATATTTTAGGGCATTATTTTTATCTTAGGAGTATGCAATGAGGGTTGCAGAGTGGATTATATTTGGGGGTAGGGAGTGGGGTTTGGAGAGGTGTGGGGGGGATTGTGTACCAATGAGGGAGTTTTTCTTTTGCTTTTCAAGAAGAGGAGCAAAAGGGAGGGTGGAGGGGCTTGTGCGGGGAGAAGGGTGCAACAGTGAATGAATGGAATCCCAAAATCTTTGTAGATGTTCATTGAAATGAAAAATAAACAACCTAAATTAAAAAAATAATCCTACAAGGATGATCAAATGAACCCAGTAGTCACATTTCATATTAAGTAAATTAAGGATTGCTGCTGCCCAGGCACTAACAATGACCTTGTGATCAAGGGCAGCTGCAAACTCAGCATCCAGTGCCCTGTGGAACTTCAGATACCTTTATAAAAAGACACAAATGATGACTTAACGCATGGATCGCACCTGATAGTCTGTTTAGGAATCAGATTGACTATGTCTGTAGAGGAATCTTGTATCATTCACCAAGAATGCAAAAGTCATTACAAAGTCAGAGGATGCAGAAAAGACCAAGAGGGATGACAGAAGGGCAAAGCCAAAGCAAAGAGAAGAAATCAAGAATTTAAAAAGTGGAACAGAAGACTTTAAAAGGCCCCAAAGAAGACAAAGTAAAGTATTATAACGAAATATACAATAACCTGGAGCTGAAAAATCAAAAGGGACAAACTCATGGCATTTTTTAAGCAGAAGGAACTGAACAACAAGTTTTGAGTCTCAAGTTGCAATACTTAAGGATGCTGGGAGCAGAATGTTGAATGACCAAGGAAGCATCAAAAGAAGATGTAAGAAGTACATATAGTCAATATACCAAAAAAAGAATTACATAGAAGAATTTCATAAAACACCATATAATCAATAGCCTACAGTGATGAAGGAGGAAGTTCAAGCTGCTTTGAAATAATTGGCAAAAACAAAGCCCCAGGAATAGATGGAATACGAATTGACATATTTCAGCAAACAGATGCTGCCCTGCATGTACTCACCATGGTATGCCAAGAAATCTGACAACCACCTCATCAACTGATTGAAAAGAAGAGAGCCATATTTACTCCCATTCCCACCCACCCCCCAAAAAAGGGACCCAGCAGAGGGTGAAAATTATTGAAAATTATCACTAATTTCACACACAAGGAAGATCCTGCTTAAGATTATAATTCAAAAATTACTGGAACAGCATGTCAACAGAGCGCTGCAGATGTGCAAGCTGGATTTAGAAGAGACCATGGTAATAGGAACCATAGTGAGATGGATCTTAGCAGAGAGCAGAGAGTACCAGAGGAATTTCTCTCTGTGTTTCATTTCATTGACTATGCAAAGGCATTTGACTGTGTGGATCACAACAAATGTGGCTAACTGTAAGAAGAGCAGGGATTGCAGAACACATAATTGTGCTTATATAAAACCTTTACTTGGACCAGGTAACAGTAGTCAGAACAGAGCAGGGAAGCACTCTATGGTCCAGGATGAGAAAAGTTGTACATCAGGAATGCATCCTATCTCTATGCCTTTTCAATCTGTATGCAGAACAGATCATGCAGAAAGCTGGGTTTTATAAGGAGGAATATGGCATCAGAATTGGAGGAAGACACATCAACAACCTGCATTATGCTGAACCTGAGGAAAACCTGAGACATTTGCTCCAGAAGGTCCAGGACTGCAGTCTTCAATATAGACATATTTTGATTTTCTGAATGCTGGTGCCAAGAGTGTTGATTGTGGAGCCTAACAATCTGAAATTGTTAGCAAGCTCAATCTCTTCATCCATCAAGGTGCTGCCAATTGACCCATGGTAAAAATCTTTGTCTTCTTGATGTTGACCTTCAATCCGAATAGAAGAATACAGCCCTTGAGGTTGAGCAGGAAAAACTTCAGGTCTTCCTCAGGTTGAACAATAAATATGTAACATCATCTGCATAAAATAGGTTGTTGATGAGTATTATCTAATACTGAGACCGCATTTCTCCTTGGACTTTATAAAGTTCAGCCTTCTTTTTTTTTAAAAAAAACAATTTATTTGTTTTAATGAACATTTACAGAGATTTTGGGATTTCATTCATTCATTGTTGCACTGTTTTCTCTACCCTCCTCCCCAGTTCGTTCTTCTTCCCCACCCCACCCCCCGAATGTCTGTTTTAATTGTCCAATTGCCACAGTGCTTGTCAAAGCCAGTTCTGATTAATCTCCTTTGTCAAGGTGTCCTTTGCCATTCCCTATCACTCCTCCCTGAGAGAGACTTCACC
>NW_006400083.1:2170760-2172088 GCF_000299155.1 Elephantulus edwardii
TAAATTTGTTATTAATTTCAGTGAAAATTTACAGAGGCTTTGGATTTCCATTCATTCATTGTTGTAGATTTGTCCCCTCCACAGAATACACCCCTACCCCAGAATACTACCCTCTTGGAAAAGTAAAAGAAAAGATTCTTTCATTGTTTTACAAACCCTCCCCCAGGTCCACTCCACCATGGATCCATCAATCTAGACTCCAGTCATGACAGAATTACCTAATAACATATCTCTTTTAAACAGTTTTCTCCCACCTCTGTTTCAGTGAAGTATACATTATTGAACCCATCTTACTCAGTCTCTCCCCATCCCCAAGGTCAGTCCCATTCTACAACAGTGGCACCATGCAATATTTGTCCTTTTGTGACTGAGATATTTCACTAGCATAATGTTCTCCAGAGTCAACCATTTTGAATAGTATTGCATGAGTTCCTTGTTTTTCAAAGCAGCATAAAATTCCACTGTGTGAATATATCCATTCATTTGTTGATGGGCACTTAGGCTGTTTCCAACTCCTTGCTATTGTGAACAAAGCTACAATAAACATGGGTGTGCATATATCTGCTTGGATGACAGTTGTGGTCTCTTCGGGGTATATTCCCAGTAGTGGAATTGCTGGGTCAAATGGTATCTCTATTTGCAACTTTTTGAGAAAGTACCATACCGCTTTCCACAGGGGTTGCACCATTTTACACTCCCACCAATAGTGAATAAGGGTTCCAGTCTCTCCACAACCTCGCCAGCATTTGTTGCTTGATGTTCTTTTAAATTTTGCTATTTTGACTGGGGTGAGATGATATCTCATAGTTGTTTTAATTTGCGTCTCTCTTAGGTCTTGAGATTTTGAGGATTTCTTCATGTGCTTGTTAGCCCTCTGAATGTCGTCTTCGGTGAAGTGCCTGTTCATAACCTGTGCCCATTATTCTATTGGATTATTTACCTTTATCTTGTTGTGGTGCTCAAGTATTTCATAAATTCTGGATATAAGTCCCTTATCTGATATGTTATTACCAAATACTTTTAACCATCAGTGGCTTCTCTTTTTACCCTCTTGGAGAAGGTTTTAGATGTGCATAGGGATTTGAGTCTTAGAAGATCCCATTCATCTACATTATCTTCTCCTGGTTGCAGGTTTCCAGGATACTGGCTGTTTATATTGTGGATTAGGATTTCTAGTGTTTTTCCTAGCTTTTCTGTAATGAAGTTTATAGTCCTTGGTTTTAGTCCTAGGTCCATGATCCACCTTGAGTTGGTTTTTGTGTATGGAGTGAGGTGTGGGTACTGCTTGAGTCTTTTGCAGATATTTTTCCAATTTTGCCAACACCATT
>NW_006400083.1:2176666-2180151 GCF_000299155.1 Elephantulus edwardii
CTTTTTGTTAATCTGCATGTGTTCTGTTGTGCATAGGGTTTTCAGAGGCCTGCTATTTCAGAAGTGGGTGGCCAATCCTTCTTCCTAGTCTGTCTTAATTTGAATGTTCAGATTTTAGAGGAGTATCTGACAGACAGCAATTTGTGGAGCAGTTAAAGATAAATCCCTTATTGTGGGGGTAAGTGTTAGTTAAAGTGTTGACCCCACCCTTAGCCCAGTGCCATTACCCACTTACTTCCTAGCTCCACCCTCCACCAGGATAACCCTTCTCATCTTATTATATAGTTGTCTCTAATTCTGCCATTTACAAGATGGCACTTGACAACAACAACAGCAACATATAATGCCAAGTCCCATCTCCATTTTGGAGGTGAGTGAAGCAGCTGGACTCTGTAAGATGGTGCTCTTGTTCTGGTTGAGGATTAGTGTGGAAGTTTGGTTTTTTGTTGTGTTTTTTTTTAATTTTTTTTATTTAAACCTCTTGTTTAGAGTCAACATGACCTCCTGGAGGGCCCATGAATTTAAAAGTTGGGCCAGAGGGATTATATTTTAATCCCTTGTTGCTGTATTTTGGACAAACTTTCTTCTAAGTTGTATAGCTCTCTTTAGTCAATTTGGCGTGCTCAGGTAATCTGGGTTTGCTGTGATGCTGAATCTTGTGTCACTGGAGTCTCAAATGCCATAATAGCTGCCCATGATGGACAGTGTTTGGTGGAGCTCCCAGTTTAAGACAGGTTTGGAAGCAGGAGTGGCATCCACTTCCTAAACCAAATGCCTCTGGAAACTCTATGAACTTGGAGAAACAATAATAGTTATAGAAAGACTTCAGGTCTTTTATTCATAAGGTCACTATGAGTTGTGCATGACTCTATGGCAATCAACAACAATTCTTCTATACTAATATGATAGGGTTAGAATTTACAACACATGCGGTAGTGAAATTATACTGAGAATTCTGGCTTGGTAAAGTTGACAGATATTTAGGAGGGGCATAATTCAATCCATGGTAGTGACCTCTCATCAATGTCTTTCAACAGCAGGCTAACAGCCTACAATGTAAATACCTAGGCTGACTGCATTCAAGCGAGAGTCAGACTCATGTTAAAAAAACGTGAGCTTGGGTAGCTCACATAACCTCACAAAGTTCCAGTGACCTGAGAAGTCATATTGCACAGGGACGCTGTAAAGATGAAATAATATATAAATGTGTAAGGTCAGGATTTCTACCTTTCTCGTAGTGACTAAGGTCATAAGATGGAGACAGCACCTCTTTGGTTCAAGAGTGGACTAGTGAGACACTATACCTGGTCAGGCAATTTATTTTCTGTTTCCTATATTATGAATGTTTGTTTTATGATATTTACATGCTTTCTTGTTTTATAGTTTGCAGTTATGGGTAAAGCATTTCTCAATCAGTTTGCTGTACCATGATGACTTGTGTGATACTGAATGTTATGCCATTCGTATTTCAAATAACTGCAGGATCATTTCATTCACAATGGAGAGATTTTAGTAGAGATTCTAGACTTATAAAGATTAAGAAGCAGGACAAGCCATCCACTAATGAGGTAATAGGCCTCTCCAAATCATAGAAATGCCAGAGTAACATTGCTGGATAAAGTACCAAAATATGACCCCCTAAAGCAGGAAGTTACTCAGAAAATGAGAAGAAACTACTACAAACAACAATCAATAATTAGAATGGAATGTATGAAGTTTGAGTCAGTGAAATTGCAGATTAAAAACAGGATGGAATTCATAAAGATTGAAATCTTAGGCACTAGTGAGCTAACATAGAATGGCATTGGCTTTTTTGAAACCAAGATTCATATAGTCTCTTCTTCCAAGAATAACAAATGGGGGGAAGAATTGTGTCACATTCATAGTTAAAAAGAGCATTTCAAGGTCTGTCATTAAGTAAAATTCTATTGGACACTATCAACACAAATACAAAGTAGGCCTATTAATGTAACAATTACTCAAATTTGCACTCCTAAAGATGAAAAAAGTGAGGATTTCTACCAAAAATTGAAATATGAAATTGATTGAACATGCAAAAACTGATGCACTAGTAATAATTGGTGACTGAAATTCAAAAGTTGGAAACAAACAAACAAACGAAAAAACTGTTAGTAGAAAAAGGCAGCCTTGGTTGAAGAAATGAGGCATGAAATAAAATGATAGAATTGTTTACACTCTATTTATTCATTGCAAATACCTTTTTAAAAACATAAATGTCAACTTCATATTTAGGTTTCACTTGATGGACTACAAAGGAGTCAGATTGACTACATTTGTGGAAGGATCCATAGAGAAAATCAGTATCAGAAGTCAAAAAATGTCTAGGAGTGATTGTGGAACAGAACATCAATTACACACATGCAGTTAAAAATTGAAGTAGAAAAAGTGTAAAGAAGTCCACTATAATAAAATATAACCTTGAGTCTATTCCACATGAATTTAAAAACCATCGTAAGAGCAGACTTATAGCATTGAAAACAGAAAACCAGACCCATTGTAGAATGACATGAAAGACATCACCCATAAGGAAAACAAAAGGTCTTATTAAGGCACAAAAGAAAGAAAATACCAAAATGGTGGAAGAAAAGATTTTGAAACTTAAAGTAACATAAAAAAAAGACCAAATAAAGGGAAGGCATGCTAAACTAAAATAATTGAATAAAAAATTTCAAAGAGCAGCTTGAGATGATAAAACAAAGTATTTATTAATCAGATGTGTGAAGAGCTAGAGTTAGAAAGCCACAGGGGAAGAGAAAATACAAATTCAAGTTGCAATACTGAAATATTTAATATTCAGTATAGAATAAGAAAGAAAACATTGTTCAAAACATGGAAGGAAAGAATTATCAGTCATTGGATCATAAAGAATTGGTTAAAAATTGTTACACATTGAAACATTTCATGAAATTGTAGAGTACAGCATATGAAGAGGAATCAGTAGTATAATAGAAGTTCAAGCTACATGGAAAGCAGTAGCAAAAAATAAGGTTCCAGAAATTACAGAATACTAATGTAGATGTTTCATTAAACAAATTCAGCCCTGGATCACTAGCACATGCTATGAAATTTGAACAAAAGATAAACGTATTTGTTACCATTCAAAAAAGATCAACGGAGTGCAGAGAATATTGAATATCATTAATAGCACACGAAAGAAAGGAAAAAAAACCTTGTTGTTGTTGTTGTTATGTGCCGTCCAGTCGCGTGCGACTTATAGCGACCCTATGTACAACAGGTCTAAACTCTGTTCTGTCCTGTGCCAATCGCACTGTCTCTGACACTCCCATCCCAATTATCTCAGTCACTGAATCAATCCACCTCATAGAGGGCCTTCTCCTTTTGTACGGTCCCTACACCATTCCAAGCATAATGTCCCATTCTAAGGACCGGTCTCTACTCACAACATGTCCAAAGTATGTTAGACAGAGCCTCAGAATCCTTGCCTCCAAGGAGCCACCCAGTTT
>NW_006400083.1:2180251-2184138 GCF_000299155.1 Elephantulus edwardii
ATTGTATGTATATATGTATATATACCATAGTTTTTCTTCATTGAATGAATATAACATAATTTTTCTATCCATTTGTCTGTTGATGGGCATTTGAGTCGCTTCCATCTCTTTGCTATTGTGAATTATGCAAGAAAAAAATGAGTGTGCACACATATGTTTGGATGTCGGTTCTCATTTCTTTAGCGTATTTTCCCACTACTGACATTGTAGAATCAAATGGTATTTCTATTTCCAAGTTTTTTAAAAAGCCCCAAACTGCCTTCCATATTTGTTGCACTGCTTTAAACTCTCACCAACAGTGCATTCCAGTCTTTCCACAACCTTGCCAGCATCTGTTGTTTGCTGCTCTGTTGAAATTTGCTATTGTTGTTGAGGTGAGATAATATTTCATAATTGTTTTTATTTGCATCTCTCTATTAGCTACAGTTTTGCATAAGCAGAATTGAGTGTCCTGGGAACATTATTTTCCTCAATGTTAACCACAATTTGTTGTTTTCCATGCAGTCAAATGTCTTTGTATAGTCAATGAAACACAGATAGATATCCTTCTCGTACTTTGCTTTCTGTCAAGATCCATCTGACATTGGTGATAATATCTCTAGTGTCATGAACTCTTCTAAACTCAGCTAGTACTTCTGGTATATCTTTGCCAATGCATTGTTTCAGTCATTTATGGATAATCTTCAGCAGAATTTTGCTTATGTGAGATATGAGTGATATTGTATGATGATTTCCACACCCTGTCAGGTCATCTTTTTTCAGGAATGGGAATAAATATGGATCTCTTTCACTCAGTTGGCCAGGTCATTGTTCTCCAGGTTTCTTGGCACAACCCGGTAAGCATGTCCAGGAAAGCATCTGTTTGTAAACTATGTCAACTGGTATTCCATTAATGCATGGGGCTTTATCTGTGCCAAGTCCTTCAGTGCACCCTGAACTTCCTCTTTCATCGCCATTGTTCTTGATCATATAAGGTTTCTTTAAATTCTTCTGTGTTGGCCAATTCTTTCTGGTACAGTGACTCTTAATTGTGCTTATGTGAAACCTATACTTGGACCAGAAACCAGTCCTCAGAACAGAGCAGGGAAACACTGCATGGTTCAAAATCAACAAGGGAGGGCGTCAGGTAGGCATTCTATTTCCATACCTTTTCAATCTATATACAGAACATATCAAACACGAGGGTGGGCTTTATGAGGAAGAATGTGGCATCAGGATTTGAGGAAGATTCATCAATAACCTGTGTTATGCAAATGATACAATCTTGCTTGCTGAAACTAAGGAGAACCTGAAATGCTTGCCGAAGAACGTCAAGGACTAAAGTCTTCAATATGATTTGAAGCTCAACCTCAAGAAGACAAAGATTCTCATCACTGTGCCAATTAGCAGCACTATGATAGATGGAGAAGAAATTGAGGTTAACATAACTTGCTCAGCTCCACAATTAACACTTTTGGAACTAGCAGTCAGGAAATCAAAAGGTGAATTGCATTCGGTAAATCTGCTGTCAGAGACCTCACCAGAGTACTGGGAAGCAACTATGTCTGTCTAGGGATTAAGGTGTGCCTGATCCACTCCGTGGTCTTCACAATTATATTCCTATGCATCGGAGAGCTAGATAATGACTAAGGATGATAGTAGAAGAATTGATGCCTTTGAATTGTGATGCTGGAGAAGAGTCTCAAACATGCCATCGACCTCCAAGAAAACAAATAGGTCTGTCTTGAAAAGGGTGAAACCAAATTTCTCCTTGTGGGCTAGAATTTTAAAGCTCTATCTCATATACTTTGGGCAAGTGGCCAGAAGGGGCCAATCATTCTCAGAAGGACATCATACACAGAAAGGTGAAGGGACAGTGCAGGAGAGGAAAACTGGAGATGAGATGGATTGATACAGTAACTGACAATGGGGGTAGGTTTATCGGAGTCAATGAGATTCCTGGCTCAGGACAGGACAGGTTTCAAAGCTATTGTACACAGGGTTGCTTTGAGTCACAGGCAACTTGACGGCACATAACAACAAAAACAACAGCTAGGGATTCTGGACATTTCTCCATGTGTTTGTTTGCCATCTGAATATCTTCTTTGGTGAAATGTCTTTTAATATCCTGTTCCTGTTTTGCGATTCAGTTGTTTACATTTTTCTTGCTGAGGTGCCGGAGGATTCTATAAATTTTTAGATGTGAGTCCCTTATCAGATATGTCATTGCCAAATATTTTTTTTCTCCGTATGTAAGCTTCTTTCTTATTCTTTGGGGAAAAAATGGGTTTCATGGTGTTGTTGTTGCTAATTATTTTATTTTAATTTTTATTTTTTTATTATTATGCTAGTTAATTTACAAAAAAAACATATTATTTTCCAGAACAGATTCTTCCAATTTTCCTCACCTCCTCCCATCAAATTGTACAACTCCATGATTAATTTCCCCTCCCTCTGCTCATCTTCATCCCTCTGTTTCCATCCCCCACCCTTAGATCCTTATACTCATTGTCTAGTAATGGTTTTATACAATATTTGTCCTTGTGAGACTGAGTTAGTTCACTCAACGTAATGCTGTCCAGTTCCTCCCAAATTAGGTAATAATTTACAAAATCATTGCTCCTGTGTGCTGCATAGTATACCACTGTGTGAATGTACCACAATTTCTCAATATATTCATGTGGGTTGGTTCCATGTTCTTTCAATGGTGAATACTGCTACTATGAACAAATTCTCAAGCTCACTGGCAATAAAAGGGAAGCAAATCAAAACCACAATGGCATATCACCTCACTTTAAACATGGTTAAAGTTTAACGGGGCAGCAAGAAATAAATATTGGTGAGGATGTGGTGAGAGAGAAACTCTTATACATTGATGATGGGATAGTAAAATGGTACAACCACTCTGGAATACAGTTTGGTGCTTCCTTAAAAAGCTGAATATAGCAATTCCATATGACCCAGCTATTCCACTGCTTTGAATATACTCTTAGGAAATTATAACTGAGGCACAAATGCAGACTTCTACACCAGTGTTCATAGTAAGCTTTATTCACTTTTGCAAGAACATGGAAAAGGTTTTTTAGATGCATAGTGGTTTGAATTCTTAGAACCTCTCAATCATCTATTCATAATTGTCATTGTTCTTGTATACTGTAGACTCAGAACCAACCCCTAGCTGATCATCCAGAGGCAGTTAACTACACAGGATATTGCTCATCTTTCTGCTGCAGAGCAGCTCTTGGCCTCAAATTGTGTGCCTTTGGGATTGTAGGGCAGTTTTTTACCTCTAGGTAACCAGATCGTCCTTCTTCATGGTAAGAAGTGTGATACTTAAACTTTGGATAACTTCTGGCACAATGGCCTTGTTTATGTGCAATATCTGACTTGTATAGCATGAATCCCAACACCTGTTATAGATTGTCAGAGAAATTGAGAAATATACGTATTTTTTTTAATTGAGCTGTTGTTATAACTACAAGCTAAAGTTGAAACCAACTCATAGATGACCCCGAGTGAGTTTTCAAAAGTTATAATTCTCATGAGAAGAGATTGCCTATCTTTCTCCTTCAGGGACACTGATAATTTTGACCTGGAAGGGAAGTGCTGACTATAGGGTCCTTAGTACAAGTCCTTACTAACCACTCCACATGGACTTTCCAAACTGCATGCTTAGGAAAATTATTTAAAGCCTATCTCTGAGAAAATTGGAATCCCAGGACACTTGCTGGTTCAAATGAGAAATCTATACTTGGATCAAGAGGCAGTTGTCAGAACAGAACAGGGGTGGTTCAAAATTGGGAAAGGTGTATGCCAGGGATGTGTCCTATCTCCATACCTTTTCAACCTGTATGCAGAACAGATTATCACTGCATGGTTCAAAATTGGGAAGGGTGTACGCCAGGGAT
>NW_006400083.1:2184238-2185748 GCF_000299155.1 Elephantulus edwardii
GAGAGGCTGGGCTCTATGAGGAGAAGTGTGGTGTCAGGATTGGTGGAAGATCTATTAACAATCTGCGTGGTGCAGATGACACAACCATGCTTGCTGAAACTGAGGACGACTTGAAGTGCTGCAGCAGAGGGTCAATGACTGCAGCCTTCAGTATTGATTGAAGCTCAGTGTCAAGAAGACAAAGATTCTTACCACTGGACCAATTGGCAGCATCATGATGGATGGTGAAGAGATTGAAATTGTTAACAACTTTAGTCTGCTTGGCTCCACAGTCAACACTCTCGGCACCAGTAGCCAGGAAATAAAAAACCGTATTGCGATGGGAAAGTCTGCTGTTAGGGACGTCTCCTGGGTTCTGAAGAGCAATGGTGTCACTCTGGAGACTAAGGTGTGTCTGATACAGGCTATGGTCTTTGCAATCACTTGTTATGCATCAGAGAGTTGGACAATGACTAGGGAGGATAGAAGGATAATTGATGCCTTTGTGCTGATGGTGCTAGAGAAGAGTGTTGAATGTACCCTGGACTACCAAGGAAACAGATATTTCCTGGAGAGGGTTAAACCAGGCTGTTTCTTGGAGACAAGGATTCTGGGCTTCCTCTGACATACTCTGCACATGTTGTAAGGAGGAACAGGTCCTTGGAGAGGGACATCATGCTTGCGATGGTGGAGGGACAGTGCAAGAGGGGAAGACCCTCTATGAGGTGGATTGATTCAGTGACTGGGTTAATCAGGATGGGCGTGTCAGAGTCAGTGCGATTGGCACAGGAGAGAGCAGGGTTTAGGGCTGTTGTACATAGAGTCGCTATGAGTCACAAGTGACTCAAAGGCACATAACAACAACATAACATCTCAGTATATCTTTCTCGTAAGGTGTACACTTTGGTTTTTACTAACTGTGGAAAGGCATTCAAGTATCTTTATCATAATAAATTGTGGATAACTTTTAAAAGAAAATGAATTCTAGAACACTGAATTGCCCTCAGGATAAACGTGCATATGGAAAAAATAACAACTGTTTGAACATAACAAGGAAATATCTATCACATTTTTTTTAAAATGAAGAAATGTGTATGTAAAGATTATATTCTTTCTGCAAACATATTCAATCTGTACATTGAACAAATAATTTTAGAAGCTGTAGTATTTAAATAAAAATATCACATCTAAACATCTAGATAAATTCATAAGACAGCTATAGAAAGACTCTTCTTTGGGATTGAAGAAAGACTCATCAACAATCTATTATACAGATAACTCATCTTTACCTAAACAAAGTGAAGAAGAACTAAAGTTCTTAATAATGAAGATCAAACACAACAGGGAAACTCTGCTTTTACAGGGCCAAAACTTACTTAAAAGAACTTCATTCCACTTTGAGTCCCTCCTTTAAAATTGATTATATCTCATAACATCACATCACAGAGGATGACCGCATTATTATATATTGTTGTTGTTGTTATGTGCCATCGAGTCGTTTCTGACTCATAGCGACCCTATGCACAACAGC
>NW_006400083.1:2192304-2196042 GCF_000299155.1 Elephantulus edwardii
TCCTGGAGCCTTATATTTGCCATTTCCTTCAAAGCAGCCTTTACTTCTTCTTTCATCACCATAGGCTCTTGCTCATATGTTGTTTCATGAAATTCTTCTGTGTCTTCCAATTCCTTTTGTTACAGTGACTCAGTATATTCCTTCCATCTTCTTTTGATACTTCCTGGATCATATAACATTCTGCCAAAAGCATCCTTGAGTATAGCAAGTCGAGGTTTGAATTTGTTCTTACAGAAGGTTATTCATAAACTGTAAGAGTGCATTGATAGGAAACTCCCAGAAATACAAGTCAAATTCAGAAGAAACTGTAAAATGAAGGATATCATTGGTGATGTCACATAAATCTTGGCCAAAAATAGAGAATACCAAAGGGAGGTTTACTTGTGTTTTACAGACTATTCAGTTACATTTGTTAACCATAACAAATTACTGATAACATTGAAAAGAATGAGAGTACCAGAACTCTAAAGGGCTCATTAGAAAGTTATGCACTGACCAAAAGCAGTTGTCTGAACAGAGCCAGGGAACACTGCAATGTTTAAAATCAGGAAAGGTGTGCATCAGGATTGTGTTCTTTCTTGATACCTATTCAGTATGTATGCTGAACAAATATTTATTTTTTTAAATGGACTATATAAAGTACTCACATTGTGTAAACTGCATTATGCAGATGGCATAATCTTGCTTTCAAATAGTGAAGAATACTTTAAGCACTTACTGCACAAGAACAAAGATTACAGTCTACAACATGGATTAAACTCAACATCAAGGAAACAAAAATGTCTGCCACAAGATCAATAGGCAACATTATGATCAATGGAGAAAAGAGTGAAACTGATAAATACTTCATTTTACTTGGATGCACAACTAACACCCATAGTAACAACAGACAACAAATCAAACTATGTGGCTTTTTTTTTTACATTGAAAACGTCTTTGTCAAGAACCTCTCCAAAGAATTAAATGGCAAAGATTGCAGTATAAAAACTAAGGTAAATTGAATCCAAGGAATGGCTTTTTCAGTTGCTTCCTGTGCATCTGAATGTTGAATAATAAATAAGCGTGACAGAAGAAGAATTGATATCTTTGGAATAAGATATTGGATAAGTACTGAATATAACATGAACTGTCTAAAGAATGAACAAATATAGTTCTTTTTAGAGGTTAGAATGATAAACCCTTCCCTCATATCCTTTATAACTTCTATCATTTGGGATCAATCCTTGGGAGAAGGGATCATGTTGAAAAAGTTGGAAGGCTATCAAAAGAGAGAAAGACTCTTCCTGGGATGAACTGATCAAGTAACTGTAGCAGTGGGACCCAAGAATGACAGTGACTATAAGGAAGGCATACAGAGTCCCTAAGGAGTCATAGTGGGTTGGAAAACACATAATAGCAACATAGCTACATTTTCCATAACTAATAATTGAATGTTAGTTGAACACGAATATACTTGGAAAAAATTAGATTGTGCAACTGTTTTGTTTTGAGGTTTTCTCTTAACTGATAAAAGATTTTTGGATCTCCTTTTCTTAGCAATCAGACAACACTAGTAAGGAGTGCAACTACCTGAGCTTTAACAAAAACACAAAAGTCACACACGTTTACGTGACTGTTCTGTAATGAGAGAACAGATTTGAAATTATAAAACACTAAAAAATAATGTCTCTGGTGAAGCTAGACCTGTATTGCATTCCCTGATCTTTTGTTATTAGGCAAGTTTATCAAGAACTAATTACTAACTTTAAAGTTTTGTAAGGCCACTCAGAAGGTTTACATTAACTTTACCATCAACAAAAATGTTTGTATTGCTACCCATTGATAAGGAAACTATTAACATTCATTAAGTACAGCCATAAATCTTTCACCCTTGAAAGAGCAATAATATACCCTTCCATCTGCAGTAATGAATGTAGTGTTTAACCTGTCCTTGAGAGAGTATTTTACCTTGAGTCTCTACTACAGTCAGACACTAGAGATATCATGATATTAAGGAAATAAGAATTATGACAAAAGGATAACCTTGTTTGAATTTAAGTTAAGAAAGTTTCCAAAGTAAAATTAAAACTGCTGCTGCTTTTATGCATCCTTAATTCAGAAATGACTCCTAACTGACCCTCCAGAAAGTTTCTAGAGAATGTAAAATGCACAGGAGGTAATAGTCTAGATTGAGATTGTTAAAAGCTTAAGTTTGCTTGGCTCTACAATTAATACTCTTGCCACCAGCAGCCAGGAAATTAAAAGATGAATTGCACTGGAAAGTCTACAGTCAGAGACCTCTCCAAAATACTGAAGAACAATGATGTTAGTCTGGAGATTAAGTTGTGCCTGATCCAGGTCATCTTCTTTGCAATTACTTGCTATGGATCTGAAAGCTAGAGAATGACTAGGGATGATAGAACCATAACTGATACCCTTGGGATATGGTGTTGGAGAAGTATATTGAATATACCATGGGCCTCTAGGAGAATACATCCTGGAGAGGGTGAAGCCAGGTTGCTCCTTGGAGGCAAGGAATCTGAAGCTCCATCTGAAGTACTCTGAACATGTTGCAAGGTGTAATTAGTCCTAGGAGAAGACATCATACACGAGAGGGTGGAGGGACAGCACAGGAGAGGAAGACCCTTGATGAGATGGATTGATTCAGTGACTGGGGTTATGCGGGTAGGTGTGTCATAGACAATAAGATAATTAAGATTTTAATACCTACTATGTGGAGAGTAAGGCGTACCTGATCCAGGCCACGATTTTTTCAATTATGTGCTATGCATCAGAAAGCTGAATAATGACTAGGGATGATAGAAGAAGAATTGATGCCTTTGAGCAATGATTCTGGAGGAGAGTATTGCATATGCCATGGACTGCTAAGAGAAAAAACAGATTCATCCTGGAAAGGGTGAAACCAGACTGCTTCTTAGAGATCCTGAGATTCTGTCTGACATACTTTGGACATGTTGTAAGGAGGCACCACTCCTTGGAGAGGGACATTATTTTTGGAAGGGTGGAGGGACAGCACAGGAAGGGAAAAACCTTCAATGAGATGGATTGACTCAGTAACTAGAGTAATGGGGGTAGGTGTGTCAGATACAATAAGCTTGGATCAGAATAGAGCAAGGTTCATAATTGTTGTACTCATAGTCTCATTATGAGTTACAAGCAACTGAACAGAACATAACAGCAACAACTATATATGGAGGATCAGTGGAGGACAGGAAGACACTCCACAGCAAGATGCATTGACTTGGTGACTATAACAGTAGGCTCTCATGTGTCAGATGATGAGGATGGTACAGAACAGGGAAGTGTTCAGGTAAGCTGTTTATAAAGTCACTATGAGTCTTACTGAAGAGGACCTGAATCGCCTGCTGCAGAGTGCCAAGGACTGCAGCCTACAATATGGATTGAGGCTCAATGTCAAGAAGACAAAGATTCTCACCACTGGACCAATTGGCAGCATCAGGATGGATGGTGAAGAGATTGAGATTGTACACAGCTTTAGTTTGCTTGGCTCCACAGTCAACAGTCTTAGTACCAGCAGCCAGGAAATTAAAAGGCGCATTGCCACGGGAAAGTCTGCTGTTAGGGACCTCTCCAAAGTACTGGAGAGCAATGGTGTCTCTCTGGAGACTAAGGTGCGTCTGTTACAGGCCATGGTCTTTGCAATCACTTGTTAGGCATCAGAGAGTTGGACAATGACCAAGGAGGATAGAAGGAGAATTGATGCCTTTGAGCTGTGGT
>NW_006400083.1:2196142-2198536 GCF_000299155.1 Elephantulus edwardii
TTGGACAATGACCAAGGAGGATAGAAGGAGAATTGATGCCTTTGAGCTGTGGTGCTGGAGAAGAGTATTGAGAATACCATGGACTGCTAGGAAAACAAACCGATTTGTCCTGAAAAGGGTTAAACTGGGTGGCTCCTTGGAGTCAAGGATTCTGAAGCTTCATCTGACATACTTTGGGCATGTTGCAAGGAGGGACTGCTCCTTGGAGAAGGACAGCATGTTTGGGAGAGTGGAGGGTCGGCGCAGGAGAGGAAGACCCTCGACGAGATGGATCGATTCTGTGAGTGGAGTGGTGTGAATGAGTGTCTTCGAGATGGCGAGGCTAGCACAGGATAGATGGCATTTAGGGTTCTTGTACATAGGGTTGCTATGAGTTGCAAGGAACTCGATGGCACATAACAACAACAACATGGAATATTCAGTATGTATCTACAGCACTACAACTCAGTCATCGAATATTTTTCTTTTTGTTCATCTTTATTTGCTGTTAACTTCCAGATTCATAGGTAGCAATTTACAAGATCATGGCTTGGGTAAAGTACAGGTTAATTTTTAAATTGACAAGTTTGCAGAGATCCTTGAGAGCAGATTTTCCCAAAGCCACACATCTTTTAGTTTCTTGACAGTTGTTACCCTGGCTGCTGATTGTGTGTTCAAGTAAAAAAAAAAAAACAGTGATAATTTCAATGTTTTCTCCATCTATCATTATGTTTTCTATTGGTCCAAAGATGAGGATTTTTGTATGCTTGATCTTGAGATTTAATTTATATAAGAAGCTGTTGTATTTCATATTCTGTATTAAATGCTTCAAGTCTTCTTTACACTCAACAAATCAGAGTTTGTAACCTGATTATAGCAGCTTTTTGAGGATGGGGAAGAGAATTGATGCCTTTGAGCATCAATTGTTGCTGGAGAAGAGTATTGAATATACCATGGACTCCTAGGAGAACAACAGATTCATCCTAGAGAGGCTGTTCCTTGGAGGCAAGGATTTTCAGCTCCGACTGACATACTTTGACCATATTGTAAGGCAGAATCAGTCCTTGGAGAGGGACAATATACTTGGAATTGTGGAAGGACAGTGCAAGAGAGAAAGACCTTGGATGAGATAGATTTACTCAGTAACTTTGGTAATAGGGATAGGTATGTCAGAGACAATGATGTTGAGTCAAGATAGAGAAGGATTCAGAACTGTTTTACATAGATTCACTATGAGTCTCAAGCAACCCAAGTGCACATAACAAAAGCATAAACATGAATCTATTTCAGTGTAATGGCTTGATAGTGTCCTACCTCCCTCCATACCCCCACAATCTAGTGAACCGGTCTAGGAATTGAAATATGTCAGTTGGTTTTCCATAAAACCCTGAAACCTTGTATTTTGTCAATGTGTTCAATGAAGCTTTAACTTTTTTCATTACTATTGATTCTTCATCACATGATACTTTTTGAAACAATTCAGCGTTGACTTTTTTTTCTTTCTCTTTTAATAGTGGTTCTGTGCATTTCTGCAATTTTTGGGGGGTATTTTGGCTTTTGATTTTTTGTTTTTATTTTTTTTTGTTATTGGTTTGCTTATAAATTTTGTACACATTGTGTTTCACACTATTCCTCATTCGTATTCATATACAATCATTCTCATGAATTATATTCTATAAAATGAATAACCATTGGACCTTGCCCGTAATTACCCTGTTTTTTCACCTGGATTCTTCCCATTTGCTCCCCTCCAACCTACAAAACTGTGTAACCTTGTTTTACTAGTTATTCTAGTTTTAAAATAATGGTCTTATGTAGTATTTGTATTTACAAGACTGAGTTAGTTTTCTCAACATAATGTTCTCCAGTTCTCAAGTCATGGAATATTTTTCAAAATCATTGAGCCTGAAGGCTACATAGTATTCATGGTGTGACTGTATCACAATTTCTTAATCCATTAAGATGAGTTTGAATGTTTAGGATGTTTCTATGTTCTTGTAATGGTGAATAATGTTGCTATGAACATTGGTATAAAAATTTCCATTTGTGTATGAGATATGATTTCCTTGAGATATAATTCTATAAGTGGAATAGCTTGGTCATACTAAGTTTCCATGTTCAACTTTTGGAGTAAAAGTCAAACTGTCTTCCAAAATGCTTGTACCATTTTACAGTCCTATCAACAGTATAAGAAAGTTCCCACTGCTTCACATCCCTTCAAACATTAATTGCTTTGTCAGTGCTATTAGGGTGAGGTGGTATCACATTGTGCTTTTAATTTTCATTTCTCTTACTGCTAGTGAATTTGTTGTTGTTGTTGTTGTTGTTATGTGCCGTTGAGTCGTTTGCGACTCATAGCGACCCTATGTACAACAGCCCTAAACCCTGCTCTATTCTGTGCCAATCGCATTGCCT
>NW_006400083.1:2199786-2201411 GCF_000299155.1 Elephantulus edwardii
ATACCATCTGTTCTTGGGTCCTTATTTTTTACTATTTCCTTCAAAGCAGCTTGAACTTCTTCCTTCATCACCATAGGCACTTGCTCAAATGTTATTTCATTAAATTCTTCTGTATCTGCCAATTCCTTTCGATACAATGACTCAGTATATTCCTTCCATCTTCTTTTAATACTTCCTGGATAAATTCTGAAGGGGTTTAATAGAAGTGAATGGGTATCCTGGTGGAGGGTGGAGCTGGGAAATAAGTTGTTCAAGTCACTGGGCTAAGGGCAGGAACACTCCACAATGAGAGATTTACCTTTCACTGCTCCACATATTGCTTGTCTGTCAGATTGTCCTCTAAATCTAAACATTCAGATTAAGACAGACTAGGAAGAAGGATTGGCCATCCACTTCTGAAACAGCAGGCCTCTGAAAACCCTATATACAAGAGAACACACATAGAGTAACAGGGCAACATAGGTAGAACTTACAAATACGGAAA
Source organism: Elephantulus edwardii (assembly GCF_000299155.1). Taxonomy (NCBI): domain Eukaryota; kingdom Metazoa; phylum Chordata; class Mammalia; order Macroscelidea; family Macroscelididae; genus Elephantulus; species Elephantulus edwardii. The sequence continues at coordinate 2,200,271 of NW_006400083.1, forward strand.
TACAAAGGAAGAGGAACAGTTGTAATCAGACACTAGTGACTGGAACACGGAATGTGAGAACCATAAATGTAGGAAAAATAAAAATTGTTAAGAAAGAAATGGAACACATAAATATTGACATACTAGGCATCAGAGAGATGAGATGGACTGGCATGGGACAATTTGAGTCAGATGATCATATGATATATTACTCCGGAGATGAAAAGGTGAGGAAAAATAGGGTTGCTTTCATAGTTAAAAAAGTAATTTCTAGATCCATCTTGAAGTACAACATTGTGAGTGATAGGATTATATCCATATGCTTACACGAAAGTCCAGTGAATACCACTATCATTCAGATATATGCACCAACTACCAGAGCCAAAGAAGAAATCGATGATTTCTATCAACGTTTACAGTCGGAGATCGATCGAACGTGTATTAAAGATGCATTGATAATAATGGGTAACTGGAAAACAAAAGTTGGGAACAGAAAAGAAGAATCAGTAGTTGGAAAATATGGGCTTGGTGACAGAAATGACGCTCGAGATAGAATGATTGAATTTTCTAAAATCAATGATTTTTCATTGCAAATACATATTATAAGAAACATAAATGCAGGTTATACACATGGATTTCATCTGATGGTATGCATAGAAATTAGATCAATTGCATCTGCAGAAAAAAACCACTGGAGAAGCTCAATATCAGCTGTGAAAACTAGGCCGGGGCTGATTGTGGAACAAACCACCAACTACTCATATGCAAGTTCAAGCTGAAGCTGAGCAAAATTAAACCAAACGCACAGTAGCCAAAGTATGACTTTGATTTCATCGCACCTGACTTTCAGAATCATCTCAGGAACAGGTTTGAGGCCTTGAACGTTAATGAGCAAAGACCAGATGAGTTGTGGGAGGATGTCAAATGTATCATCCAGGAAGAGTGCAAATGGTCATTACAAAGACAAACCACTAGCAAAACTCACAAAAGAAAAGAGAGAGAAGATACAAATAATCCGAATAAGAGATGAATCAGGCAACATCACAACAAACCCAACTAAAATAAATAAGCTAACATTAGAATACTATGAAAAACTATACTCAAACAAATATGAAAATCTAGAGGAAATGGACAAATACTTAGAAAAACACAACCTACCTAA
>NW_006400083.1:2204959-2206878 GCF_000299155.1 Elephantulus edwardii
CGAAGATTTCAAAAGGCAGCATGGAATGACAAAGCAAAATATTACGATGAAATGTGCGAGGAGCTAGAGTCAGAAAATCAAAAGGGCCGAACTCGTTCAGCATTTCTTAAGCTCAAGGAACTGAAGAACAAATTCAAACCTCAAGTTGCTATAATCAAGGACACTTTAGGCAGTGAATTTGAGAGGTATGTTTTTATGTGTTTTTGGTTTTTGTTTGTTTGTTTCATGTGCCTACTGGCCATCTGAAACATCTTCCTCGGAGAAAAGTCTTTCCACGTCTCTTGCACGTTTTGTAATTGGGTTATCAGCCTTTTTCTTCTGGAGGCCCAGCCATATTCTGTAAACATTTCTTATATGACCCTTGTCTTAGATGCTATTGTTGTTGTTATGTGTCATCGAGTCGTTTGCGACTCATAGCGACCCTACCTATTTACAAGAGCCCTAAATGCTGTTCTATTCTGTGCCAACCTCACTGTCTTAAACACATTCATTCCCACCACTCCACTCACAGAATCTATCCATCTCATTGAGGGTCTTCCTCTCCTGCGCCATCCCTCCACTCTCCCAAACATGATGTCCCTCTCCAAGGAGCAGTCCCTCCTTGCAACATGCCCGAAGTATGTCAGACGAAGCTTCAGAATCCTTGCCTCCAGGGAACATTCTGGCTTCACCCTCTCCAGGACAAAACTGTTTGTTCTCCTAGCAGTTCATGGTACAGTCAACACTCTTCTCCAGCACTACAACTCAAAGGCTTTAATTCTCTTTCTATCATCCCTATTCACTGTCCAACTCTGATGCATAGCATGTAATTGCAAAATCTACCAAATGTTTATTTTAAAATGTTTGGTTTTCTTTTTACCCCATTGCAAAATGTTTTTGATGAACACAGAGATTTAGTCTTTGGAAAACCCCATTCATCAATTTGATCTTCTCTAGATTGTGTATTTCTGGGTCTATTTGGCTGTATCTTTGTACCATAGACTAGGCCTCCTAAGTTTGATACTTTAAGGTCACTGGGTTCACCCAGTTCAGGCCAAGAAGTATAACTTATTTAGAAGAAACTACTGGGCTGGTTTCAAAGCTTACACAAGCCTCCACATTTAGTTATAAAGGGATTTTTCATAGTTCATAGTTGTTGGTTTCCCCCCCTTTGGTTTGTTTTCTTTTTTTGTTTTGTTTGTTTTACAAGATAGGCAAGTAGGCTGAGGTATCAAAAACTATTCCTGGGAACAGAAGTTAGAACAGTTTTACATCCTTAACAGAGAAAAACACAGCCACAGTTGCTCTTTCCTATGGTTGGATCATTTCAATGACTATTCTGCGAAAGGAAAATAGAGCACAGCTCTGCAGCCCTAACATTCCAGCCTTATGTTATATTGATTGAGGATATTGAGGTTTTCTTCTGTATCTACTTCCTGCTGGATGGGGGGCAATGATCTGAAGAAGGAGAAATGCTGTTTATTTAAGGCAGCAGAGGTGGCAGGTGGAAAGATTGACGGTAATTGTTGGTACTTGGTTGATAATATGAGGAGTTCAAAGACTATGTAGTTGGCAAAAGCTCTCATCTGCTCCTGTAGAAAATTGTTGTTGTTGTTGTTGTTATGTGCTGTCAAGTCATTTGAGACTCATAGCCACCCTATGGACAACAGCCTAAACCGTGCTCTATCCTGTGTCAATCGCACTGCCTCTGACACACCCATCCTGATTACCGCAGTCACTGAATCAATCCACCTCATAGAGGGCCTTCCCCTCCGACACCATCCATCCACCCTCCCAAGAATGATGTCCCTCTCCAAGGACCGGTCCCTCCTTACAACATGTCCAAAATATGTCAGACAAAGCCCCAGAATCCTTGCCTCCAAGGAGCAGCCTGGTTTAACCCTCTCCAAGATGAATCTGTTTGTTTTCTTGGCAGTCCA
>NW_006400083.1:2207003-2208256 GCF_000299155.1 Elephantulus edwardii
AAAGACCATGGTCTGTATCAGATGCACCTTAGTCTCCAGAGAGACACCATTGCTCTTTAATACTTTGGAGAGATCCTTAACAGCAGACTTTCCCATGGCAATTCGTCTTTTAATTTCTTGGCTGCTGGTGCCAAGAGTGTTGACTGTGGAGTCAAGCATACTAAAGTTGATAACAATCTCAATCTCTTCACCATTCATCCTGATGCTGCCAAGTGGTGAGAATATTTGTCTTCTTGATATTACACTTCAATCTATATTGAAGGCTGCAGTTAGTCCTTGACTCTCTGCAGCAAGCTCCTCAGGTCCTCCTCAGTTTCAGCAAGCAGGGTTGTGTCATCTGCATAACGCAGATTGTTTATACATAATTCCACCAATCCTGACATCACACTTCTTCTCATTGAGTCCAGCCTCTCAAATAAACTCTTCTGTATACAGGTTGAAAAGGTATGGAGACATGGCATATCCCTAGAACACACTGTTCCCAATTTTGAACCATGCAGTGTTTCCTTGCTCTGTTCCGACGACTGCCTTTTGTTCCAAGTATAGGTTTTCTCATTAGCATGATCAAGTGTTCTGAGATTCCCATTCTTCTCAGAGTCAGCCAGTTTGTAATGATCCACACATTCAAATGCCTTTGGATAATCAATGAAACACAGATAAACATTCTTCTGGTATTCCCTGCTTTCAGCTAAGATCCATCAAACTTTGTTGTTGTTTTTGTTGTTATGTGCCATCGAGTCGATTGTGACTCATAGCAACCCTATGTACAACAGCCCTAAACCCTGCTCTACCGTGTGTCAATCGTATTGCCTCTGACACACCCATCCCGATTACCCCAGTCACTGAATCAATTCACCTCATAGAGGGCCTTCCCCTCCTATGCCGTCTGTCCACCCTACCAAGCATGATGTCCCTCTCCAAGGACCTGTCTCGCCTTACAACATGTACAAAGTATGTCAGACAAAGCCCCAGAATCCTTGCTTCCAAAGAGAAGCCTGTTTTAACCCTCTCTAGGATGAATCTGTTTGTTTCCTTGGCAATACTCTTCTCCAGCACCACAGCTCAAAGGCATCAATTCTCCTTCTATCCTCCTTAGTCATTGTTCAGTTCTCTGATTCCTAACAAGTGATTGCAAAAACCATGGCCTGTATCAGGTGGACCTTAGTCTCCAGAGAGACACCGTTGCTCTTGAGTACTTTAGAGAGGTCCCTAACCGCAGACTTTCCCATCGCAATACTTTTTTTTATTTCCTG
>NW_006400083.1:2209571-2215011 GCF_000299155.1 Elephantulus edwardii
CTTCTGACATCTATTTTGGTCTTTCCCCCCCCCCCCTTTTCTGTCTTTGTAATGACCTTTTGCACTCTTCCTGAATGATACCTTTGACATCCTCCCAAAACTCATTTGGTCTTCGCTCATTAGTGTTGAAGGCCACAAACCTGTTCCTGAGATGGTTCTGAAATTCACATGGGATAGACTCAAATTCATATTTTCGTTTCTGTGGATTTGGTTTAATTTTCCTCAGCTTCAGGTTGAACTTACATTTGAATAGTTGGTAGTCTGTTCCACAATCAGCTTCTGGCCATTTTTCACAGCTGATATTGAGCTTCTCTAGTGGTTCTTTTGCAGATGTAATTGATCTGATTCCTATGCATACCGTCTGGTGAAATCCGTGTGTATAACCTGTGTTTATGTTTCTTATAAAACGTATTTGCAATGGATAAGTCATTGGTTGTGCAAAATTCAATCATTCTATCTCCAGCTTAATTTCTGTCACCAAGTGCCTATTTTCCAATTATTGATTCTTCATCTCTATTTCCAACTTTTGCCTTCCAGTCACCCATTATTATCAATGCATCTTGGTTGCATGCTTGATCTATCTCCAACTGTAAAAATTTGTAGAAATTATCTATTTTTTCTTCTTTGGCTCTGGTTGTTGGTGCATATATCTGAATGATAGTTGTATTCTCTGGACTTCTTTGTAAACATATGGATATTATCCTGTCACTCACAGTATAGTACTTCAAGATGGATCCAGAAATTACTTTTGTAAATATGAAAGCAACCCCATATTTTTCTCCACTTTTCCTCTCCGGAATAATATATCATTTGGTCATTTGACTCAAAATGTTCCATGCTGGTCCATCTCATCTCACAAATGCCTAGTATGTCAATATTTATGAGTTCCATGTCTTTCTTAACAAAATCTAATTTTCCTAGAAAATTAGAGAGAAAAATGCACGAGGCAATGACCAAATATTAAGATAAAAAATTACTGTAAGAGTGCTGAGGAAGGCATTTTTGTAGACTTTAGTCCAGTTGGTCTGAAAGCAGCAGTTAGGTGAGTTGTTATGCATAAAGAATATTTTGAAGTAGAATACTGAGTGGCATTATTTGATAAGAAAAGTGTGTGATTACAGTAAGAGGAGGAAAAAATTGCTTTCTGTTTTTGTGCTTTTAATTGAAAGTAGGCAGCTAACATTAGAATTATTGAAAATGATTACTTTCTCTGCTAGCTGATCTATGAGAATTATTCTATTATAGTTTGAGGTGTGATTTTTTAAATTATGTGGAACATGGGTGGCTAGACTATTCTCTGTTATAGGGAGAGATGAAATTAAATGTTTTTAGTGAGGACTGGGTTGGTATGACTTACAACTTGAAAAGACAGTATTTAAAATATGTGTTAAAGGGTTTTTTAGAGTCAACTAGGTGGGTAAGTTTGTTTTCATTGATGAGTACTAGGCTTTGTACACATTTAGAAGAAAATTCATTATTGAAGATTAGTTACTATCTTTTTTTTAGGGTTAGTTATTATCTTAAAGAGCTGGCTATACTTCTTATCTTTGGGGGTATATTGAGGCTTACTGACATTGAGTTACTACTTTTTAATACTATTCAAAAAAATGGAATGAAAAGAAAATGTTAGTAATTACTCTTGATAACAAATCTCTTTTTAATAAAAGTACGGGAGGTTTAGATATAAGTAACAACTGATGGTGAGATAATACTCTATTTTATACATAGTTTAACAGAGGGATTTTATATTTATTTATAGATTGGGGTCTTTTTAAATGTTTATAATATGAAGTTAGTTGGGGGGGTAAAGAACTTATTAAAAGATTATAAGACTAAATAACTCATATTATCATTGAGAAGAAAGTAAATTATCTTACCAGCAATATCTATTTATACTTAAGGCTTTTCCAGGACTGTGGTGATGCTGTGTTGATCACTCATTGTGACCTTGAGGGATCCAGGGTCCCATCAGTCTGGTAGCTCTTATGCCACCACAACAGGCTTAGTGATTACTGAGCCAGGTGTTTATGAGAACTACATTGGAAGGAAGTGGTAGGAGGTTCTCCTTCTGTTCCTTTTCATTTTTGTAGCATTTTTTTTTATATTTATGGCTTTTGCGACCATGACAAGACTCTTTACACTGTAAGTAAAAAGGACACATTTGCTGCATAAAAAAATATTTTGTGATAGCAGTTTTATGATATTTGGCTTTTAGCTGTTCTCTTCCTCTTCCAAGTTTTTATTGTTATAGATTGAAATAGCATCAATTTAAAAAATTAGATTGAGTTTCTTTGGTGTTCTAAAGTGTTTTCCTGAGATTATCTTTTAATATTAGAGACAGACTGATTAATAGAATGGAAATGTATTACTATATTTTTCTCATGAGACTTGAGGTTTAAGTTAGTAAATTCTGAAAGTTGCAAGGTTTTTTTAAATTTGAAATTTTTTTTGTCCTTCTGAACTCTGGCTGAAAATTTAAGGTGGGTGAAAAATACTCTAAGGACAATAGAAACAAACAAAAAACAACACCTCAAAACCTTTGAATTTGTTTAAATAAGAGTGGAAAAACCCCACAAACCTATATGCATGTGTAGGCTTATCTTTGTAGACTTTTTTGTTTGTTTATTATTGTTACTTTTTGTGGCTGTAGCACTGCTACATGAGGGAGCTGAGGGGCAGAGGAGCTTGCAGGACTTGCCTATGTGTTTTGGCCTGGAGCACTGGAGGATGATGTGATGGTATGCTGGGTTGAAATCAGATAAGGAGGGGAAGTGATATTTTATTTGCAGTTTAGGATTGGAAATGGAGGAGAGTGATAATTTATTTACAAAAGATTCCTTTTTAACTAGGAGGTTAGTTGCGAAGATTTAAAAGTCTAAGCAGGATAAACAGAGGAGAGAGAGTGAAAGACAGAGAGTGAAAAACTTGGACTGCAGTTCCTGGCTGGGTTTGTGTTTGTGGGGCTGCCCAGGAGTGAATATGAAAGGAAGGAGAGGAGAAAAGGGGAGAAGGGCTTTGAGTTTTAGGTGGACAAGGAGGGGTACTCTTGTGATGAGGTTACATTTGCATATGGCAGAGGTGGCAGAGCAGAAATGGCAAGAGATGCTTAAAGATCAGCAGGGATCAAAGATGAGGGAGTTTTAATTGGGAAGGTGAGAGGGTTTAGAAAGAACTAAACAAATTTTGTAAGTATGGCAGTTTTGACAGAGAGAAGGACAAAAAGCAGAGGCAAAAAAGGCCTGAACATAGAGAATTTCTTAACATTTGCCATTGTGTTGGTAGAAGTTGTCAATATCTCTGAGAGTGTTGAAACTGAGTGTCCATATTTGAGCCATTGAGACCCAATATCAAACTCATATTGTTGCCATGCTGTATTATAGAAGAATACAAGTTTTTTGTGCTTAGTGATGTCTCACAGTAAGAGAGTATCAAGGGAATGGAGTCACCCCAATGGAGTGTTCTGAGAAGAGCAAAATTGGTTGGTACCCATGATTGGGGAGTGGGATAAGTAGGGGGTGTTCCTGGATAAAAAGAAATTTAAGGGAATAAGACGCCCCTTAGTTCCCTTTTGTCCTCACTAGAAGAAGGTCTGGTCACAATGTGGTGTCCCCAGCTACGGGAGAGACCATCTCAGGTGGTAGAAGGATCTACCTGACCTAGCTAGGACTTTCAGAGTCTGAAAAGTGTAGAAGACCTGACAGTGGAGAACCACCACCACTAACCCCAAATTGGTCTGTGTTATTTGGAAGGCCAGAAATGGCAAGAGGCAGAAATCCCTGGAGAAGGATGACCACTTGACAGTTCAAGAAGGGGCAGTCAGGAGGAATGAAAAGAATTAGGCACATCATAGGTACCTTCATACCAGGATAGTGGGACAGGTTACATAGGAGACAGAAACCAATTCTTCAGATTCCAGAGAGTCTCAACATGGAATCCTGGCAGATTCCAATACCTCTCATGTAAGCAATAGGAGGTGCAGGTTGCTCACTGGCTGCCACTAAGTTTATGAAGTGCGCTCAGGAGAGATCTCCAGTCTCCAGGGGTTAGGCTTGAAAGGGGGTAAAGAGAAAGAGAGAGAGCCAGAGAAAAATAGGGAAATTTAGGGATTAGGCTTTGTTGCTTCCTGGCAGATGGCCCTTTCAGGTTTCAGCACCAGAAATGTAAGGTTGCTGAGGAAGGACAGAGTCCAGCTCAGGCCAAGAAATACATTTTCTTGAGGAGAAACTGCCTGGTTGGCTCAAAAGTAGAAATGCGTCCTAACTTAAAGTTAGAGATGGGTTTTACATTGTTTCACAAGAAAATTGTAAAAAGGGATGTTCACAGTTGGTTTTTACAAGATAGGAAAGTGTCTCAGATAACTGTTTTTGGGGATTGGAGGTAGAACAGTTTTACATCCTTAACAGAAAGAGAGACACAGCTGTTGTATCCTGGAGTTGGACCATTTCAGTAGCTATTCTGGGAAAGGAAGTGAGAACAGCTCTGAAGTCCTAACAGATCTCAGTTTGTCTCTTACGAATTTTACAGTTTGGGGCTTTACTCTGACATCTATGTCTCATAGTAACCCTATGAACAAAAGGCCTGAAGCCCCTCTACAATCATCAACATTTATCAAAGCTCATAGTTTCCAGAGGCATGTTATTTAGGAATTGGATGACTTTTTTCCCCAAAAATGGATAATAATGTACAAGAAACTCATGAGCCGAATGTTTGCCCCCTCTGATTTAGAACAGTTCTGATTTATTTTTTAATGTGAAAAACAGAACTTAGAAAATAAAATGTTCTACTGGATCTACTAGTCATAATTTATAATATTGAAACACAAATCATGTCCTTTTTTCAGCAATGATTCTTATTCGTTGGTATTTTCTTCTCTTTTTAAAAGTTTTTGGTTTTTTCATTCACATTATGATTCATACAATCATCCCCATACATTGTTTCTTATAAATTAATGACCACTATTACCCATTCTTTCCCAATCCCCACAGGATATTTCCTAATTCCTTCACCCCCTCCACCCACCCACCAAACTATATGAGAATATTATTAAGAGTGCACTGCTTTTAACAGTCTTGCGATGCATAGTGTGTTAAAGTTAGAAGCCTAAATTGTTTTCTATGATGAACCCCAAGTTTGACATTTCTTACCCTTGAGATCCTTGTTTTTTATGTGCAAAAGTATTTGATGTTTAAATAAGACCAGAGCTTGTGATGTAAGAAGTACTCTGGTGATAATATTCAAATTGACACAAAATCTAAAAACTAGCTGTAACACTATTTGTTAAACATTAAAAATTTTTTAAAATTTTTTTTTGTTGTATATTTTCTTCCCCTCTCCTTCAGTCCTCCCCACAATTCATGCTTGTTCCAGATTGTTGTGGTTTTGAGAATATTTGCGCGTGGGCACGCACACACACACACACACACACACACACACACACACA
>NW_006400083.1:2215111-2236851 GCF_000299155.1 Elephantulus edwardii
ATAAATATATATTAGGTTCAGTAAGATTGTAGATGAAAATAGTAACAGTCCTAGAGACAAACAAAAAAAAAAGGTCAAAATAAGGCTAAAATTTATATCTATTCAAATGTTTACCTGGTCTAGTGTACTATCCTTTGAAGTTTGTAAATTTAACTTTCATAGAGATGTTTCTGTTTATATAAAAGACAAACATACATATTCTCAGAAAACAGAGTTCATTTTTTTAAATTAATTTTAATGAAAGTTTACAGAGACTTTGGATTTCCATTGTTGCACTTTTATCTCTGCCCAACCTCCCCCCAAGAGAACCAAAATCAGTGACTAGAAATTGTATCTATTTGATTTTAAATAGTAGGTACCAGTTGATCTCAAAAGCACTTACTTTACTTACTGTGCAAAGTCCTCTGTGAATTCTTCTATTTTATATTGGAACTATTCAGTAGGGAGGACACCTGCCCTAAAGAGACCTGCAGAGATTGATTGGAAGAATCACAGAAGACCACCTGGAGAGAGCTTTCCTTTACTGACTGCTAAATACTAAGAATTTCAGCATCTTACTGGCTCCTATAATTGGAAGTATGCCTGGATACTTCACAGAGATCCATTATCATCTAAGGATGGCCAAACTACAAATAAGTCCAGGGCCTTTAGACCATAAATATCTCAGATGTAAATTCAACACAGATTGACATTGCCATAATGTGGCAAATGACTTAAAACCTGTGAAGAAAAACATAGCAACTTTGTTATTGGTGGTGACAAATCCATCAATTGTTTATTTATTTTCTTTTCATTATTATTTTAAAATTAAATTATAATGTTTTAACCATTCTAGTTTATTAAATATATATTCTTTTACATCTTCCAGTTAGTGGATAGTTTAGTGACACTATATCTGGTTACCTAGAGGCAAGAAGCTGTGCTGCAATCCTTCATATGGTTTGAGGCTATCAGCTGCTCTAGAGGATGGGCAATCTTCTCCTGTGCAATTAACTGCCTCTGAAAGCCCACCAGAGTGTTAGCTATGGGTCAATTCTCACTCTATGGTACATAAAAAATATAATACAACACAATCCATCTTCAACAATCATCTGAACTTCCATCCATAAAAATATTTCATTTTTTATTGTTTTGCATATAATCACTCATACACATTGTGTGTTGCACATGTATTTGTTTTAAACTATAATTCATATACATTATATCCTACATAATTCATTATCATTATTTTATGCCTTTCTTAATTCATCCCATATTTTCCAATTCCTATTAAACCTTTCCCATTACTTCAACCCTTCCACCAACTAATTTCTGTTTGAATGATTTCCTCCTCCTTCTTCTGTTTCTAGTCCCTTTCTCTCTTTCCCCCTTTGAACATTTAATCATAACTTAGTTATCCTCTTATTTTCACAATAGTGGCCTATGCAATATCTGTCCTTATATGACTAAGAGGTGTCACTTAGTAAAATTCTCTCTAGTCTCTCCTGAGTTATATAGTTTTGTTGTTGTTGTTGTTGTTGTTTTTGTTATGTGCTGCCAAGTCACCTACGACTCATAGCGACTCTATGTACAATAGCCTTAAACCCTGCTCTATGCCTTGCCATTCTTATTGTCTCTGACACACCTATCCCCATTATCCCAGTGATGAAAGCAATCCATCTCATCAAGGGTCTTCCTTTCCTGCACTGTTCCTCCACCCTATCAAGCATGATGTCCCTCTCCAAGGACTGATCCTGCCTTGCAACATAGTACTATAGGAAATTTTTAAAAAGTTAAAAAAAAAAAAAGAAAAGAAAACGAAATTATTGCTCCTGAGGGCTGCATAGTATTTCATTGTGTAATGTATAACAATCCATTTGTTTGTTAATGGGAATTTCAGATGTTTCCATTTTCTTGCAATTGTGAATAATGCTATTATAAACACAGGTGTACAAATGTCTATTAGCGTTTCAGTTGTGATTTGTTGTTGTTGTTGTGTTGTCAAGTCACCTGTGACTCATAGCAACCCTATGTATAACAACCCTAAATCCTTCTCTATCCTGTGCCAATCTGTCTCTGACACACCTACCCCCATTACCCCAGTCATTAAATCAATCCATCTCATCAAGGGTCTTCCTCTCCTACGCTGTCCTTCCACACTCCCAAGCATGACATCCCTTTCCAAGAACTGGTCTGTCCTTGCAACATGTCTAAAGTATGTCAGACGAAGCTTCAGGATCCTTGCCTCTAAGGAGAAGCCTGGCTTCACCCTCTCAAGGACAAACCTGTTCATTTCCTTAGTAGTCCATGGTACATTCAATACTCTTCTCCAACACCACAACTCAAAGGTATGAATTCTCCTTCTATCATCCCTAGTCATTTTCCAGCTCTCTGATGCAGAGCAAATTATTGCAAAGTCCGTGGCATGTATCAGGCACACCTTAGTCTCCAGACTGACATCATTGCTCTCATTACTTTAGAGAAGTCTCTAAACACAGACTTTCCCATTGAAATACGTCTTTTAATTTCCTGGCTGCAGGTGCCAAAAGTGTTGACTGTGGAGCAAAGCAAACTAAAACTGTGAACAATCTCTATCTCTTCACCATCCATCATGATGCTGCCAATCAGCTCAGTGGTGAGAATCTTTGTTTTCTTGTTCTGATTTACTTGGGCTGTATTTCTAGCAGTGAAATAGCTGGATCATATGGGATTTCTATGATAAGCGTTTTGAGTAAACACCAAACCTCCTTCCATAGTGGTTGTACCATTTTACAATTCTACCAACAGTGCATGAAAATTCCAATCTGTCAGCATTCTCCCCAACATTTATTGTTTTCAGCTTTGTTGAGCTTTATTATTGCTGCTTGAGTGAGGTTTTAATTAACATCTCTCTGGTTGTTAGTTAATTTGAATATTTATTCATGTGTTTTTTGACCATCCAAATGTTTACCTTTGTGAAGAGTCTTTTTTATGTTTCTTGCATATTTTGTAACTGAACTATCAATCTTTTGGAGGCTCTGTAGTACTCTGCAAACTTTGCTTATGACACTTTTATCTGAAATTTCTTTGTCAAATATTTTTTTCTCTATATGTGGGTTTTCTTTTTACTATACTAGAGAAAGATTTTATGCACACAGTTATTTGATATTAAGAAGATCCCATTTGTTGACCTTATCTTCTCCCAGATTGTATGATTTTGGTTACGTCTTCTAATTTTGTTCCCATTTTGTCTCTATGATTTCTATATTTTGGGTTTTACCCATAGGTCTCTGATTTGCTTTGAGTTGTTTTTTTGTGTATTTTGTGAGATGTGGACGCTGTTTCAGTTTTCTATAGGCAGATATTCAGTTTGGCAAGCATCATTTATTAAAGAGGCTGTCAATTTCCTATTAATGGTTTGTTAAATATCAGTTCATCATAATTGATGGTTTGATTTATGTACTTTTTTATTCTATTCCATTGATCTATATGTCTGCCATTGTGCTAATACCATGTTGTTTTGATTATTATAGCTGTGTAGTAGGTTTTGAGATCAGGAATTAAGATACTTCCAACTTCATTTTTATTTTTCAGAAGTGCTTTGTTTATTATAGGTCTCTTTCCTTTCCAAACAAAACTGAAAATTGCTTTTCCCATCTTCTTGAAGAATGAAATTGACATATGTATTGGGATTTCATTTAACTAGTAAATTGCTTTTGGTAGGATTGTAATTTTCACCTTGTTGAGTTCCCTGTGCTTTACCAGGAAATATTCTTGTAATGCTTTTCCGTTTTCCTTATAAAGACCTTTAGTGTCACTAGTTAGGTTTATTCCCAAGTTATTTCATCTTGTTGTTGACTATTGTAAATGGAATCACATTCTTAATTTTCTTTTGTGTGTTTTGTTTGATACCATAAAGAAGTCTCACTGATTTTTTTTTTATATTGATCTTGTATCCTGCCACTTTATTAAATGGTCTACTAGGTCTAACAGTTCATTTTTTGAGTTTTTGAGATTTTTCTGTGTACACTATAATGTCATCTAGTGACAGTTTCACCACCTTTTTACCAATTTTGATGCCTATTATTTCTTTCTCTTTTCTTATGATCTAGCCAGAATGTCCAATATAATATTGAATAGGAGTGGTGATAGTGGACAACTTTACCTGGTCCATGACCACAAGGGAAAAGTTTCTAGTATCTCTCTTCTGAGAATGGTGTTGACTCTTGGTTTTATGCATATATATTTCACTATAATGAGGAGATTCCTCTTTATTTCTATTTTGCTATGTGTTTTAATCAGGAAAGGGCATTGGATGTTGTCAAAGGCTTTTGGCATCAATTGACAGGACTATGTGGTTCTTGTTCTTTGCTTCATTAAGGTGATAAATTACTTGTTTTTCTTACATTGAGCCATGCTTGGATACCTGTTATGGATTCCAATTGGTTGTGATAAATTAATTTTTATATGCTATTGTATTTTGTTGACCATGTTTTTTTAAGGAGTTTTGCTTCTATGTTCATGAATGAAATTGGTCTATAATTTCCTTTTTTTGTGATGTATTTACACAGTTTTAGTATTAGTGTTATGCTTATATCATAGAATGACTCTGAAAAGATTCCTTCTTTTTCTATTTATTGGTATAATTTAAATAGCATTGTTGATAGTTCAACTCTGAATGTTTGGTGAATTCACTATAAAGCCATCTGGGCTATGACTTTTTTGAATAGGAGTCTTTTTGAGACCTATTCAATTTCTTCCTTTGGGATTGATATGTTGAATTGTTCCACTTATGTCTGTGTCTATTTGGTTAGCTTCTGGATTCCAAGGAATTTATATATTTTTTCTTGGTTTTTCAATTTATCAAAGTGTAGATTTTCCTGGTATTACATTATTATTTAGTTTTGATTGATTCTATGTTGATGTCATCTCTTCCTTTTCTTAGTTGGGTTGTGACTTTTCTTTCATTAAGTTTGCCAATGGTTTGTCTATTTTATAAGCTCTTTTTAAGAACCAAATCCTGATCTCATTGACAGTTTCAATTGTTCTTCTGATTTCTACCCCTTCTATTTCAATCCTGATTCTTATCATTTCCTTGCTTCTAGAAGCTATGGAGTTAGCCCACTATTTTTTTTTTTCTATGTGCTGGAAATGGTAAGTTTATTTTGCTTCTCTCTCTCTCTCTCTCTCTCTCTGTCGTTTACTTATTATTTTGAACCTGCCTTAGCTGGATCTCAGAGGTTTTGATATGTTATATTTTCATTTTTATTCATTTCAAGGAATAATTTTATTTCGGATTTTGTTTTTTCTATACATACTTGTTCTAGTAAAGTATTATTTAGCTTCTATGTGGGTGTTGACAGAAGAATTGATGCCTTTGAGTTGTGCTGAAGAAGAGCATTTAACATGTTATAGACTGCCAAGAGAACAAACAGGTATGTCCTAGAGGAGGTGAAAGCAACTTTCTCATCTGAGGTGAGGATTTTGAAGCTCTGTCACATATTTTGGGCATGTGACCAGGAGGGACCAGTCCTTGGAGAAGGACATCATGATTGAAAGAGTGAATGGACAAAGCTGGAGAGGAAGGCCCTGGATGAGATGGATAAACACAGTAACTAGAGTAGAAGGGGTAGAGGGTAGGTGTGTCAAAGTCAATGAGACTTGCTTAGGATAGAGCAGGGTTCTAAGCTACTATCCATATGATTGCTATGAGTCACAGATGACTCAATGGCACATAACGACAAAAACAACAACAACCTGCTCATATTTATTTACGCACACAAAAAAATAAGTAGCCTTAGTCAAAAACAAGGAAAACTGATCAAGTTGTGTTTGGATTTTTAAAAAAAAATCTTTAACATTTTTTTATTCATTGTCTAATTTTCACATGGATCTGAAAAAAAATTGAAAATACTACGGCTTGTTTCAGGAGAAGCCTAGTCTTTAAGCTGACACTTTTCCTCTTTCTCCTCCTCCTCCTCCTCCTTCTTCTTCTTCTCCGTTTACAAAATTGGAAACATTGTTTTTCAGAGAGATTCTTTCACTTTCCCTCACTGCTCCTCCCATCAAATTGTAAAACCTCTTGATTAATCTCCCCCCAAAAACATCTTCATCCCTCTGCTTCTATCACCCCTCCCTTGGATCCTCATACACCTTCTAAAGTAAGGGTTTTACACAGTATTTGTCCTTATGGGACTGAATTTGTTCACTCAGGATAAAGCTCTCCAGTTCCTCCCAAGTCTGATAATAATTAACAAAATCATCGTTCCTGTATGCTGTGTAGCATTCCACTCTATGAATGTACCATAATTTCTCAATCCATTCAATTGTGGTTGGACATCTGGGCTATTTCCATGTTCTTGCAGTGCATTGAATAATGCTACTATGAATATTTATATACAAGTCTCCATTTGTGTCTCAGCTCACATTTTCTCAGGGTATATCCCAACCAGTGGAATAAGTGGGTCATATGGAATTTCTATGTTCAACTTTTTGAGAAAGCACCAAACTGCAGTCCACAGTGGTTGTACTATTTTACAATCCTATCAACAATGTATAAGAGTGACTATCTTCTCACATATTCTTCAACATTTATTACTTGCTGTTCAGTTAAACTTTGCCACTGTTACTGGGATTAGATGGTATCTCATTGTGGTTTTGATTTGCATCTGTCTTAATGTCAGTGATGTTGAGCATTTCTTCATGTGTCTGTTGACCATTCTAATACCTTCCTCTGTGAAAATTCTTTCCATGTCTTGCCCATTTTACAATTAGGTTATCAGTCTTTTCTTTGTGAAGGTCTGGGTACATTCTGTAAACTTTCATTATGAGACTCTTGTCTGAGATGATATTAACAAATGCTCATTTCCAATCGGTGGATTTTCTTTTTGTTCTGTTGGGAAAAGGTTTTGATGTGTACAGAGATGTAATCTTTAGAAGGGTCCATTTATCAATTTTATCCTCTTCAGATTGTGCATTTCTGGCTATAGATCAAAGTCTCTTTATACCACAGACAAGGCCTTTTTAAGCTTGATACTAGTTTGTCTCCTATGAACTTTCTGATTTTGGGCTTTACTCCTAGGTCTCTGATCCATCTTGAGTTGATTTTTGTGAATGGTGTGAGATAGGATCCCTGTTTCAGCTTTCTGCAGTGGAAGTCCAATTTTATGAGCACTATTTGTTGAAGAGGTTGTAATTTTTCCATTTGATAGCTTGGATTTCCTTGTCAAATATTAGTTGTCCATAGATAGTTGGGTCTATTTCTGGGTTCTCAATTCTATTCCATTGGCCTATGGGCCTGTCATTGTACTAGTACCATGCTGTTTTGGTTACTACTGTGTAGTAGGTCAGGGAGTGCTAGGCCTCCCATCTAATTTTTATTTCTCATAAATGTTTTGATTATTTGAGGTCTCTTGCCTCACCAAAGATATTTGACAATTTCCTTTCAATCTTGAAAAATGAACTTTTGTTATCTAGATTGGGATTGCGTTGAATGTATAGATTGCTTTTGTTAGGATTATAATTTTACAATATTGACTCTTCCTAACCATGAACAGGGCACCTTTTACATTTTTTTAGGTCTTTTCTTCTGTCTTGCAGAAATGCTCTTTAGTTTTCTTCATATAGGGCTTTTTGTTCTCTAGTTAGATATACTCCCAAGTATCTTAAGTTGTGGTTAACTATTGTAAATGGTGTTGTTTTCTTGATTTCCTTCTCTGACTTCTCTTTGTTACTGTAGAAGAATCCTACTTATTTTTTGGATATTGATCTTGTATGTTGCCACTCTACTAAATTGGCCTACTAACTTTAACAGCTTTGGAGTGGTATTTTTGGTTTGCTCTTTTTTTTTTTTTTTAGAGTTTGCGTTTTCTGTGTATACTATCACAGCATCTGCATATAGAGACAATTTAACCATCTCTTTGCCGATTTGGGTGCCTTTTATCTTCTTGCCCTAGCAAGCACTTCTGATATAACATTGAATACAAGTGGTGACTGTAGGACTGTAGGCCTCCTTGTCTATTCCCTTTTTGCAAGGAAAATGCTTTTAGTCTTTCTCCATTGAGAATGATGTTTGCTCTTGGTGTTGCATATATACTTTTTACTATTTTGAGGAAATTCCCTTCTATTTCAATTTTTCTGAATATTATTTTAGGAAGGTGTTGGATTTTGTCAAATGCTTTTTGTGAATCAATTACTAAAATCATTTGGTTCTAATTATTTACTTCGTTAATATAGTGAATTACGTTGATTGTTTTTCTTATGTTGAACCATCCTTGCATACCTGTTATGAATCCCACTTGGTCATGATGAATTATTTTTTTCATGTGCTCCTGGATTTTATTGGCTAGGATTTTGTTAAGAATTTTTTGCATCTATATTCATGAGAGATCTTGGTCTGTAGTTTTCTTTCTTGATAATATCTTTGCCTGGTTTTGGTATTAGGTTTATGCTTGCTTCATAGAGTGACTCTGGAAGTGTTCCTTCTTTTTCAAGTTTTCGAAATAATTTAAGTAGAATTGGTGCTAAATCATATCTGAATGTTGGGTAGAATTCATCTGTAAAGCCATCTTGTCCAAGACTTTTCTTATGGGGAAGTCTTTTTATGACCTTTTCGATTTCTTCTTTTATAGTAGGTCTGTTCAAGTCTTCTTGATATATCTTTGCCAATTTGGGTAAGGGATGCGTTTCAAGGAATTTGTCCATTTCCTCTAGGTTTTCAAATTTATCATAGTGTTTCACAGTATTTTGAAATTTTTTCATTTCCTCTGCTTCTATAGTGATATCACCTCCATCATTTCTTGAGTTATCTGTGTTTCCTCTTTCCCCCCCTTTTGTTAAATTTGCCAGTGGTTTCTCAATTTTATTGACCCTTTTGAATAAATAGCTCCATTTGTTGAAGGAGTTGTTATTTTCCCATTTTGTAGCTTTGATTTCCTTGTCGAATATCAGTTGACCATATATAGTTGGGTCTATTTCTGGGTTCTCAATTGTGTTGTACTGACTTCCATTCCATATTACTTAACATTTACTATATTTGCAGGTCACTGATAACCTATAGAGTATAAAGTTACTAAGGGACATATCATATGTGTGTGTGTATGTACACACATACACACACACACACACACAGAGATATATATATATATATATATATATATATATATAATGCAGGAGAGAAAGAACAAATTATAATCTCACAGTTAACATTTTTGTAGTTTTATAACTTACCATTTATTGATTCACAGTATTGGTTTATACACAACAAATCATGCCTGATTTATGGTGATCTTCTATAAGGTTTCTGAGGCAAATAATGAACGTTACGACAGGAGACTTAGCATCTTTCTTCTGCAGAGTGTATTGTAGATTCAAACCATTTACATTTTAGTTATCAGCTTGACATGTTACACACAAAATTATCAAGATTACTTACAGAGTCTCAGTTCCTACCTTTTATTGTGACAAATAGTTAATACATTTGCCACTTCAACATTATTAACCTGTACAATTCTTTAACATTAATTATGTTTACATACACAGTAAATTTCATGAAAGAAGATTGACCATCTTTCTCCTGAGAAGTAGCTGGTGACTTAGAACAATTTGCCTTTGAGTTGTGGTCTTGAGGAATATTGAGTATTCCATGAACTGGAAAAAAATGAATGAACCCATATGTTTTGGAGAAAGTGCAACCAGAAGGCTCCTTGAAGGCAAGGAAACTTAATCTCACATAGATTGGGCCTATTGTTAAGAGGAACTCTTGCATCATAGAAGACATCAAGCTTGAAAGAGTGGAGAGTCAACAACAGTAAGGAAGACTCTCAACCATTCTATTAATGGATTTACACAGTAATTGCAGCAATGGACTCAAGCTTGTCAAAGTTGATGAGGATAATATAGGATAGGACGGAGTTTATATCTGTTGTTCATAGAGTCATTAATAATCATTTTAGACTCAAGGGCACCTAAAAACAACAAGAATTAAAGGCTAGGGAGCTCTGGTGGCATAGAGGAAAGAGTTGCTTAACTATTCATTTATCCTTTATTAATGTCTATCTTTATGGCATTGCAGTTTGAGAAGATTGTTGTTGTTGAGAACAACTCATAGCAATCCTGTAAACAAAAGATCTGAACCCTGTCCTATCCTGTGCTATCTTCATAATTCCTGACATACTAGAGCCCATTGAGACATTCACTCAATCCACTAGGTTGATTGTCCTTCTCTCCTTCACTGACCTTCTGCCTTTTTGAGCATCACGCCCTTCTCCAAGACATGGCTCCTTCTCTAGCAACGTCCCTGATGTATGTAAGGCAAATGTTTATCATCTTTACCTCCAAAGAGCTATCTGGTTCCAATTTATCCAAAATTGTTTGTGTATTCTTTTGGCAGTCCCTGTTTTGTACGCTTCTCCAAAATCACAGCTCAGAAACATCAGTTCTCCTTCTATCATTCTCATTTATTGTCCAGCTCTCAGATGCAAAGCAAGTAATCAGAAATACTATGATCTGAACCAGACACACCTTAGACGTCAAACTGGCATCACTACTCCTCAATAATTTGGAGAGGTTCCTGATTATAGATATCCCAGTGTAATGTCTTTTTATTTCCTGACTGATGGCACTGAGTGTTGATTATGAATTCAAGTAAGATGAAGTTGTTTATAATTTCAATCTTTATCAATCTATTATGATGTTGTATTTTTTGTTTCCTTGATGTTGAGACGCAATCCATATTAAAGGCTCTATTCTTTGATCTTCTGCAACAAATACTTCAAGGCCTCCTCACTTTCAGCAAGCAAGGTGTGACATCGTATAATACAGGTTATTGATGAGGTTTTTTTCAATCTTAATGCCACATTCTTATTCATAGAGTCCAAATATTTGAATAATTTGCACAATATACAAATTGAATAGGCATGAAGAGAGAATACATCTCCGAAACACTTTTTCTTCCCTTGCTCTGTTCATGTAACAGCCTCTTTGCCTTTGCTCCTTTACAGAAAAGCCTAAAATTCTTTTGCATAGTCTGTAAAGTATAGACAATCTCTTGGTATTCTTTACTTTATACCAGGATCCATCTGTCTTCAATAATGATATCCTTGGTGCCACAGCCTTTTCTAAATATTGCCTAAAATTTTGGCAGTTCCTTATCTATGTCCTTTTCCAGCCATTTTTTTATAATCTTCAGCAGTATTTTGCTTGTATGTGATACTAGTGATATTGGTCAATAGTTTCCACATTCTGTTGGATCACCTTTCTTGGGAAAGGTAACAAATATGAACCTCTTTCAATCTATTAACCAGATAGCCATCCTCTAGATTTCCTGACATCAACTCGTGAGTCCATTCAAGGCTGTACTGTCAATTGAAACAGCTCAGTTGGTATTCCATCGACTCTTGGGGCTTTATTTTTTATCAATGTCTCAATGCAGCTTTAACTTCTTCCTTTCATTGGCTCCTCCTGTTTATAGGCTACTTTTTGAAATTTTTCAGTTTTATTCAGTTCTTTTTGGTACAGTGATTTTTATATTCCCTCCATCTTCTTCCAGTGCTTCTTTGTTCATTAAATATATTGCCCATAGCATGTTTCAATACTGTGACTCAAGGCTTAAATTTGTTTTCAGTTATATCAGCTTGGGAAATGTAGAACTAATTCATTCCTTTTTATTCTCCAATTCCAGCTCTCTTCACATTCCATTATAATACTTTTTTTGGTCTCCTCAAGGAGTCCTTTAAAATTTGCTTAGCTCTTTTACTTTGATATGTTTCCCCTTTGTTTTGACTTTTAATTGAATCAATTCACAATTTGTTTTTTTGTGTATTTTTTTAAAGTGTTAGGCATACTTTTTGTCTTCATATGTGATCAGTTCTGGAGAATGTAACGCATACACTTGTAAAGAAAGTAAATTGATTTGTTGGGTGAAGTATCCTGAATAAGTCTATGACTTAGCTGATTGTGTAGTTCAATTCTTTTGTGTCTTTGTTGAGCACCCTTTGATTTGACCTGTCTTTTCATGGTAGTGGTGTACTGAAGTCTTCTTCTGCTATTGTTATGTTGCCTGTTGTTTTTTTCCTTAAAATTTGTTAACTAGTGTTTTGTGTATTTTAATGGTCTAGCATTGATGTGCATACATGCTAACTAAGGATATATCTCCTTAATCTACTTTGTCTTTAATTTTTGTATCGCATTATTACTTATTTCTTATGGTCATTTTAATTCTGAAGTTGATTATCTTGAAGATTAGTATTGCCACTTCACTTTTATTTGTTGTTGTTGTTGTTGTTATGTGCCATCGAGTCGTTTGCGACTCATAGCGACCCTATGTACAACAGCCCTAAACCCTGCTCTATCCTGTGCCAATCGCATTGCCTCTGACACACCCATCCCGATTACTCCAGTCACTGAATCAATCCACCTTATAGAGGGTCTTCCCCTCCTGCGTTGTCCCTCTACTCTACCCAGCATGATGTCCCTCTCCAAAGACCTGTCTCTCCTTGCAACATGTCCAAAGTATGTCAGATGAAGCCCCAGAATCTTCACCTCCAAGGAGCAGCCTGGTTTAACCCTCTCTAGGATGAATCTGTTTGTTTTCTTGGCAGTCCATGGTACATTCAATGCACTTCTCCAGCACCACAGCTCCAAGGTGTCAATTCTCCTTCTGTCCTCCCTAGTCATTGTCCAGCTCTCTGATGTATAACAAGTGATTGCAAAGAACATGGCCTGTATCAGGTGCACCTTAGTCTCCAGAGAGACACCGTTGCTCTTGAGAACTTTAGAGAGGTCCCTAACAGCAGACTTTCCCAACGCAATACGGTTTTTTATCTCCTGGCTGTTGGTGCCAAGAGTGTTGACTGTGGCGCCGAACAAACTGAAGCTGTGAACAATCTCAATCTCTTCGCCATCCATCCTGATGCTACAGATTGGCCCAGTGGTGAGAATCTTTGTCTTCTTGACATTGAGCCTCAGTCCATACTGAAGGCTGCAGTCCTTGACCCTCTGCAGTAAGTGCATGAGGTCCTCCTCATGCAAGGTTGTGTCATCTGCATAACCCAGATTGTTGATAGATCTTCCACCGATCCTAATGCCATGTGTCTCCTCATAGAGCCCAGCCTCTTGGATAATCTGCTCTGCATACAGCTTGAAAAGGTATGGAGATAGGACACATCCCTGGTGCACACCCTTGCCAATTTTCAACCATTCAGTGTTGCCCTGCTCTGTTCTGACAACTGCATCTTGGTCCAAGTATAGGTTTCACATTAGCACGATTAAATGTTCTGGGATTCCCATTCTTCTCAGAGTGAGCCACAGTTTGTTATGACCCACACAGTAAAATGCCTTTGCATAATCAATGAAACACAGATAGACATTAATCTGGTATTCTCTGCTTTCAGCTAAGATCCATCTAACATTGGCTACAATATCCCTAGTACCACGACCCCTTCTAAACCCAGCCTGGACTTCAGGCAGTTCTCTGCTGATGTACTGTTCCAGTCGTTTTTGGATAATCCTTAGTAGAATCTTGCTTGCATGTGAAATCAATGATATTGTTCTGAAGTTTCCACACTCAGTTGGGTCACCCTTCTTTATAATGGGAACAAATATAGATCTCTTTCAGTCAGTTGGCCAAGTGGTTGTTCTCCAGATTTCTTCGCACAGCTTGGTGAGTACATCCACGGCAGCATCTGTTAGCTGAAATATGTCAATTGGTATACCATCTATTCCGGGGGACTTCTTTTTTGCTATTTCCTTCAAAGGAGCTTGAACTTCTGCCTTCACCACTATAGGCTCTTTCTCAAATGTTATTTCATTAAATTCTTCTGTATCTGCCAATTCCTTTCTATACAATGACTCCGTGGATTCCTTCCATCTTCTTTTGATACCTGCTGGATCATTTAACTTTCTGCCCAAAGCATCCTTGATTGTAGCAACTTGAGGTGTGAATTTGTTCTTCAGTTCCTTGAGTTAAGAAATGCGGAACGAATTTGGCCCTTTTGACTTCCCGGCTCTAGCTCCTCGCACATTTCATTGTAATATTTTGCTTTGTCATTCCGTGCTGCCCTTTGGAATCTTCTGTTCAGCTCTTTAGTGTCTTGAATCCTTCCTGGTGCTTTGGCTTCTCTACGTTCCAGTGTGCAATCTTCAGAGTTTCTTCTGACATCCATTTTGGTCTTTTCTTCCTCTTCTGTCTTTGTAATGACCGTTTGCATTCTTCCTGGATGATACATTTAACATCCTCTCACAACTCATCTGGTCTTCGCTTGGCATATTTCCCCCTAACCTTTGATTTTTATTCTATCTCTTTCCTTGTTTCTTAAGTGAACCTCTTGTAGGCAGGCAATACATTTATGAACTTTTGTTTTTATTCATTCTGTTATTTCCCCTCTTCTTAACTGGTATGTTTAAGTCATTCACATTGAGTGAGATTATTGATGGACTAGGTTTTATCATTACCATTTAAAATGCTCTGTTTTTCATTATTGCTGGTTACTTTGATCCATCCACTTTCCTTAGCTGTTTCTGTGTGGAAGACTTCAATTTACTGTTTCTTGTAGAGTGTCTTGTTTTCATCAACTTAGTAAGTTCCTGTCAGTGTGTAAATAACCTAATTTCTACTTTGTATATGACGGATAGCTTACTGGATGCAGGATCCTTGGCTATACCATTGTCTTCTTCTCATCATCTTTTTGCTGAGAAGTTGGAGTTTAATCTAAACGGTTTTCCCTTATAGGTGACTCTTCCTCTTTTTTTTTTAACCTTTGATGACTGGGGTAATCGGGATGGTTGTGTTGGAGACAGTTCGATTGGCACAGGACTGAGCAGAGTTTAGGGCTGTTGCACATAGGGTCACTATGAGTAGCAAGCAACTTGACAGCACACAACAACAGCAACAACATGCTACTTTGAGAATGTATATGTCCTCATTTTTTTACGATACCTCGGAAGTTTTCTTTTAGTCTCTCCTCCATTTTTTTTTCCACGGTTGTTTATAATCCTGTTCTAAAATTTCAGTTGTGTATATTGTTTCATTTTTTGTTATGCTGCATGGTTTTAATGTTTTCTTCATTCTGCTCTGTCTTCTTAGAGGTTCTTGTTGAGGTTTTTATTTTCTAACTTGCTGATTCTCCACTTTCATTTTTGTCCATCAAGTTGCAAATTTCTACCATTTTCATTTTTATATTTTGGATTGTATTTCCATGCTTTTCAACTTTTTTCTAGTACTGTTTTGATTTTATCCTCTGTCTTGTGATAAATTTTCCCTTTTCTCTTGTTCTTAGTTATGGTTTCAATGCTTTCTTGCAAAATTTGTAACATTTTTCTACATAATTACTTGGAATTCCAGAATATTTCTTGTATCTTCTGGTTAGTGAAGTATTCATTGGATCTTTAATACGGACATTTTTTAGGATGTTACTTTTGTTTTTCATAATATTTGATCCTGCTTGCTGCTTTCTTAACATAATACATGGTGAATAACATCTGCAGCATCAGTATGCAGATAACAACACAACCTTGCTTGCTGAAAGTGACAAGGATGTGAAGCACTTGCAACAGAAGATCAAACACTGCTACTTTCACATCACATCTCAGCATCAAGAAAACAACAATTCTCACAACTGAAACAACAGACAACATGATGATAGATGGAGAAAATATTGAAAATGCCAATGACTTGATCTTACTTGGGCCTAAAAACAACACCTTTCATATCAGCACTCAGAGAACACTGGAAAAATCTGTAGTCAGAGAACTTTCCAAATTATTGAGGAACAATGATGTTAATTTGAGGACTAAGGTGGACTAGGGAGCCCTGGTTGCCTAGTGGTAAGAATCTGTGCTGTAGTTCAAAAAACACTTGGTCAGAATCTGCCAACTGCTCCCTGAGAGAAGGATGAGCAATCTCCCATGCAATTGTATTGTTGTTATTGCTGATTGCTGTCCAGTTGAACATAACCCATAGCAACCCTATGAACGAAACCTTTTTATAACTATCATTTCTCAGATTTTATAGAGTTTCCAGAAGCATGTTGTTTAGGAAGTGGTTCCACTCTTGCTTCTCATGCAATTGCTACCACTGAAAACCCACGGGAGGGTCAATTTTGAGCTGCTTCAGACTCAGTGGTACACAACACCAGGACTGATTTTCCCCTAATCAGACAAAGTCTCTGAGATGAGTTTGGAACTTCTCTGTAATTCTTCCCTCCGGAGTCTCAGGATTGTTATTCAGCAGTGGTTTTTGCTAGAGTGTACCCTGGTCCTGCCCTCAGGCAGAGTGGAAGGGGTCTCTTCTGCCTCAGCAGACAAAGTCTCTGCTTGGAGTTAGGAACTCCTCAGGAAATGCAGCCCCCTGAGAAAAACAGTGTGGGACCTTTTCCTTTTAAGTATACTCCACATGACCCTTTAGAGTAAAATTAGTAAGGAATTTATTAGTAATGCTATAAGAGAGATAGATAATTTGGTAGTTGTTCCTTTTTATCTATAAGTAAGTGTGGTTATCCATAATTCTTTGCAGCTCTTGATGTTTTCTTAATGAGGTTAAAGTATGTATTCATTGCAGCCAGTGCTTCAAAAAGTTGTGCATTTTGAGAACCATTTTACAGAAAATTCTTTTGCCCAGAGCTCACAAAAACAATCATAGATTTTAGATGGTGAAATGTAGATAAAAAATCTCTGTAGATGTTCATTGAAATGAAAAATAAACAACCTAAATTTTAAAAAATCCTTTTAAAACATTTTATTAGCAATTTCTCTATGCAAAGTAATTTTATAGAGTTAAGTAAATTTGACAAATTTTGAAAGTCCTCAAGATTAATTTTAAAATAAAAACAAAAACAAAAAACACAACAAGAAGGAAATATTCAGGTTTGTGAGGTGCACGACACTGCCATTTACGGAGATGACAGAATGAGAAGGGAAATGTGTTGAGAGGTACAGGAAATGAGGAAGGTCAGATTAGGCTCCATTCAATTTAAGGTCATGAGTTTGGGTTTGTTTTTTTTTTTCATTTTCATTTTTTTAAATTTTTGTTGGTTTGTATACAAGCATTAATATATATCATGCTTTATACATGTACATTATAAGATAGATAGATAGATAGATAGATAGATAGATAGATAGATAGATAGATACACATGTTCCATTCATTCCTTCATTAATTTTATACTCATTTATTGTAGATTAATTTTTTTAGACTCATTCTTTGTTGTTGTTGTTGTTAAGCGCTGTTGAGTCATAGACAACCCATAACGACCCTATGAACAGAAGTCCTCAACACCTGTGTGACTTTCGTCCTTCCTCCAGGTTCATAGGATTTCCAGAGGCAAGCTATTTATGGAAGTGGATGCCACTCCTGCTTCCAAACTTGTTTTTATCAGGGAGCTCCACCCAATGCCGTCCACCAAGGGTAACCATTATCGCATTTGACACATCAGTGTCACAGTGTTCAGTTTCACAGCAAACACTAGTTACCTCTGTATACCAAGTGGACACACCAGAGATATACAACCTAGAAGAATGTTTGACCAAAAACAATGAAAAATATCCATTTCAGTATTTTGCCATTTTGGCACGCCCAAACGCTTGCAAGCTCTGGGCCCGAGACCCCTAATTCATCTAACAAGTCTGCTCTGCAGACACCCACGTGGGCAAAAAGAAAGCCACAAACTCCTAGTGTTCCCAACTTGCCTCTCCTTCCAGGCTCCAGAGGCCTCATGCATCATTCATAGATATTATATTTGATTAATTACCATTAATCTATGCCTCTTGTTAGCCCATCTTTTCAAGTTCTCATTGAACCTTTCCCATTCCTTCACCCTTTCTCACCAGCCATTCCTATACTATTGATTTTCCTCCTTCCCATTTTTCTGTCCCCTTTTTCTCCTCTTTCCTCTTTTAAACATTTATACATATCTTACTCAGTTATCCTACTATCTTCAAAGTAGTCATTGTATGCAGTATTTGTCCTTATATGACTGACTTATTTCATTAAGCATAATGCTTTCTAAACTCTTTCATGTTATATAGCACTTTATGAAATTCTTGTTTTTCAGTGCTATATGATTTTGAGTTCTCTAACTAAGTTGTGCAAGGACATCTGGAGGACAGCCATCTGGCCAACTGACTAGAACTAGAGATAGATATTTGTTCCCATTCCAAAGAAAGGTGACCCAACAGAGTGTGGAAATTATTGAACAATATCATTGATATCACATGCAAGCAAGATTCTGCTGAAATTTATCCAAAAACGTTTGGAACAATATATCAACAGAGAAATGCCAATGTGTAGGCTGGATTTAGAAGAGATCATGGTACTAAGGATATCATAGTTAATGTTAGATGGATCTTGGCAGAAAGCAGAGAATAGCAGAAGAATATCTGTCTGTGCTTCATTGACTATGCAAAGGCTTTTGACAAGCTATGGCTGACTCTGAGAAGAATGGGAATCCCAGAAAGTTTGATCATGCTAACGTGAAACCTATACTTGGACCAAGAGACAGTCATCAGAACAGACAAAGAGACACTACATGGTTCAAAATGAAGAAAGGGATCCATCTGGGAAGTATTTTGTCTCCATACCTTTTCCATCTGTATGCAGAATAGATCATCCCAGATGATGGGCTGTATGAGGAGGAATGTGGCATCAGGACTGGTGGAAGAATCATCAACAACCTGCGTTATGCAGATGACCCAATCCTGCTTGCTGAAACTGGGGAAGACCTGAAGCACTTGCTGCAGAAGATCAAGAACTGCTGCCTTCTATATGGGTTGAAGCTCAGCATCAAGAAAACAGAGATTCTCACCACTGGGCCAATTGGCAGCATCAGTATGGATGGTGAAGAGATTGAGATATTTAACTGTTTTAGTTTACTTCCTCCACAGTCAACACTCTTGGTAACAGCAGCCAGGAAATCAGGAGATGAATTGCATTGGGAAAGTCAGCTGTGAGGGACCTCTCAAGAGTACTGGAGTGCAACGACATCAGGCTGGAGACTAAGGTGCTCCTGATGCGGGCTGTAGTCTTTGCAATTAGGTGCTATGCATCAGAGAGTTGGACAGTGAGTAGGGATGATAGAAAGAGAATTGATGACTTTTAGCTGGGGTGCTGGAGAACAGTATTGAATATACCATGGACTGCTAGGAGAACAAACAGGTTTGTCCTGAAGAAGGTGAAGCCTGAATGCTCCTTGGAGTCAAGCATTTTGAAGCTAAGTCTGACATAGTTGGGCATGTTGCAAAGAGGGACTGGTCCTTGGAGAGGGACATCATGTTTGGCAGAGTGGAGGGGCGGTGAAGGAAAGGAAGACCTTCAATGAGATGGATTGGTTCTGTGATTGGAGTGGTGGGAATAAGTGTGTTTGGATGGCTAGGTTGGCACAGGATAGAACGGCATTTATAGCTCTTGTACATAAGGTCACAAGCGACTCGACAGCACATAACAACAACAACATCATAATATTAATCTTATTTTTTGCACATAAAGTGTTTTTAACATTTTAATTCATATTATGTTTTCTATACTAAAACATATAGGTACAGCATCAGCATGGAATACTTAATAACATCATTTGGACTAAAACATGTACAAAATTAATGTTGTATATTTTTAGCTCTATGATTATAACTCTCATGTTAATATTTTTCTAATACTTAATGGTTTCTGAAAATGGAGGTGGATTAGAGGTTTAGGTTTTTAGTAATTACAACATGTTTGGCTCTACAATCAACACTCTTGACACCAAATATCAAGAAATCAAAAGATAAGTTGCACTGGGAAAATCTACGGTTGGGTATCTCTCTGGAGTACTGAGAAGCAATGACGTCAGTCTAGAGGGTAAGGTGCACCTGATCCTGGCTATGATCTTTGCAATTTCTTGCTACACATCAGAAAACTGGGCAATAACTAAGAATGACAAAGAAAAATTCATGCCATTGAATCATGGTGCTGGAGAAGAGTACTGAAGAGAACAAACAGATCTGTCTTCGAACAGTTAAAATCAAGTATCTTTTTGGAAGCAAGAATATTGAAGCTCTATCTCACATATTTTGGGCACGTGTCTTTAGAGAATGATGTGCTTGGAATTGTGGAGGCATAGTGCAAGAGAGGAAGACTCTGAATGAGATCTATTGATATAGTATATAGATATATTGATATAGTAACTAGGGCAATGGGAGTAGTTGTGTCGAAGTCTGTAAGTGACTCAGGAAGGGGTAGATTTCAGAGCTGTTGTACATAGGGTCACTATGAGTTTCAGGCAACTTTATGACACATAACAACAACAAAAACAGGTCATATATGAAGCATGACATCCAAATGGAAAAAGAATTTGTGGACAACTGACTATAAAGTGTCAGAAATATTTGGAGAATATAAAATGTAATTATGATATAAGGAACAGAATCAATATATTTTATAGATGCTTTCCTACAGGAACTTCTGCTGAAACTGTATTACATAACTTATTTTTTGAGATGTTTATTCATAAACATTCTTCTGATGTCTTCTGATCTAGATAAGAGTCTTCCATGTTTTGCAAAGATTTTTATATGCCTATTATACAATGATGGTATTTTCATCCTGGAAATATATTATCTTCAGAACTGAACACCTTCCACAGCATCAGACTCATATTGTGCATCAAATATTTGAATCAATGTATTAGAAATTATCAGAATGCATAACTCAAAAAAATTAATCAAAATCTCCTATTTTAGTTTTACTAACAAAAGCAGGGTACAAGAGACTGCTGATTTGTTGTTGTTGATATGTGCCGTCGAGTCGCTTGCGATTCAAAGCGACCCTATGTACAACAGCCCTAAACTCTGCTCTCTCCTGTGCCAATCACACTGTCTCTGACATTCCCACCCGATTATCCCAGTCACTGAATTAATCCACCTCATAAGGGCCCTTCCCCTCTTGTGCTGTGCCTCCACCCTACCAAGTATGATGTCCCTCTCCAAGGACCGGTCTCTCCTCACAACATGCCCAAAGTATGTTAGATGGAGTCTCAGAATCATTGCCTCCAAGGAGCCACCCGGTTTAAACACTTTCCAGGATGAATCTGTTTGTTTTCCTAGCAATCCATGGTACTCTCAGTACTCTTCTCCAGAACCAAAGCTCAAAGCATCAATTCTCCTTCTATCCTCCTTGGTCATTGTCCAACTCTCTGATACATAAGTGATTGCGAAGACCATGGACTTTATCAGATACACCTTAGTCGCCAGAGAGACACCATTGCTCTTCAGTACTTCGGAGAGGTCCCTAACAGCAGATTTTCCCGTGGCAATGCGCCTTTTAATTTCCTGGCTACTGGTACCAAGGGTGTTTACTGTGGAGCCAACAAACTAAAGCTGTGAACAATCTCAATCTCTTCACCATCCATCCTGATGCTGTCAATTGGTCCAGTGGTGAGAATCTTTGTCTTCTTGACATTGAGCCTCAATCCATATTGGAGGCTGCAGTCCTTGACCCTCTGACCAGGTGCTTCAGGTCCTCCTCAGTTTCAGCAAGCAGGGTTGTGTCATCTGCATAACGCAGATTGTTGATAAATCATCCACCAATCTTGACCCCCCATTTCTCCTCATAGAGCCCAGCCTCCCGGATAATCTGTTCTGCATACAGGTTGAAAAGTTACTGAGATAGGATGCATCCCTGGCATATGCCCTTTCCCAATTTTGAACCATGCAGTGTTCCCTTGCTCTGTTCTGACGACTGCCTTCTGGTCCAAGTATAGGTTTCACATTAGAACGATCAAGTGTTCTGGGATTCCCATTCTTCTCAGAGTCAG
>NW_006400083.1:2244382-2248426 GCF_000299155.1 Elephantulus edwardii
CAGCTTTCCACAGTGGAAGCAATTCTGACTTCCTTTATTACCTTTGGGTGGCACTGTATATGAGTAAGACTTCCTTTTCCTGACACAGGCCCTAAACTGGCAGCAACAGCTGCCCCAATAATTTTGGCCATTCTCTGGACTTTTCCCTCTAGATCCTAGTTGTTAAATGAGGGAAAAATGTAAGCAAATGTATAACAAATAATTTTGAACATTATAATCTTTTAAGCTTATGGCTAGAAGTATTAACAATATCATCATTTGCAATCCAGAGATACATGTTCCAATGCAGTACCTGTTTTCCATAAATGGTTTTGGTAAGAGGAATGTTGTAAATGTGGATAGATTTCCACTATTCCTCCTCCATGCCACGATATAGTGTTATTAGCTTGAGCAGTTATAAATCCATTGCCATCCTTACTCTAATTTAATTCTTTTTTTTAAAATTTAAATTTGTCATTAATTTCAGTGAAAATTTACAGAGGTTTTGGCTTTCCATTCATTAATTGTTGTCGATTTGTCCCATCCGAAGGCTCCCCCCCACCCCAGAACACTACCCTCTTCAAAAAGTAAAAGAAAAATTTCTTTCATTGTTTTACAAACCGTTCCCCAGGTCCACTCCACCATGTAGCCATCGCTCTAGACTCCTGTCATGACAGAAATACCTAATCATATATCTCTTTTAAACAGTTTTCCCCCTCCTCTGTTTCAGTGCAGTATACATTATTGAACCCGTCTTACTCAGTCTCTCCCCAACCCCAAGGTCAGTCCCATTCTACAACAGTGGCACCATGCAATATTTGTCCTTTTGTGACTGTGATATTTTACTCAGCATAATGTTCTCCAGAGTCAACCATTTTGAACAATATTGCATGAGTTCCTTGTTTTTCAATGCAGCATAGTATTCCATTGTGCGAATATACCACAGCTTCTCTAACCATTCGTTTGTTGATGGGCACTTAGGTTGTTTCCAACTCCTTGCTATTGTGAACAATGTGTTAAAAGTGTTAAAGAGCAAAGATGTTAGCTGAATGATTAATGTGTTTTTCACCAATATAATGATGTTTTCTCTTGTAAATACTGGACAATTGATAAGAAAGACTGATAATTATTTGACTTGCAATGTCTAGTATAATAAATATACTATGGACTGCCAAAGAACAAATAAACCTTTCTCATGGAAAGTTAATCTAGGGTACACCTTAGAGGCAAAGATGGTGAAATTTTATATTCCATATCTTATTTGTATTGTCAGGTGGCAATAATCTTTGAAAACAAAGACATCAAAATGACAAAGAACATCATAAAAGCAAGAAAACACTAAATGATTAAAAAATCAGGAAAGGAAGACTCATCAACAACCTACTTTATGCAGATGACATAACCTTGCTTCTTGAAACTGAGAAAGACTTGAAGAATTTGCTTCAGAAAATCAAGAACTATAAGCTTCAATATGGATTGAAGCTCAATATCAAGAAAACAAAGATTCTCATCACTAGATCAATATGCAGCATCATGATAGATGGAGAAGAGATTAAGATTGTTAACAATTTTAGCTTGTTTGGTTCCGTAATCAACACTTTTGACACTAGCAGTCAGGAAATCAAAAGATAAATTGTTCTGGGAAAATCTGCTGTCAGGCTTAAATTTATTCATCAGTTCCTTTAGCTTTAGAAATACCAACTTATTTCTTTCCCTTTGATTTTCTGTCTGGCTCTTTTCATGGTTTATTATAATGCTTCACTTTGTCTTCATAAACTGCCCCTTGAAAATTTCTGTCAGGCTCTTTAACTTCCTTTTTGTTACCCCTTTGTTTTGGTTTCTCAGCATTCAAGTGCAATAGTCATCTTTTCTTTTTTTTATTTTCCTCCTAGTTTATTTACAAAATAAGAATACACTGACTTAAAGAACAAATTCTTTCAATTTCCCTCACCCCCACCCATAAAATTGTACAATCCAATAATTAATATCCTCCACCCCCCGCACATTCTTAACCCTCTTCTTCTAACCTCTCCTACCCCTCTTGGATCCTTATAATAATTCTACAATAATGAACTGAGTTATTTCATTCAGCATAATCCTCTCCAGTCCCTCCCAAGTTAAGTAATAATTACAAAATCATTGTTCCTGTGTGCTACATAGTATTCCACTGTGTGAATGTACCATAATTTCTCGATCCATTCAATTGTGGTTGGACATTTGGGCTGTTTCCATGTTCCTGTGATAGTGAATAATGTTGCTATGAACATTGGTGTACAATCTCAATTTGTGCCTCGGTTCTCATTTTCTCAGTGTATATTATAAGCAGTGGAATAGGTGAGTCATATAAAATTTCTAAGTTCAGCTTTTTGAGGAAGTGCCAAAGTACCTTCCAGAATTGCTGTACCATTTTACAATCCCACCAACAGTATATGAGTTTCTTTCTCATCACATCTTCTCCAACGTTTATTACTTGTTACCCTGTTAAGCTTTTCCACTGTTACTGGAGTGAGATGGTACCTCATTGTATTTTTTTTTATTTGCATCTCTTTTATTGCCAGTAATTTGGAGCATTTCTTCATGTGCCTGTCTGCCCTTAGAATATCTTCCTCTGTGAAAATTCTTTTGCCCATTTTATAATTGGGTTATCAGTCTTTTTCTTCTTTTCTCATGTGTCTGTTTTTGAAGTGATCTTTTGTTTTAAATGGCTGATATCCTTGGTATGATAAGCTTTTGCAGCTAAACTCAAGAGGAGGAAGTTGAAAATTATAAAATACCAGGAGTAGTAATAAAAACATCTGATAAAATGGACTTCAGGATAAAAACTACTACAATGTGAAATCAAAATGGACTGGTGGACAATATTTTAAGGTAACTAAGAAAGACATCCAAACTACATTGGAGGTATTAACAAAAATAAAGCCTCAAGGACTGATGGAATTCAAATTCAGGTGTTTCAGCCAATGGATATAACCCTGGACATGCTTAGTAATCTATGCCAAGAAATTCAGAAGACATATCTATGACTAACCAGTTGGAAGGAATCTATACTTTTTTAATATTAAAAAATAGGAAACTCAACAAGCATAATCAAACAATGTCATTGATATCACATGCAAATAAAATTTTGCTAAAGTTTATTCAAGACCTCTGGACAATTACATCAACACGAACTATTATAATTGATTAAAAAAATAGCCAGGTAGGCCTTTTCCCCTTATCTCAAAGAGGAAGGTCTGTGCTTTGGAAGATGTAATTTTCTAATAAATCTATCATCTATTTAGCCTCAAGACAAACAAACAAAGGCAGGTAACAGGAATATTACTGCTTCTATCAAATGACTCCTAAATGAATGTATAGAATACCAAAAATAAATCTGGATAAGTCTTCTTCCAATTCTGATGCCGCATTCTTCCTCACAATGTCTAGCTTTCTGAATGATCTGCTCCCCATATAGATTTAAAAGTTATGGAGACAAAATGCATCCCTTTTTCCACTTCCTTCAAAACGGATGTGTTTATCTTTTTGGCAATTCATAAGATATTAAAAATTCTTGACTAACATCAGATTTTAATGGTGTATTATTGATTGCTTTCCTTACTTATTGTCCAAATTTCCAGTGCATAGAAAACAATTAAAAATCTCATGTCTAGGATAGATGTACCTGAGTCTTTAAAGTGAAAACATTTCCCTTCAGATTTTTTGAGGGGTCACTGACACCACATTTTTCCAACATAACATGTTTTTTTATAATTGATTACTACTAAATATGGATTAAAGCTCAACATCAAGAAAACAAAGATTCTTACTGTTGGGCCAATTGGCAGCATCATGATAGACAGTGAAGAGGTTAAGATTGTTAATAGCTTTATTTTGCTTTGGCTCCACAATCAACACTTTTGGTATCAGCATCCAGGAAATCAAAAGACAATTTGCATTGGTAAAGTCTACTGAAACGGACCTCTCCAGAGTACCTAAGATGTGCCTGATTCAGGCCGTGGTTTTGCAATTACTTGTTATGTATCAGAAAGCTGGACAATGACTAAGGATGATAGAAGAAGAATTCAT
>NW_006400083.1:2248526-2254636 GCF_000299155.1 Elephantulus edwardii
ACATTCCTCTGGTATTCTCCGCTTTCAGCTAAGATCCATCTAACATCAGCTACAATATCCCTAGTACCACGACCCCTTCTAAACCCAGCCTGGACTTTTGGCAGTTCTTTGCTGATGTGCTGTTCCAGTCGTTTTTGGATAATCTTCAGTAGAATTTTGCTTGCATGTGAAATCAATGAGATTGTTCTGTAATTTCCACACTCTGTTGGGCCACCTTTCTTTGGGATGGGAACAAATATAGTTACTTATTAAATAAGAACAGTGGTAACAGTTTAAAAATATGAAATTAGCTTAAGAGAGCTCCAAGAAAATATGGGGAAAAAGCATGCGTTGTACTGAACACATGGCAGGAAGTTATCTTTGAAATATGGAGATAATAAAGGCTCATGGACCCTACATAATTGTCCTAAATTTTTCTACCTTCGAGGATCTTCTGTCTTAGGAATATTTAACCGTTTGAGTGAGATGCTATCAAGAAAATCAGGAATCCTCAGAACACTAAATCTGATTTCTAAAATGAAAAATTCTTTTCCATATCTTAGTGAAATATAAGCATAAGATTTAATTGATCTTGACAACATATTACCATTTAGAAGTATTATGAAATTATGTTACCAACCTGTTTTTAACAAGGAAGAAAATTATATTTAAGTAGCAGTGATGATATTTTCTACTTATGTCTTGCATATACCACAAAACCAAAAACCAACCCACCTACTTTAGAGATGATTCCTACTTAAGGCAATCTTTCATCAAGTTTCCAATGTTCCATGTCTTTACAGGAGACTGCCTATATTTCTGCATCAAGCAACCGGTGACTTGATATTATAGACTTTTCAGTTAACAACCCAACTTGTAAAGTGCTTTGATACCTGAGTTACTTGCTTTTATCAATGTTGTCATTGTTAGGTGCCATCAAGTCGTCTACTGTTCATAGTGACATTCTAAATAACAAATCAAAACCTTGTCCTTTTCAGTGCCATTTTCATATTGTCTGACAAGATCAAGCCTATTGTTTCAGTCATTGTGTCATCTTGTAGAAGGCCATCCCTCTTTGACTGACTCTTTACATTTCCCAAGATGATGTATTTTTCTATGGATTGTCACCTCCTGACAACATGTGCAAAGTTTGTGAGATGAAGTTTCATCATCTTTATCTCTAAAGGACACCTGGCAGCAGATAGATGACTGTTGTTATTGTTGTTAGGTGTCACCAAATTGAATATTACTCATAACTGGCCCCTCCTGACAACATGCCCAAATTATGTGATACAGTTTTACTATCATTGCTTCTAAAAAAGCACTCTCCTTGCATTTTTTCTGAGACAGCCTTGTTTATACGTTTAGCAGTCTACGGGGTATTCAGAGGTCTTCTTCAACACTATAATTCAAAGGTATCAATTTTCCTTTTGTTATTCTTATTCAGTGTCCAACAATCAGATGTGTATAAAATGATTTAAGAGCTATGGCTTGAATTGAGCACACCATAATTTTTAAATGGATATCTCATTCTTTAGCACTTTGGAGATCTTTTATGTCTTTTGATGTCTTGGATGTGACCTTGGATGTTAATTATGGATCTAAGTAAGGAAAAATCATTGACGACATACATCACCATTAATATTTGACCTTTATTTGGCAATGTCCTAACAGTATTTTGTAGAAGTTAAATAATGAGATTAATGTTTGTGCAAATTTATTTCGTGTGATATGATGGTTCATGTACATAGACTGTGAATTCTGAATACTGATAACCAAATTTAAAAAGACATTGTTAAAAAGGTATTACATACAACTCATTTCTCTGACTCAAAACACCTTGAATTTTAGGATCAAATACATAATGAATACTTAATGCCATTCATCGTATTCATAATTTCCTTTTGAATATTACAAAGCATTTCCAGCTTTCTACTGACATCCAAGTAAATTTGACGAGGCAAAAAGAGAGCAACAGCAAATGAGTTAAACAAAAAATTTTTAAGTTCACACAATTCACCTCTGTATTTACATTTCTTGCAAGTGAATGTACTATTATACAATGTATTTATCCTCAGGCTTCAGCACTCATTGGAAGAAGTTAGATGTCTTTCCAAAGCCTTTAAATATTATGGTATTCATTATATAACTAGGTTCATAAAATGAAAGCTGTTTATATCTAGAGTTACCTCCTAGTCAAGCTCTCCTTCACAACTAATTGCCATGATCTTGGTTGGTTCTTGAATGTCCTTGACATCCATCTCTTATAAAAATAAATGGATTACTTAGGTAATAATAACCTCTACTGGTCTAGCCAAAGTGCATCTATTTCTCTTAAGGTCTATTAAGCTGAGGATGGACTTTTAAATTAGTACACAATCTAATCACTACCACTTTGGAGTTATTAGACACTTAAATATTTTTTTTCACTAATGAAAAACTTCATTCTGAAATAAGATAGTTAGAAAAAAGAAGTGAGGAGGAAAGAGGGAGGAAAAGTTCATAAAGACCTAGAGATCCAATTAAGAGTTTAGGCAGCTGCCAGCTTTTATTTGGTACAACTTTGACTTATGTTGCTAAGGTCAGCAAGTGGTCATTCAGAGAGAATGCAGAGGGTGAGTAAAGTTTCTTTGGGGTCACAATGAGAGGGAGCATAAGTCTGTTAAATAGATAAAAAGGAAGATTTGTTCCTTAAGATAAGGGAAATTAGAGTTCCTCTGCAATATTCTGGCCTGGGTGAGAGAAATTCTCATTGATATATTATATGGTAAGGCCACTCTTAAAATTTTTACACCTCGTATCTTTATTCTTTGTTGTTGTTCTGTACCATGGAGTCAGAACTGATCTATAGCTGACGCTCCAACAGGTTTTCAGAAGCAGTTAATCACATGAGAAGAGATTGCCCATCCTTCTCCCACAGAGCAGGTGTGTCTTCGGTATTGCTGTGCAGCTTCTTGCCACTTAGAGGGATAAAAATTATATTAGCTATGTTAATGTTAATGAGGAAATTATTTGAGGTATTTGAAATTTGTGTTGCTGATAAAGTATGCGAAAGTGTACCATTTTTGTGAATGTGGTTCTCTCTATATACACACACACATTTAGGTATGTGTGTAAATATATAAGGGTGTACACACACACATACATATATGTGTATATATACACAGAGAAAGAGATATGTATCTATATATACATTGTTGTTGTTTTTGTTGTTCAGTGCCATGGAGCTCCGTATGACTCATAGAAACCCCATGAAGAGGTGACCTGAACCATTTTCTCTTCTGTACCATCTTCATTATCTCTAACACACAAGATCCCATTGCTGAAGTTACCATGTCAGCCCATCATGTTGGAAGTCTTCTTCTCTTTTGCTTACCATTTATCACCCAAATGTGCTGTCCATTTCCAAAGAATAGACTTCCTCACAATGTGTACAAAGCATGAAAGATGAAGCTTTGCTATCATTGCTTCCACTGAGATGTACACAGTGTGTATAATGGCCATTACTTTGTGCCATCAAATCAGAGCCAACTCATAGCTGACCTTCCAGCAGATTGTTCATCTTTCTCACACAGAGCAGCTGCTGGATTCAAACCACTTGCCTTTATGTTGACAGCACATTTTTTTAACCTACTAGAACATCAACTTTCTAGAGATATGTGTATGTGCATGTAATTACAGACACAATCATATATGAAAGAGGAAATTTGCTAGCATTGTTATGTGCTATTGAACTGCCCATGACTCATACAATAGCTCTAAAGCCTGGCTTTCAGAAGAACCAGTTTCACTGACCCCAGCACACCTACACCCACTTCCCAGTTACCATGTCAATCCATCTCATATGGGGTCTTCTCCTTCACTTCCAAGTATGATGTCCCCCAAGGATTGGTCTCTCCTGGCTGCATGTACCAAAAGTGTTGACTGTAGAGACAAGCAAATTGGAAGTTGTTAAAAATATCAATCGCTTTATTGACTATCATGATGCTGCCAATCAGATCATTGGTGAGACTCTGTTTTCTCGATGTTGGACTTTCTTCTATATTTAAGGTCTCAGTCCTTGTCTTTCTTCAGCAAGCACTTCAGGTCCTCCTCAGTTTCCTCAAGCAAAGTTGTGTTATCTGAAAAGTGAAGGTTATTGATAAGACTTCTTACAATCCTGAAGCCACATTTCTCCTCATAGAGGCCAGCTTCCCTGATGATTTGTTCTGCATATAGATTGAAAATGTATGGAGATAGGACACATCCCTGGTATTCAACATTCCTGATTTTGATCCATGCAATGTGTTTCTTTGGTTTGTTCTGAAGACGGCTTTCTGGTCCAAATAGAGGTTTCACATAAATGTAATCAAAAGAAAAAGAATTCCAGTTCTTCTCAGAGTTAGCCACAGTTTTTTGTAATCCACACAGTCAAATGCCTTTGTATAGTCAATGAAACACAGATAGACATTCCTCTGGTACTCTCTTTCAGTCTAGACCCATCTAATGTTAGCTATAATATCCCTAGTACTAAGGCATGTTCTAAACCCAACCTGTACATCTGGCAGTTGTTTGTTGATGTGCTGATTCAGTTGTTTTGGAAAGTTTTCAGCAGAATCTTACTTGCTTGTGATAATAATGATATTGCTCTATAGTTTTTGCACTCTGTTGGATCAACTTTCTTTGGGATGGAAATAAATATGGATCTCTTCCAGTTATTTTGCCAGGTAGTTGTCATCCAAATTCCTTGGTACAACTTGGTGAGCATGTCCAGGATAGCATCTATTTGTTAAAATACGTCAATTGGTATGCCTTCAAATTTGTGCCTTGTTTTTTGCCATTTCCTTCAGAGTAACTTGAACTTCTTCTTTCATCACCATAGGCTCACTGGCTTATATGATATTTTCTGTGATGTTTCAATGTCAACTCATTCTTTTTGACAGTGACTGAATGTATTCCTTTCATCCTTTTGATGTTTCATTGATTGTTCAGGATTTTACCAATGACATCTCTTAGTATTGTAATTTGAAGTATGACTTTGTTTTTCAGTATTTCAACTGTGTAAATGCTGTGAAAATTATTTCCTTTGTCACAGAATAAGATAATATTCCAACAGTCCTTTGGGTGAAACAAGGGAATATTGCTTTCCATAAAAAATAAATATTGTATGTTACAGTGCTACATCCTTCACCAAACATTCAATCTATAAGGGAAGTATGATAACCTAATGATAGGGAGTTGCACTGCCAACACAAAGGTGGTTGTTGTTGTTGTTCAGTGCCATCGAGTCATAGATGACTCATAGCAACCCTATGAACAAAAGACCTGAACACTTGTATAACTTTCATCCTTTCTCTAAGTTCATAGCAATTCTGGAGACAAGCTCCTGCTTCCAAGTTTGTTTTAATTGGGGAACTCCACCAAACACTGTGTACCATGTAGTCAGTTCAAATAAATCAGCGGCTCCAGTTTAACAATCTCCTCCCTTGTGATTCATAAACACTAAAAACCCTCTGGATGTTCTGCTTTGAGTTCTTTCTGACTGAATGGCTCACAATTTTATATATATATATATATATATATATACAAAAAAATGATCTATATAATGATCTATATAATGATCTATATAATGATCTATATATTGATATATATAATGATCTATATAATGATCTATATATTGATATATATATTGATATATATATTGATATATATATTGATATATATAGATATATATATTGATATTGATATATAATAATTCAAGAAGCTGCATTATATTAATAAGAATGACGCGTCAGGTGTGAAAGAATACTAAAAAGCATTCCATATCATGCAGATGACACAAACTTGCTTTCAGAAAGTGAAGAAGACTTGAAGCTCTTACCATAGAAAATCAAAGACTACAGCCTTAAATATGAATCACATCTCAGCATCGAGACAACAACAATAACATCAACAATAGAACCAACTGGTAACAGCATGATAGATGGAGAAAAGATTGAAGATGTCAATGACTTAATTTGCTTGAATCCCCCAGTCATCAGTGTATGTCTTGTGTATCTCTAGCACATGGTAGCAGCAATCAACACATCAAAAGACATATTACGTGGGAGAATTATTCTGTCAAAGATATCTTTTTTTTAAAATTATTATTA
>NW_006400083.1:2259714-2282191 GCF_000299155.1 Elephantulus edwardii
TCTAGTTGCTTTTTTTAAAAAAAATTTAGGTTGTTTATTTTTCATTTCAATGAACATCTACAGAGATTTTGGGATTCCATTAATTCATTGTTGCACCCTTCTCCCCGCACAAACCCCTCCCCCTCCACCCCCCATTTGCTCCTCTCCTTGACAAACAGATTCTTACTAGAGAGGGTGAATCCAAGCTGCTCCTTGGAGTCAAGGATTCTGAAGCTCCATCTGACACATTTTGGGCATGTTGCAAGGAGTGACCAATCCTTGAACAGGTACATCATGCTTGTAAAGGTAGAGGAACACCACAAGAGAGGAAGGCCTTTGATGATATGGACTGATTGAGTGGCTGTGATAATGAGGGTAGGTGTGTCAGAGAAAAAGTTGGCACAAGATAAAGCAGGGTTCAGAGCTGTTGTACACAGGGTCACTATGAGACGCAAGCAACTCAATGACACATAAAAACAACAGCAACTCTTACCATGTGTATTGATTGTGGATCCAATTAAAATCAGCTTTTCTGTATATATCATGATATTGACTTTTGGTTCAGTAGTGAAGAATTTCTTTTTTTTAATATTGAAGTAGAACCCGTAAGTTCAATTCTGCAGCCTTTGATCTTCTGCAGTATGTTCTTCAAGTCTTCTTTTTCTGCAAATAATATTGTGTCATCTGTAAATATTAATGAGTCTTCCTCTAATACTTATGATCCTCTCTTCATATAGTCTGGCTTCTTATATTAGTTGCTCAGCAAACAGATTCAAAATGATATAAACGTGACATGCACTTTTCTTGATTTTGAATTCATGCTTTATCTTTGGATAACTGTTTCTTGGAATTTTTTGAAGAAGGACTTTTTACTATGTGCTCTTGTGTTATTTATGACTCATATAGACCCTATAAACAATGGCTCTAGACCTTGCTGTACTCAGAGCCAACCTCACCATCTCTGACACACCTGATCCAATTGTCACAGTCACTGTGCCAATCTTTATCATCTAGAGTACACCTCTCTTGTTGACCCTCCACCTTTCCAATCATTATGTCCTTCTCTCTGTATTGCCCCACATGACAACATGGCCAGGATATGTAAGATAAAATCTCAAAATCTTTGCCTCCAGGGAATAACTTGGTTGCACTCTTTACAGGACAGGATTGTTTGTTTTTTGGCAATCCACGTGTGTTCAATACTCTTCTCCAGTAACACAAATCAAAAGCATCAATTCTTTTGTCATCCTTACTCACTATTCAAATCTCAGATGCATAACAAGCAGCTTAGAAGACCATTGGCTTAGATCAGGTGCACTTCAGTCTTTAGACAGATATTGTTTTTTAGGTCTCTGGAGAAGTCCTTGATAGCAGATAGTCACAATGCAACTCGTATTTTGATTTCCAGCCTACTGGTGCCAAGGATGTTGATTGTGGATCTGAGTAAGATGGAATCATTTGCAAACATCATTCTTTTCTTCATCTACCATAATGATGTCTACTATTCTGTTGGTTAGGATTTTTTGTTTTCTTGATGTTGAGATGCAATCCATATTGAAGGCTACAGTCCCTTATCTTCTGCAGCAAATACTTCAAGTCCTCTGACATTTTGGTCAGCAAGGTTGTATCCTCTGCATAAGATAGGTTGTTGATGATTCTTCCTCCAATTTTATGTAACATTCTATTTCATAAAAAAAAAACCAGTATCTTGAAGGATCTTTTCAGCATACAGATTGAAAAAGTATGGAGGAAGGATACATCCCTCGTGTACTCCTTTCTTGATTTTTAACTACTCCATGTCCCTTGCTCTGATTAAACAGGAGCTTCTTGGTCTAGGCATAGGTTTCACATGAGCACAATCAAGTATTCTGGGATATCCATTCTTCTCAACATTACCCACATTTTGTTATGATTCATACAGCTAAATGCCTTTGCATAGCTGATAGAACAGAAATAGATCCTTTTAGTGCTGTCTGCTTTTAGGCCAAGCAACACAGAGGTGACTCCAGCAATAGCTTCTGACATGCCTACAGGTACGAAGCCTCAAGGTGGAGCCAAAAACGGTTGGGACGATTAAAGGGGAAACTGAGGGACATGCTGCCAGCAGAACTGGGAGCCTACAGGCTGCGTGGGCAGAAGCCGAGGCCAGGCAACACAGAGGTGACTTCAGCAATAGCTTCTGACACGCCTACAGGTACGAAGCTCAAAGGCAGAGCCAAAAACGGTTGGGCCCTCGGGCAAAGAAGAAAAACACAATCAATACAGGAGTTCTACAGGACACATCAGCTTCCCTTCGGAAACAGTACAATGAAACTTAAGAGACACTGGACACAGAAAAAAATAAATTGTCAGTAGGTTATGTCCAAGAGGCAATGAACATAAGATGATCACAGAATTAGTCTTACTCTCCTCA
Organism: Elephantulus edwardii; assembly: GCF_000299155.1. NCBI lineage: Eukaryota > Metazoa > Chordata > Mammalia > Macroscelidea > Macroscelididae > Elephantulus > Elephantulus edwardii. Next base: position 2,262,107 of record NW_006400083.1, read on the forward strand.
AATCAAGAGGTCTATGATAATTTGAAAATGACAACTTTGATGTGATGTGAAACTTTTAGAAGGTTCCCAATTTCTGACAAAATATATATAACCATCCTCTCAAACTGACATTCTTCTGCAAAGAAAATCAAGCAGGTCATACTTTTAATTTTTTTTAAGTCAGTACATTTGAGCTGTATTAAAAGGATGAATAGCTTGAGCTGTATTAAAAGGATGAATAGCCTTTATACGGTTTCATTTTCTTTTCATATTTGCTATGGCAGAGTGTTTCATTTTGCAATATTTGTTCATTTTCTCCTGTTTTTCACTCTACTAAGACAGTCAAATTCCTAAAAGTAGTACTATCTCCTTCCCATAACAGCACTCCCACTATCAGACACAATTCCACATATCCTTCAAATATTAGACTTTCTAAATATTTCTAAATATTTGTTGTCTTCCCATAATATATTTCTGATGTAAATGCAACAAACATAAATTATGTAAATGAATTAAAAGATAAGTAAGCATAGTTTTATACTCAGTTGAAAGGTTAATGTTTTCAGACTCAAAAGAACTTGGTTTAAATTCTGTCTTCCCCATTCAGCTCTCTAATCTTAAATCCATTCCTTTTGGAGGTTCAGATTTCTCTTCTGTATAATGGGAATCTGATCTTGTGAGTAGTTATAAAATTAAATATCATGTGTCTAGCTCATTGAGCATTATGCACTTGAAAGAGATTCAATAAATGCTAGTTCTTATTAGCTTAGTGTACTATGGTTAATTAAGAGTATAATTTTGTCTTATAGGCAATAAGGAGTCATAAAAACTTATTAAGCAGGGAAATGACATTAGGAAGGTGTTTTGGAATTCCTAGTAGAAGCAGGATAAGGAAATAAAGAGTTGATGGGCTATCTAGATGAAAACAGGCAAAACTGAAATTGTACACTTGTTTACTTCAAGGTTAGAAGTAATTTGGACAAGATTTAAGTTAAAATGCCTCTCAGTAAGTAAATGAAGTTTCCAGGATCCTTACCTTTTCTTGTATCACTCTCCTAGACAACTGGCAGTTCCCTCTTGTGTTGATAGGTGCTGTCGAGTCTGGTACTACTTCTAGCAACCCTATGAAGAGCTAATCCGAAACCTTCCCTATTCTATGTCATCTATGCCATCTTCATCATCTCTGAGGCACTAGAACCAAATGCTGAAGCTATCTAGCCAGTCTATCTTTTTAAAGTTTTTCCTCTCCTTCACTAACCCTCTATCACCTAACATGTATCCAAAGTATGAATGATGAAGCTGTCATCTTTACATGTTTCTTTGGAAGTCAATGGTAAATTCAGTAATTTTCTTTTCTTTTAATTACATTTTATTTTATTAATTTTAATGAACATTGACAGAGATTTTGGATTTCCATTCATTCATTGTTGCACTTTTCTCCCTGCCCCCACCTCCCCACCCCCAGTTGACTCCTCTCTTTGAAAAGTAAAAGAATTCTTTCATTGGTATACAATCCCGCTGCACACCCCCCACCATCCTGAGTACACTCCACTATGCAACCGTAATTCTGGACTCCTGTGATAACCATAATACCCTATCATATATCACTTTTAAAATGTTCTCCCCCACAACTGTTTCAATACAGTATACATAATTTATCCAGTTTTTCTCAGTCTTACCCCAACCCTGATGTCAGTCTTATTCTACAACAGTGACACCATGCAGTATTTGTCCTTTTGCCACTGAGATATTTCACTCAGCATAATGTCCTCCAGGGTCACCCATTTTGAATATTATTGCATGAGTTCCTTGTTTTTCAATGCAGCATAGTATTCCATTGTGTGAATATACCACAGCTTCCCTATCCATTCGTTTGTTGATGGGCACTTGGGTTGTTTCCAACTGCTGGCTATTGTGAACAAAGTGTCGATAAACATATGTGTTCATGTATCTGCTTGGATGTTGGTTATGGTCTCTTTAGGGTATTTTCCCCGTAGTGGAATTGCTGGGTCAAATGGTATCTCTATTTGCAACTTTTTGAGAAAGCGCCACACCACCTTCCACAGTGGTTGCACCATTTCACACTCCCATTAACAGTGAATAAGGCTTACTAGTTTCTCCAAAACCTTGCCAGCATTTGTTGCTTGCTGTTCTCTTAAATGTTCCTATTCTGTAAGATGATATACTTTTTTGATTTGCACTTCTCTTAGAGCTAGGGATTTTGAACATTTCTTCGTGTGCTTGTTGGCCATCTGAATGTCTTCTTTGGTGGTCTGTTCATATCCTTTGCCCATTTTTTCAATTGGATTACTGTTGTGGTGCTCAAGTATTTTATAAATTCTAGATATAAGTCCCTTATCTGACATGTCATTACCAGATACTTTTTCCCAGTCTGTGGCTTCCCTTTTTACCCCGTGGGAGAAGATTTTGGATGTGCATAGGGATTTGATTCTTTGAAGGCCCATTTATCTATTTTATCTTCTCCTGGTTGTAAATTTTTCAGGATACTTGGAAGACTGTTTAGGTTGTGGATTAGGATTTCTAGAGTTCTTCCAAGCTTTTCTTTAATGAAGTTTACAGTCCTTGGTTTTAGTTGATTTTTGTGTAAGGAGTGAGGTGTGGGTCTTGCTTGAGTCTTTTGCAGATATTTTACCAATTTTGCCAATACCATTTCTAAATAGGCTATCGTTTCCCCACTTAATTGATTTTACCTCCTCGTCAAAAATTAGTTGACCATAGGTAGAAGGGCTGATTTCTGGGTTCTCAAGTCTATTCCATTGATCTATGTTGTCTGTCATTGTACCAGTACCATGCTGTCTTTACCACCATGACAGTGTAGGAGGATTTGAAATCAGGGAGTGAGATTCCTCCTACCTATTTTCTATTTTTAAGGAGTGCTTTGCTTATTCAGGGCCTCTTTCCATTCCAAATGAAAATGGAGATTGCCTTTTCCATGTCATTAAAAAATGAGATTGATAATTGTTTTCAATTACATTGAACATGTAAATTGCCTTTGGTAGTATTGCCATTTTCACAATCTTGAGTCTTCCTATCCATGAGCAGAGATATTATTCCACTTCTTCAGGTCTCTTTTTGTTTCTCATAGTAATCTTTTGTAATTTTCTTTGAATAGATCCTTTGTACTTCTGGCTAGAATTACTACCAAATTAATCTTGTGATTCTCTATTGTGAAAGGTATTGTTTTTCTTAGTTCAGGTCTGTATTCTCTGTGTTGCTGTAGAGAAATCCAACTGATTTTTGTATATTGATCTTGTATCCTGCTACTTTGCTGAATTGGTCAACTATGTCCAATAGTTTTCTTACTGAGTATTTAGGGTTTTCTTGGTATACTCTCATATCATCTGCATAGAGAGATAACATTACCTCCTCTTTGCCAATTTGGATACCTCTTATTTCCTTCTTTTGTCTTATTGCTATTGCAAAGACTTCCAATACAAAATTGAATAAGAGAGGTGAGAGTGGGCATTCTTGCCTAGTTCCTGTTCTGAAAGGGAATGCCTTTAATCTCTCTCAGTTGAGAACAATGTTGGCTCTCAGATTTACATAAAAACGTTTTACTATGTTGAAGAAATTCCCCTGTAATCCTATTTTGTTGAGTGTTTTAATCAGGAAAGGGTGTTGGATTTTGTCAAAGGCCTTTTCTGCATCAATTGACAGGATCATGTTGTTCTTGTTCTTTGCTTTGTTAATGTGACGAATTACATTGATTGTTTTCCTTATGTTGAACCATCCCACTTGGTCATGGTGAATTATTTCTTTGATCCATCATTGAATTGTATTGACCAGTATTTTATTCAGCATTTTTGCATATATGTTCATAAGAGATATCGGCCTATAGTTTTCTATTTTGTTTGTGTCCTTTCCTGGCTTTGGTATCAAGGATATGTTTGTTTATAGAATGAGTCTACGAGAATTCCATCTTCCTCTCTTTCTTCAAATAGTTTATGTAGAATTGGTGATAGTTCTTTTCTGAATGTTTGATAAAATTCACTAGTAAAACCATCTGGTCCAGGGCTTTTTTTGGTCGGAAGTTGTTCTATTACCTTTTCAATTTCTTCTTTTGTAATGGGTCTGTTCAGATGTTCAGTTTCAGTTTGTGATAGATTAGTTAGGTTGTGCATTTCTAAGTATTTGTCCATTACCCCTAGGTTTTCATATTGATTTGAGTACAGTTTTTCATAGTACTCTAATGTTAGCTGTTTTATTTTAATTGGTTCTGCTGTGATGTTGCCTGATTCATCTCTTATTCAAATTATTCTCTTTCGTGAGTTTTGCTAGTGGTTTGTCGATTTTATTGACCTTTTTAAAGAACCAACTCCTAGTTTTGTTGATAGTTTCAATTGTTTTTCAGTTTTCTATTTCATTTATTTTTGCTCTAATTTTTATAATTTCAGGTTTTTTGGAGGGTGTGGGCTTTTCTTGCTGTTCTTTTTCAATTTGCTAAAGATGGTTAGTTAGAAAGTCAATGGTCAGTTTTTCTTGCCTTTTAAGTTGTTTGCTTATTGCTATAAATTGACCTCTGATTATTGCTTTGGCTGTTTCCCAGAGGTTTTGCTAAGTGGTGTTTTCATTGTCATTTCTTTAAAGAAACTTTTTAATTTCATTTTTTATTTCTTCTAGTACCCAGTCATGTTCAAGCAAGCAGTTGTTCAGCTTCCAAATGATGATTTCTTTTCTCCTTTATCTTCTTCTTTTTAATTTCTAATTTTATATCATTATGGTCTGAAAAGATGGCTTGCATTATTTCTATGTTTTTGAATTTATTGATTCTTGCCTTGTGACCTAGAATGTGATCTATTCTGGAGAATGTCCCATGAACATTGGAGAATCAGGTATACTGTGTCTTTTGGGGGTGCATTAGCCTATAAATATCTATGAAGTCAAGTTGGTTTATTGCGTGGCTTAATTCTTCAGTATCTTTGTTGAGTTTCTTCCTGGTAGTTCTGTCTTTCTTGAGAGGGGTGTACTGAAGTCTCCAAGTACTATAGTAGCGCTGTCTAATTCCTTTTTCAGTTTGGTTAGTGTTTGTTTTATGTATTTTGCAGGTCTTTAATTTGGTGCATCGATATTTATTATTGTTATGTCCTCTTGTTGTATTGACCAATTCAGAATTATGTAGTGACCTTCCTTGTCCTTTATGACCTTTTTCTATTGACATTTATTTTATCAGAGATTACTATAGCTACTCCTGCTTTTTTCCGATTGCCATTTGCTTGGTGTATATATATATTTTACCATCCTTTTATTTTTTGTCTTTTTTTATCTTCATTTTTAGGTGTGTCTCTTGTAGACAACATGTTGATGGAGTTTGGCTTTTTATCCAATCTGCTACTCTTTTTCGCTTCAGCAGTGCATTTAAACCATTCATATTGAGTGTGATTATTGAGAGGCAAGGTTTTATTGCTTAATGTGTGGAGGTTTGTTTTGTTTTTTGTTTGTTTGTTTGTTTGTTTGTTTGTTTGTTTGTTTGTTTTTTGGTGGTGTTGCTTTGGTCCATGATGCTTTCTGTGGTACCTCTGTAAGAAGCACATCTCAGAGTCTTTCATGCAATGTTGGTCTTGTTTTTACAAACTCTCGTAGGTTCTGTTTTTCTCGGAATATCTTTATCTCTCCTTCATATTTGATAAATAATTTTGCTGGGTACAGTATTCTTGTTGGCAGTTGTGTTCTTTGAGTGTTTGATATATGTCCTTCCACTCTCTTCTTGCTTGCATGGTTTCTGCTGAGAGATCAGCACTTAATCTTAGCTGTTCTCCCTTATAGGTTACTCTTTGTTTCTCCCTTGCTGCTTTCAAAATTCTATCCTTATTTTTGGTTCTGGCAAATTTAACTATGATGTGCCCTGATATTTTTCTTTTTGGTTCTAGGCTGTATGGTGTTCGCTGAGCTTCCTGAATATATATTCTCTCATTCTTCATTATGCCTGGGATGTTTTCTTCTAGTAATTCTTTCACAATTTTTCAGTTCCTTTACTTGCTTCTTCCTGTTCTGGGATTCCAATGATGCACATATTATTTCTCTTGATGGTGTCCCACATTATTCTTAGGTTTTCTCCCTTTTCCTTTCTTTTTGAGTCTGCTTTTTGCTCTAGCAAATCAGGGGTGACAATTCTGTCTTCTATTTTACTGATTCTATGCTCCATCTCTTCCATTTTGCTCATGTGTCCCTCCATCATGTTGACAGCATCTGAAACATTGAACCTCATATTTTGGATAGTGGTTTATTATTTTTCCAGTGCTAATAATACCTCATTTGTTTTCTCTACATTGTTATGGATTTTTTAACTCTTCTTAGTTTTTCTTTGTTGTTGTTGTTGTTATGTGCCGTCGAGTCATTTGCGACTCATAGCGACCCTATGCACAACAGCCCTAAACCCTGCTCTATCCTGCGCCAACCACACTGCCTCTGACACACCCATCCCGATTACCCCAGTCACCGAATGAATCCATCTCATAGAGGGTCTTCCCCTCCTGCGCTGTCCTGTAATTCTTCAAGTTTGTCTTTCAACCATTGAAAATATTCAATTATTGTTCTTTTAGATTGTGTGTTAGAAAGTTCTATCAGGTTTTCTGGCTTCAGGAAATCCATTTAGGGGTGGCATCTTGCTTTGTGCTTGTGTGGGATAGCTTGCTTTCTTCGAGACATTGATATGTTCTTAATCTGAAGACAATGCTCTAGAGATCAGTTGGGTTGCTACCCCACTTGTGTTTTTCTTTGAACTTCTAACTCCAGGGAAATGTCAGTTCAGAGCTTGTGAGAGCAGCCTCTTGTAGGTAAGACAGATCATGGTGCTCCAGATTAAAGGCAGGTTGATTAACCAGACATTTAGGCATAGGTGTGGAGCCAAATGGGGTGGGGCATGCACAAGGGCAGGTCAACCACTTGGGGAACTTCACTTGGACCTCAGCTGTCTGTGTGTGCTTACAATTGTGGTCCCTATTCAAATTCCAGCTGTCTGTCTTCACCCAGTGGTTTTCACTTAGTGGTCCCTGTCCAGTGGCACTTACGCAGGTGCCCTTGCACAGTGGCCCCTGCCCAAGAAGGGTCCTAGGTCCAACAGGACCCAACAAGATGAATTCCCACTAACTCACTTGCCTCTGGCTGGTTTGCAGTGTCCACATACATTCAGACAAATTATCACTGGCCTGCTCATTCCTGGGCAGTTGCGTGGCCCAAGAGAGCTCAGCCAAATTCCTACCAGTGGGCTCATCCCAGGAAATCAGTGGTGCCCAAGAAAACCCAATTAGGATCCTACAAGCCTTTCTCGTGGCAGGTCAGTTCCACAGCAGCTCAATTGGTAGATTCAGACTATGGCTGGATCCGAGGTGTGCTTTTGTGTTCTGATCCAAAATCTTACTGTCCACAGTTGTTGGTAGGTCTCTGTGCTGAATGAAGGACTCTCTAGTGGCCCTGGGATGCCATGAGAGGTGCAGGGTTGTGACACGGCCACCATGGTGTTCCTGGGGTGCGGGGTTGCTGGACAGTGGCAAGGTGGTGTCCTGGGGACACCATCCTGTGGCAGGGGTGGAGATATGGGGGGGGGGGGCTTGATGCTGCTGGAAGTTAGGGGTTGAAGTCTGTTCCCAGATGTTAAGCTTCCAAGTCACCTGAAGCATGCTTGGACGTTTTTGGATCATGCTGCGGCATTGCTGGAGTGTGCTAGTCTGCTTTAATCTAGGAGCTCTGTTGTAATCTTTCCACCATGGGTGACTCGTCTGGTACCTGAAGCACTGTTGGTACAGTTATCAGTGTTAGAGCACCTCACAAGCCACATTAGGTATTAATTTCCTTATTTGAAAAAGGGATTTGGGTGTGGCAATGAAGGAGTGAAAGCCCAGAATCCCTGTGAATGTTCATTGAAACTAATAAAATTTAATAATAATTTAAAAAAATAAAAAGAAAAAGGGATTTGATATGGTATTACATGAGGTGAGGATATATTCTTCTCTTCGTGGAGAAAGTAGAAAAGCAGAGACATGCAGCACATAGCCACAAATCTCTATTTTATATATTAATACTTCAAGTTTTTAGAGTACAATGAAAAAAATAAAAATGACAATAAAGTTTTCCAGTTATTAGTTTTGCAAGTACTTCCTTTTGGGGGCCAAATTATAACACAGTTTTAAAAAAATTTTCATTTTAATCGTGATTTCAATGAAAGATTGCAAAAAACTTTGATTTTCATTTATTCATTGTTCCACATTTTACCCCTTCTTTCTCCTTTGTCCTTCCTTCAATTTACTTTTTAAAAAATATTCATTCATTGTTATACAATTACATCACTTCTCTTCCTCATCCCCCTCTCCCAATCAGCTTTGCAATCTACTCCTTATTCCGGACTGTTATATTTGACCACTTTTATCATATTCTCCTCTCAACTTCCCATGTCAGTTCTGATTTATAACAATGCTACTATTCATTATTTGTCTTTCTGTGACTGAGATATTTCACTCACAATAATGTCCTTCAGGGTTACCCATGTTCTGCAATATTTTATGAATACTATTTGTCCCAGCAATGCCAGTACTGGGATTATACTCTAAAGAAACCAGAGCTGTCATGCAAACAGATGTATGCACACCAATGTTTGTTGTTGTTGTTGTTGTTGTTGTTGTTGTTATGTGCCATCGAGTCACTTGCAACTCATAGCGACCCTATGTTTATTGTTGTGTTATTCAAAAAAGAAAAGAGATAGAAGCAACTCAAATCCTCATTAACAAATAAATGAATAGAAAAACTATGGTACATTTATACAATGGAATACTATGCAGCACTAAAAAACTAAGTGCTATAATATTTTGAAAAGGACTACATTATTGGTAACAGTAAATACACTGAACTGTTAATAAAAAAGAGTTACAATTTAGTTAGTTACAGGTACCTAAGAAAAAGAGCCTGGTGATCTACTTCTGGAATATCAGTCATTTAAAACTCTGGGATGTATGTTTCTACTTTAAAGTGTAGAGAGACACCATAAATCAAAATCTCCTGGAAGTCAAGTGGTGGCAATCTTGTAAAGGAGGGTATTATGAAAAGGAGAGCAGGAAATTCATAACTCAAAACAGAGGGGTTGGAGTTAGATATTATTTGAAATTCTCTGAATTTACAATTATAGAGTAAATGTGTAGAAAAGTAAGAATCATCTTCCTTAATATGTAGAAAAGTAGAAGAAAGACTCTCAGTTATGCAGTCTTGAGTACATTTGCTTGATGTTTTTATAGACATTATGAATATTCTCAGGCTATTCTGATCTTCTACGTTTTACATGTGGACCAAAGAATAATAGATGCTCCACTTCTAGTTGTCTGAACGCACACTTCTAGTTGTCTGAAAGCAGAGAGTACCAGAGGAATGTCTATCTATGTTTCATTGGCTAAACAAAGGCATTTGACTTTATGGATCACAATAATTGTGTCTAACCTTGAGAAGAATGGGAATCCCAGAACACTTAATTACAGTCCTGTGAAACCTATACTTGGACTAGAAATCAGTATTCAGAACACAGCGGGGAAACACTCAGGATTAGAAAAGTGTGCGTCAGAGATACATTCTATCCATACCCTTCAATCTATACAATGAACAGATTTGGGAGGCTTGGGTTTATGAGGAAGAATGTGGCATCAAGATTGGAGGAAGACTCATCAACAACTTGTGTTATGCAAATGACATAATCTTGTTTGCTGAAACTGAGGAGGATTTAAAGTGTTTGCTGCGGAATGTCAAGAACTGGACTATTCAATATTTATTGTAGTTCAACATCAAGAAAACAAAGATTCTCCCTACTGGGCCAATTGACAGCATCTTGATAGATAATGAAGAGACTGATATTGTTAACAGCTTCAGTTTCCTTGCCTCCCAATCAACAGTTTTAGTACTGTTATCCAGGAAATCAAAAGATGATTTGCACTGGGAAAATCTGCTGTCAGGGTTCTCTCCAGAGTACTGAAGTGCAATAATGTTTTTCTGAAGACTAAAGTGCACCTGATCCATACTATTTTCTTCTCAATTACTTGCTATGTTTCAGAAAGCTGGAAAATGACTAGGGATGAAAGAAGGAGAACTGATGTCTTTGAGCTGTGGTGTACTGGAGAAGAGTACTGAATTCATGGACTGATAGAACAAACAGTTTCATTCTAGAGAGGGTGAAATCAGGCTGCTCCTTGGAAGAAAGGCATCTGAAGCTCCATCCGACATACTTTGGGCATTTTGCAAGGAGGGATCAGTCCTTGGAGAGGAAAATCATGCTTTGGGAGGATGGAAAGACAGTACAGGAGAAGAAGATCCTCTATGAGATGGACTGACTCAATCACTGGGGTGATAGGAGTTGGTGTGACAGAGACAATGAGGTGGGCTCAGGATAGAATAAGGTTCAGAGTTGTTATATGTAGTGTCTCTGTGAGTCACAAGTGACTCAATAGCACATAATGACAATAAAAACATTATATATGTTGTTGTTGCTGTATGTTAATAATAAATATATAGGTTTGGTGACCTACTGGCAAGAAGCTGTGCTGCAATCCTAAAGGCCTGTGGTTTGAGGCCACAAGCTTCTCTGTGGAAGAAAGATAAGCAATCTCCTTTCATGCAATTAACTGTTTCTGAAAGTCTGCTTTCAGTTATTGGTTTATTCCTACTCTACAGTATACAATGACAACATAATAAATATAAGAGATATACAGAATATACCAGTGACTGGGGTAATCAGGACGAGTGTGTCAGAGACAGTGTGATTGGCACAGGACAGAACAGAATTTAGGGCTGTTGTCCAAGGGGTTGTCATGAGTCGCAAGCGACTTGATGGCACATAAGAACAACAACATATAAATAGAGGGACCTAACTGGTAAAAAGTGAATGAGGATTGGGGAGGTAGTAGAGGGCTGAGGATGGGCAGGGAGGCAATCATAGGGTCACAAAATTTGATGGGGAGAGGAAAGGGTGGGTAAAGGAAATTTTAACTATCCAATGTGAAAATCTATGTACAAAAACTTTACAAGTAAACCAGTATAAAATAAAATTTTATTTAAAATAAATAAATATGGGGGAAATGGAAATCCCAGAATATTTGACTGTGATTATGAGAAACCAATACTTGGACCAAGAAACAGTCCTCAGAACAGAGCAGGGAAACACTGCATGGTTCAAAATTAGAAAAGGAGTGTGTCAGGGTTGCATCTTGTCTCTCTATATTTTTCATTCTATATGCTGAGAGAGCATTCAGAAAGCATGGCTTTATGAGGAGGAAGGTGGCATCATGATTGGAGGAAGTCTCATCAACAACCTAGGTTAGTCAAATAACACAACCTTGTTTGCTGAAATTGAAGACCTGAAGTGCTTCCTGCAGAAGGTCAAGGACTTTAGTCTTCAACATGGATTAAAGCTCAACATCAAGTAGACAAAGATTCTGACCACTGTGCCAATGTCAATTGGTAGAACGATGTTAGATGGAAAATTGATTGAAGTTACAGCTTACTCGGCTCCACAATCAACACTCTTAACACCAGCAATTAGTCAGGAAATAAAAAAGACAAATTGCATTGGCAATATCTGCTGTCAGGAACCTTACCAGAGTACTGAAAAACAATGACGTCAGCCTAGACACTAAAGTGCGCCTGATCCAGACCATGATCTTTGTAATTACTTGCTATGCGTCAGAAAGCTGGACAATGACCAAAGGTGACAGAAGAATTGATGCCTCTGAATTACAGTGCTGGAGAAGACCCTTAAACATACCATGGACTGCAAAGAAAGCAAATAGGTCTGTCTTGGATAGCATACAATTAAGTCTCTCCTTGAAGGTTAGGATTTTGAAGCTCTGTCTCACATACTTTGGACACATGGCCAGGACAGTCTGGTCCTTGGAGGAGGACATCGTGCTTGGAAGGTTGGAGGGACAGCGCAGGACAGGAAGAACCCAGATGAGGCAGTTTGATACAGTAATGGGACGATGAGGGTTTTGTGCTGTTTTGCTGGAGTTAGTGAGACTTACTCAGGATAGGGAAGGGTTCAGAGCTGCTATACTTAGGATTGCTATGGGTTGCAGGCAACTCAATGACACATAACAACAGCAATAATGATAAGAATTTGCTCTGCAACCCTAAAGGCATGCAGTTTGCTCCACGGAACGGTGGGCAATCTCCTTTTGTGCCATTACTGCCTCAGAAACCTGATAGAGGGTCAGTGATGGGTTAGTTTTGACTAAATGACACACAACAACAATTATTATATGTAACACATAAGCACATATATTACATATAATCAATATACAAAATATAAACAATATATTTTGTTGTGTAGCATTGAGTCAGAATTGAGCCATAGCTGACCATTAGCAGGTTTTCAGAGAGTAAATTGCATGGGAAGAGATTGTTCATCCTTCTCTTGCACCAATACATAATATATAACTAATAAATAATATGTAACCTTATGTAATATATATCCAATAAGCAATATATAACAATTATATAATACATAGAAAAATATTTTTATGTGTTATTGTTAGGAGCCATTGAGTCCAGTATGACTCATAGCCACTCTCTGAACAATAGATCTAAATCTTGCCCTATCGTGTGCCATTGCTGCAGTCATTGTTTCAATCTGTCTCATTGATGCTCTTTTTTTTAAAATTGGGTTTTAATTGGAGATTGGTACTTCTGTTTTCTTCTGACAAAAGTACATGATTCATTTCACCATGTTTAAAAGCTACCCTCCGTGCATACAAACAGCAGAAAGATGAAGTTTTATAGCAGGAAGCCAGTCAGCTAAGGCTTTTCAAAGCACCCGATGGTTTTCCTGGCTCCACATCAGCTAGATAAACAGCATCCACCTCAGAACCCACTGTGAAGTCGGTCCTCATGGTATCTTAGGACTCCTTGTTACTAATGACCCCCCCCCAGGTCACACTCCCTAGCCTTTGGTGATTTCTGTGCTTCAATTTTCGGTGCTTCCCATTACTAATGACAGCAGCTTCTCTCTCAACGCCTGTGGCAGCGAGTCTTGGCTTTCTTAGCAGGACTTGGAATATGCTCAGGTGCTGTGCTGGAATGCACTAGGCCCACACCTTCCTCCAAAGTGTCATCTCTCAAGGCAGGGTGGTGGGCACAGGTCCTTCTGTGTATTTCATCCACTCAAAGAGGGAATAGCTTGAATCCTGGGGAATATAGTTGCCCAAGTGATGAGTGTCATCTCTCTGAGCTTCATAGTTTCTGCAAAGACATCTGGTGCTACACAGGTTCTTGAGTCAAATCTTGATCTAAGGCCACCTAAACTCGCTGTTATTTTATCAAGAGTAGACCCTCGTGTGGTATCCTGTGTGACTTTCAGGGACTACAAAGTGGCAGCCAAACCAGAACCATAGGAGAAGATGCCAGTCTTCTTCCCTGCCAACTTCTGAGGCTAATACTGTGCTAGAACAGAAGCAAGCGAGCCATAGACTGAGGACGTGGACATATTTCCATTTTGACTTGATAAAAGCAAAAACGCTTGTGTTTTCTGATTGAAGAGTTCAGAACTAGCTTTTTTCCACATCTCTGTCAAAGTAAATATCTTCTTATTTAACATCCCCAAAGGCTTCCAGGCCTCTGTAGATGCTATTTTTGTCTCTATTTTGGTCATTAAGAAAGTCATTTCCACAACATCCAGGCTAGAGATTTCTGAACCAGTTTACAGTACGGTGAGTGGAAGATCACGAAGACAAAGTCATTCAAAGTAAAATCTTTATCATTTTCCTCCTTCTGCCACTGGGCACGGACCTTTCTCCGGTAGACAGAATAGCAGCGATCAAACGCACTGAGTTAGCACTGAGTAGAGAGCTTTCCATCCACAATAGGAAACTCAGAGAGCATGTCATGTTTGTAAAAGTCATAGGCGTGCTGCATGTGGATGCCATGCAGCCCTCAGTCAAAAATTAAGGGAGCATTTGGCCCAATTAGCAGAGCAACAGCTCCAACCCCACCCATGGGTCCAGCATTTCTGGTGGCTTAGAAAGCGATATCCCCCACGAACACCAAGGCGTATCAGAAGTCCCTGGAGATGGACTCCAGCCAGCTGACGACATTGAATATGGCAGCCATGCCCCCGTAGCAGGCGTTCATGGTGTCTATTCCCTCTATGTCTGTACTCCCAGAATCCTCAAAGATTCTGCATCAGATTCGCATTCATGGACTTCGACTTGTGGATGATGGTCTCTGCTGTCCAATGTAATCGTAGGAAAAGCTATTTCTCTCCATCAGATTCTGAACCACAGTCAGGCAGAGAGAGTTGATGTCTTCTCTGTCTGTGCAGAAGCCCATCTTGGCCTGGCCCAAGCCAATCGTATACTTCCCAGCATCTACACCATCATATTTTTCCAACTCTGGTTAACATACAGAACATGACCTGTATCAGGCACACCTTAGTCTCCAGAGTGACACCACTGCTCTTCAGTACGCAGAGAGGTCCCTAAAAGTTGACTTTCCATCTCAATATGTCTTTTAATTTCCTGGCTGCTGGTGCCAAGAGTGTTGACTGTGGAACCAAACTAACTAATGCTGTTAACAGTCTCATTCTCATCACCATCCGTCCTGAGGCTGACAATTGGCCCTGTGGTGAGAATCTTTGTTGTTCATTAACAATCTGCCCTATGCAGGCGACACAACCCTGCTTGCTGAAACTGAAGAGAATCTGAAATGCTTGCTGCATAAGATCAATGACTGAGTCTTCCATATGGATTGAGGCTCAATATCAAGACAACAAAGATTCTCACCACTGATCTGCTAGAGCAAAAAACAGAATCAAACAAGAATGAAAAGAAGAAAACCTAAGTATAATGTAGGACATCACCAAGAGAAAAACATGAGCATTATCAGAATCCCAGAACAGCAGGAAGCAAGCAAAGGCATCAAAAAAGTTGTGGAAGAATTACTAGAAGAAAACTTTCCAGGCACAATGGAGAATGTTGTTGTTGTTATGTGCTGTTGAGTCGCTTGTGACTCTAGTGACCCTATGTACAATAGCCCTAAATGCTGCTCTGTCCTGTGCCAATTGCACTGTCTCTAATACACCCATCCTAATTACCCCAGTCACTGAATCAGTCTACCTCAGTCTACCTCCTGCACTGTCCCTCCACCTTCCCAAGCATGATGTCCTTCCCCAAGGACCAGTTCCTCCTTACAACAAGTCCAAAGTGTGGTAGATGGAGTCTCAGAATCCTTGCCTACAAGGAGCGGCCTGGTTTAACCCTTTTCAGGATGAATATGTTTGTTTTACTAGCAGTCCATGGTACCCCCAATACTCTTCTCCAACACCAAAGGTCAAAGGCATCAATTCTCCTTCTATTAGTCATTGTCCAACTCAATGATGCATAACAGGTGATAGCAAAGACCATGGCATGTATCAGACACACCTTAGTCTTCAGAGAGACACCATTGCTTTTCAGTCTTTGGAGAAGTTCCTAACAGCAGACTTTTAATACATCTTTTCATTTTCTGGCTACTGGTGCTGAGAGTGTTGACTGTGGAACCAAGCAAACTAAAACTGTGAACAATCTCAGTTTCTTCGCCAACCATCCTGATGCTGCCAATTGGCCCAGTGGTGAGAATCTTTGTCTTCTTGATATTGAGCCTCAATCCATATTGGAGTCTGCATTCCTTGACCCTCTGCAGCAAGTGTTTCAGGTCCTCCTCAGTTTCAGCAAGGAAGGTAATGAAGAATTAGAGAATGCATATTTACAAATCTGAGTGAACACCATATAGAATAGACCCCAAAAGAAAAACACTAAAGCATATTACAGCCAAATTTGCCAGAACTAAAGATAAGGAAAGAATCCTGAAAGCATCAAGGGAGAATCAAAGAGTAACCTATAAGGGAGAGTAGATAAGATCAAGTGCCAATTTCTCAGCAGAAACCATGCAAGCAAGAAGACAGTGCAATGATATATATATGAGACACTCAAAGAACACAACTGTCAATCAAGAATACTGTATCCAGAAAAACTGTGGATCAAATTTGAAGGAGAGATAAAGATATTCCCAGAAATGCAGCACCTAAGGGAGTTTGTAAAAACAAGAACAGCATTACAAGAAGCATTGAAAGACATTCTTACAGAAATGCCACAGAAAGCAGAATGAATCAATGTAACTAGCAACAGCACAAAAAGAAATCAACAAAATACTATTGTAAAAACCTTGCCTCTCAATAATCATAATAACTGTGAATGGTTTCAACTCACCACTGAAGAGAAAGAGAGTAATAGACTGGATAAAATACCAAAATCCATCAATATATTGTCTACAAGAAATACACTTGAAAAATGTGAAGAAAAAAAAGATTAAAAATAAAGGGGGGGGGAATATACCAAGCAAATGACAACCAGAAAAAAAAAAAAAAAACAAGAACAAAAACAAAAACAGAAGTAGCAATTTTAATCTCTGATAAAATAAATTTTAATGCCAAAACAGTCACAAAGGACAAAGAAAGTGACTGCATAATGCTAAAGTCAGTAGAACAAGAGGACACAACAATCATTAATATCCATGCACCAAATGAAAGACCTGTAGAATATATAAAATAAACATTAACAAAACTAAAAACGGAAATAATAGACAACATTACTATAGTACTTGGAGACTTCAATACACCACTCTCAAGAAAGAATAGAACTAGCAGAATGAAACCCAGCAAAGATACTGGAGCATTAAACCACACAAGAAACTAGATCTCATAGATATTTAAAGGGTAATGCACCCCAGA
This sequence comes from Elephantulus edwardii, assembly GCF_000299155.1. Classification (NCBI taxonomy): domain Eukaryota; kingdom Metazoa; phylum Chordata; class Mammalia; order Macroscelidea; family Macroscelididae; genus Elephantulus; species Elephantulus edwardii. Next base: position 2,278,833 of record NW_006400083.1, read on the forward strand.
AAAGAACAGTATACATTCTTTTACAATGTGCATGGAACGTTCTCCAGAATAGTTCACATTTTAGATCACAAGACACGCATGAATAAATTAAAAACATAGGAATAATACAAAGCATCTTCTCAGACCATAATGCTACAAAATTAGAAATTAATAACAAAAGGATAAAGGAGAAAAATCCCTATACATTTGGAAGCTGAACAACACCTTGATTGAACATGAGTGGGTACTAGAAGAAATAAAAAATGAAAATAAAAATTTTTTGACACAAATGACAATGAAATACAGCTTACCAAAATCTCTGGGAACCAGCCAAAGCAGTAATCAGAGGTCAGTTAATAGCAATAAGCAACCACATCAAAAGGAAGGAAAAAATGACCACTGATTTTCTAACCCAACATCTCCAACAAATAGAAAAAGAACAGCAAGAAAGCCAAGCACCCTCTAAAAATCCTGAAATTATAAAAATTAGAGCATAAATAAATGAAATAGAAAACAAAACAAAAAAAATTAAATCATTAAAAAAAACAAACAAACTAGGAGTTGGTTCTTTGAAAAGGTCAATAAAATAGCCAAACCGGTAGCAAAACTAACAAAACAAAAGAAGGAAAAGACACAAATAATCCGAATAAGAGATGAAATGGGCAACATCACTACAGAACCAACTAAAATAAAAAGGCTAACATTAGAATATTAGGAAAAACTCTGCTCAAACAAATATGAAAACCTATAGGAAATGGATCAATACTTACAAATGCAAAATCTACCTTAACTAACAAAAACCATAATTGAACACCTGAACAGACCTATTACAAAAGAAGACTTTGAAAAGGTAATAAAACAACTTCCAGCCAAAAAAGCCCTGGACGAGATGGTTTTACAAGAGAATTTTATCACACATTTAGAGAAGAACTGTCACCAATTCTACATAAACTATTTCAAAAAGAAAAAGATAAAAGTATCGCAGACTTATTCTATGAAGGAAACATACCTTGATATCAAAATAGAAAACTGTGAGCTAATATTCCTTATGAACATAGATGAAAAAAAAAAACCCTAAAAAAATCCTGGCAAATAGAATCCAATGATACATCAAAGAAATAATCCACCATGACCAAGTGGGATTCATATCAGGTATGCACGATGGTTCAGCATAAGGAAAACAATCAATGTAATTCATCACATTGACAAAACAAAAAACAAGAACCACATAATTCTATCAAATGAGGTAGAAAATGCCTTTGACAAAATCCAACACCTTTTCCTGATTAAGACGCTCACAAAATAGAGGAGAATTTCTTAAATATAGTAAAAAGTATTTATGAAAACCCGAGAGCTAACATTATTCTCAATGGAGAGAAGTTAAAGGCATTCCCTTTATGAACAGGAAGTAGGCCAGGATGCTCCCTATCACCTCTCTTATTCAATATTGTATTGAAAGTGTTAGCGATAGCAATAAGACAAGAGACAGAAATAAGAGGTATCCAAATTGGCAAAGAGGAGGTAAAATTATCTCTCTATGCAGATGATATGATATTGTTGTTGTTGTTAAGTGCCGTCAAGTCATAGGCAACTTATAGCAATCCTATGAGAAAAAGTCCTGGACACCTGTATTACTTTCATCCTTTTTCCAGGTTCATAGGGTTTCCAGAGGCTAGCTATTGCATAAATGGATGGCACTCCTGCTTCCAATGATGATATGATAGTATACTTAGAAAATCCTAAAGAATTTTCAAGAAAAATACTGGACATAGTTGACCAATTCAACAAAGTAGCAGGATACAAGTTCAACTTACAAAATCAGTTGGATTTCTCTACAGTGACAAAGAAAATACAGAGCTGGAGCTAAGGAAAACAATATCCATCACAGTAGCTAATCACAAGATTAAATACTTGGGAGTAAATCTAACCTGAAGCACAAAGGATCTGATCAAAGAAAATTACAAAACATTAATTACTACAAGAAACAAAAAGAGACCTTGAGAGATGGAAGAATAGTCCTTGCTCATGGATAGGAAGATTCAATATAGTGAAAATGACAATATTACCAAAGGCAATTTTCACGTCCACTGGAATACCAATATGAATACCAATCCCATTCTTCAATGAGATGGAAAAAGTAATCTTCAATTTCACTTGGAATGGAAAGAAGCGCCAAATAAGCAAAGTACTCCATAAAATAGAAACAAGGTAGGAGGCATCTCACTCTTTGATTTCAACTCCTACTACATTGCCATGGTGGTCAAGATAGTGTAATACTGGTACAATGACAGACACATAGATTAATAAAATAGAATTGAGAATCCAGAAATCAACCCATCTACCTGTGGCCAACTGATTTTTGACAAGGAGATGAAATAACTTAAGTGGGGAAAAACTCAAGCAAGATCTACACCTCACTCCATACACAAAAACCAACTCAAAGTGGATCATGGACCTAGGACTAAAACCAAAAGTATAAACTTCATTAAAGAAAAGCTTGGAAGAACTCTAGAAGTCCTAATACACAACATAAACAGTCTTCCAAGCATCCTGAAAGATCTACAACCAGGAGAGGATAAAATAAATAAGTGGAAACATCTAAGAATCAAATCCCTCTACACATCCAAAAACTTCACCAGTAGGGTAAAAAGGGAAGCCATAGACTGGGAAAAATATTTTGTAATAAGATGTTAGATAAGGTACTCATATTTAGAATTTATAAAATACATGAGCACCACAACAAAATAAAGGTAAAGAACCCAATTGGAAAAATGGGCACAAGATATGAACAAACACTTGACAAAAAAAGACATTCAATTGGCAAACAAACACATACATGAAGAAATGTCCAAAATCCCTGGCTCTAAGAGAAATGCAAATCAAAACAATTACGAGATATAATCTCACCCCAGTAAAATAGTAAAATGTAACATAGCAGCAAACATGAAATGCTGGCAAGGTTGTAGAGAAACGGGGACCCTTAATCACTTGCTCCTGGGAAAGTAAAATGGTGCAACCACTATGGAAGACAGTCGAGCACTTTCTCAAAAAATTGCAAATACAGCTCTGAACCTTGGGACTGGCCAAGGGCTGTGCACAGACGCAGTGAACGGGGTGAGTGGACTTGAATCGGGACACATGCCTGCATCTCTGACCCACGACCCCCATCTTCAGGTCCTGCATTGCTCCCCCCCAACCCGGCTCGCCCCCCGATCCCCCACCCCACACCAGCTCTGAACAATGGGACTGGCCAAGGGCTATGCGCAGACGCAGTGAACGGGGTGAGTGGACTTGAATCGGGACACACGCCTGCATCTCTGACCCACGAACCCCATCTTCAGGTACTGCCTTGCTCCCCCCCGACCCGGCTCATGCACCCC
>NW_006400083.1:2312848-2330591 GCF_000299155.1 Elephantulus edwardii
TGGGAGTGGACTTGAATCGGGACACATCCCTGCTTTTCTGACCCATGACCCCCATCATCAGGTTCTGCATTGCTCCCCCCCGACCCGGATCGTGCCCCCGCCCCCCCCCAAACTCTGAATTTTGGGACTGGCCACGGGATATGCGCAGAAGCAGTGAACGGTGGGAGTGGACTTGAATCGGGCCACACTGCGGCATTTCTGACCCACGACCCCCATCTTCACGTACTGCATTGCTCCACCCCGACCTGGCTCGCGCCCCACCACCGCCAGGTGTGAACTTTGGGACTTGCCAAGGGCTGTGCGCAGACGCAGTGAATGGTGGGAGTGGACTTGAATCGGGACACACCCCTGCATCTATGACCCTCGACCCTCATGTTCAGGTTCTGCATTGCTCCACACCGACCCTGCTCACAACCCCTCCCCACCCCCCAGCCAACTCTGAACTTTGGAACTGGCCAAGGGCTGTGCTCAGACGCAGTGAACGTTGGGAGTGGACTTGAATTGGGACACACCCCTGCATTTCTGACCCATGACCCCCATCATCAGGTTCTGCATTGCTCCCCCCGATCTGGCTCGTGCCCCCACCCCCCCGCAACTCTGAATTTTGGGACTGGCCAAGTGATATGCGCAGACGCAGTGAACGGTGGGAGTGGACTTGAATCGGGCCACACCCCTGCATCTCTGACCCACGACCCCCAACTTCAGGTACTGCATTGCTCCACCCCGACCCGGCTTGCGCCCCACCACCGCCAGGTGTGAACTTTGGGACTGGCCAAGGGCTGTGCGCAGACGCAGTGAACGGCGGGAGTGGACTTGAATCGGGACACACCCCTGCATCTCTGACCCACAACCCCCATTTCGGTTACTGCATTGCTCACCCCCACCCTGGCTCACGCCCCCCCACGCCCCCGCCAGCTCTGAACTTTGGGACTGGCCAAGGGCTGTGCGCAGACGCAGTGAATAGTGGGAGTCGACTTGAATCGGGATACAGCCCTGCGTCTTTGACCCACGACAATAGATCTGAAACTTGTCCTTCCCTGTGCCATGCTCACAATCACCTTATAGAATGAGCTGTTGTTATGACAGTGTTGACCCATTTTGCTAAGGGTCTTTATTTATCTGAACTTTCACAGCATATGTCTTTTTCCAAAAACTGTTCTCTCTTAAGAACATGCCCAAAGTGTGTGAGATGAAATCTCACTATCTTTGCTTCTAAAGAGCACCCTGGTTGCACTTCCTCCCAAACCAGACTTGTTTGTTCTTTTGGAAGACCATACAGAATTTAGGACTCCTCTACAACATCCCAATTCAAAAGCATCAATTATTTTTGTCATCCTTATTTATTGTCCTATTTCAAGATATGTAAAAAGTAATTGGGAAGAAACTAAACTGTGACTTGTATCTTGCCCATTTATATCTTTAAATTGGTATCATGGTTTTTAGCACTTTGGAGATGTCTTGAGGACATATCCCAGGAATTCTTTTTTCCCCCCCCCCAGTCCCTAGACTATAGATGTGAAAATAAGTTCATACAGATTAGAAGCAATCTTAAATCTGCCAGGCATGACAACTTGTTTAACAGCAGGTTGTGTTATTTCCTCTGCATCCTTGGAAATTCCATGGATCTCAGGCATGATTTCCTCAGAAAATACATTTTCTATTCTTTTTTAAATTGTGATATAAATATGCACAGTAAAATATTTGTCAATGATCTTATTTTACAAGTTCTATCCAAAAGTATTTATTATATTCTTCACTTTTTGTTACCACTATCATTGTTCTTTTCTGAATTATTCCATCACAATTAGCATAAAGTTTATGGGCATTATCAAGAGTTGGAATATTCTCAACTGCAATTTGCTTTAATTTTTTTAAATATCTTGTAAACAGTTTCTTTTAGCAGAGTGGATAACAAATATTAAAAAACAATTTGGAATTTCAGTTTCTTTTTAATTTTAATCTCTCTTTCCCTAACAATCTAAGGATATTAAAGAGCTAAACAGAAGATTTAAAAGGGCAGTGAGAGAAGACAAGTAAAATATTACAGTGAAATGTGCAAAGAACTGGAATCAGAAAATCAAAGGAACCAAACTAGCTCAACATTTCTTAAGCTGAAGGAACTGAAAAACAAATTCAAGCCTCAGGTTGCAATACTTAGAGATGCTTTGGGCAGAATAAAAATGATCAGAAAGCATTAAAATAAGATGGAGAGAGTATACAGTCATTGTACCAAAAGTATTTGGCAGACACAGAAGAATTTTATGAAACAAGATACGAGCAAGAGCCTGTGGTGATAAAGAAGAAGTTCAAGGTGCTTTGAAAGAATTGATAAAACAAACAAACAAACACCCAAGGCTCCAGGTATTGATGGACTACCAACTGACATATTTCAACCAACAGACACTGCCCTGGATGTGCTCACCAAGTTGTGCAAAAAATCTGGAGGACAACCCCCAGCCAACTGACTGGAAGAGATTTGTACTTGTTTCAATTCCAAAGAAAAGTGACCCAATAGAGTGCAGAGATTATTGAATAATATCAATAATATCACATGCAAGCAAAATTTTGCTGAAAATTTTCCAAAAATGACTGGAACAGTACATCAACAGAGAACTGCCTGAAGAGCGGTCTGGGTTTAGAAGAGGCTGTGGTACTAGAGATACTATAACTATAGTTAGATAGATCTTGGCTTCAAGCAGGGAGTACCAGAGGAATGTCTATGTGTGTTACATTGACAATGTAAATGCATTTGACTGTGTGGATTACAGCAAATTGTGGCTGACTCTGAGAAGAAAGGAATACCAGAACACATGATTTTGCTTATGCAAAACTTATAGTTGGACCAGGAGGCAGTTGTCAGAACAGAGCAAGGAAAAACTGCATAGCTCAAAATTTGGAAAAGGTGTATGCCAGGGATGTGTTCTATCTCCATATTTTACCTTGCTATGCATCAGAGATCCTGACAATGACTAGTGATGATGTAAAGAGAATTGATGCCTTTGAGCTGTGGTGATGGAGAAAAGTATTGAATATATCATGAACTGCCAGGAGAAAAACCAGGTTCATCCTAGAGAGGACAGAGCCAGGCTGCTCCTTGTTGGCAAGGATTCTGAAGCTTTATCTGATATACTTTGGGCATATTGCAAGGAGGGACCAGTTCTTGGAGAGAGGTAGCATGCTTGAAAAAATAGAGGAACAGTGCAAGAGAGAAAGACCCTTGATGAGATGAATTGATTCAGTGATTAGGATAATGAAGTAAGATGTTGCAGAGAGAGTAAAATTGGCACAGGATAGAGCAAGTTTCAGGGTTATTTTACATAGGGTTACAATGAGTCGCAAGCTGCTCAATGACACATAAAACAAAACAACTACATTAGTGACATTGCACTATAATTTCCACATTCTTTTTCATCACCTTTTGGAGCCTGGGAATAAATATTGAACTCTTCCAGTTGGGTGACCACATAGCTTTCATTTAGATTTCTTGGTACAACTTGTGAGCACTTCTAGGGATGCATATGTTTGTTGAAATATGTCAACTAGTATTTCATCAATTCCTAGGACCTTATTTTTTGCCATTCCCTTTAGAGTAGCTTATACCTCTTTTTTTTGTTATTAGCATTGGCTTTGAACATATGCTGTTTCCTAAAATTATATATGTCAGCCAAATCTTTTTGGTACAGTGACTCCATATATTTCTTCCATCTTCTTTTGATGTTTTCTGGATCATTCAAGTTTTTGCCCATAACATTTTTCAGTATTGCAACTCAAGGCTTTAATTTGTTCTTCAGTTCCTTCAACCTGAGAAATTTTAAGAAAGCAAGTTCTTTCCTTTTTTATTTTCTAACTTTAGCTCTTTTTTTGTACATTTCATTAAAATACTTTGTTTAGTCTTCACAAGTGTCATTTCAAACCATCTATTCAACTTTTTAACATCATCATTTCTTCCTTTTGTTTTGGATTTCCAGTATTTTAGTGCAATTTTCAGAGTCTCATATGATATCCATTTTACTCATTTCTTCCTCCTCTATTTCTGTAATAACCTTTGCCCTCTTCATGGATAATATACTTGATATCATCCCATACAGCTCATCTGGTTTTAATTCATTATTGCTCAATGCCTCAAATCTGTTTTTGAGGTGGTTTCTACATTTAGGTGGGATATATTCAAGGTTGTATTTAGGTTCTTGATGATTTGTTTTCATTTTCTTTAGCTTCAATATGACCTGACACATGAGCAATTGATCCTCTAGTCCACACCTGGCCTGGTTTTCACATTTGTTACAGAGCTTCTCCAGTTATTTTTCCCACCTCCATAGTAATCAATCTGAGTCCTATATAGGCCATGAGATGAAGTCCATATATATACATCCTGTGTAGTGCATCAGGTGAGGTCTATATAGTTACCATTTGTGTTTTTAAATAAAAGGTATTTTTGGTTAATTGATTGTATGAAATTCTATCATTTTATCTACAGCTTCATTTCTCATACCAAGCCCATAGTTTCCAACTACTGATCCTTGTTTCTAATTTTGCATTCTAATCACCAATGATTATTAATGAATGCTCAATCAATCAATTTCAGTCTCCAAAAATTGGTAGAAATCTACTTTTTGTTCCTCTTCAGCTTTAGTTGTTGCTGTATATATTTGAATGATAGTGGTATTAACAGGTGACCTTGTAAGCATATATATTGTATCCTGTCACTCAGAACATTATACTTCAGGATTGATCCAGAAATGGTCTTTTTTTACTATGGATGCAACCCCATTTTTCTTCACTTGTCATTACCATCATATTTCATAAGTGGATGGCCAATCCTTCTTCCTACTCTGTCTTACTCTGATACCCATTTTAATACAGCATCTGAAAGACAAGTACTGTACCCAAACTAGAGGATGATCCATGTAGCAACAAAACTACATGAGCAACAATATATGCATCTAACAAAATAAGACTAACAAAATGCAAAAACACTTCCCTAAAGCAAGAAATTGACAAGCAAATGATACCCTTAAGAGAAAACCATAAGGCAAAGCAAACATATACATTAAAAGGTGCAGATGGCAGATGTTCTCAGATCAAAGCAACAGTGTAAGTTCTAAAACATCTGGAGCTTTTTCAGCCATTGGTAGTGGGTGCATTGGTCTCCCCTGTTGAAGTGGGCTGCAAGTCTGGCAAGTTTTGGCAATTGTCTGGCCTTGTTTGGCAGCAAGTGTGTAGGTCTTCTGCCTGTATGTTAAGCAAATAGAATTTTAATTTCTTTTTTTAATGGAGGAAAAGTTTTAAAATCATGTAGTGGTCTGTCTTATTTGGTGATAAGTCAGATTCTTTAATGCATATTTTCACATTTTCCTAATGTTTGGGAATTTTTTTACCACCAAATCTACACCAATTTCCTTTTTGCATTTTCTTTGTCTCTTCCTGTTCTGAAATTCTAATCACCACAGTTTTACTTCTTGATATTGCCCCATATAATTATTGGGCTTCCTTTGTTTTCTTTCCTTCTTTTTTCAGATTTGTTTCTCTAACAGATAGATTGTTGTTGTTACGGTCCATTGAATAGGGTATGACTAAGAGAGACCTTATGAATAATAGATCTGATCTCTGTCCTATTCTATGCCATCCTCACAATCTCTGACACATTCGAGCCCTTCATACTTGGGAAGGTGGAAGGACTGCAAAAGAGAAGATACTCAAACAAATGGATTGAGATAGTGACTGCGGCAATGGGCTCAAGTGTGTCTAACAAATAAGTATTGAGTAATTTGTCCTCCAACTCAATAAGTCAATGTTCCATTTAAGGAATTCTTCTTCTTTGTCCTTCCAATGTTTTTACTTCTTTCTGCAATTTTAATCTTAATATTATAAATCTCAAGTTGCTGTTTTTGTATTGCTTCTAGTTTCCTGATTTATTTTACCTAGTTGATCTTGTGTTTTCAAGTTTTGTTGTTTTTCAGGCATCTGTGTAAATAAATTTGTGGGGGGTTTTGTGTTGTTTTGGTTTTAATTTCCCATTCAGACTTCTCTTTACTACTATAGAGGAATTGGTTGATTTGGGTATGTTGATTTTGTACCCTGCTACTTTTATGCATTGATCATTGGGTCCAGTAATTTTCTTGCTGAATCTTCAGGATTTCCTTTATATTTTATTGCTGTTGTTATATGCCATCTAGTTGAATATGAATAATAACAAATCTATGAACAACAAATTTAAACTCTCTTCTGTCTTGCTCCATCCTTATCATCCCTAACACCTTCCACCCTATTGCAGCAGAGAGTATAACAATCTACCTTATTGAAGGTCTTCTCTTTCACTGACTCTTCACCTTTTAAGCATGATGTTCTAGCTAAGGAATTGTCTCTATTAACAACAAAATACTTCCGAAGATAATAAAAAAAGTGAGTAGGACCATTTATAGATAGGGAGCTAACAGAAGATGCATCTTGATAAAGACTACCAGAAGAGTCACATAAACACAAATAATATGCAAGATCATTATTGTAAAAATAGAAGGATAACTAGTAAAACGTGCATGGGAACTGAAGAAGGTAGGGCCGAGGATGGGGAGGGGTGAAAACACAGGGTTCCATAGTTTTGTGGGTGGAGGGAGGGGAGGGAAGAATAATGGGAAGGATTCTCGTGAAAACACAGGGTAATGAGTTCAATGGTGATTAATTTTATAAAGCATAATGCATGAGAATGATTGTATGAAATAAAATGGGAAGAAATAAAAGTGTGAAACATAATGTATACAAACTTACAAAAAAACAATAAAATAATAAAGAAAGGAAAAAAGTGAACTGGGTCAAAAGAGGAAAATATGCGATCATGAAAGAATGAAAATGAAAAGTTTCTGAAAAGTTTGTTTAAAATCACAATTAAAAAACAACAACAAACCCACATGTCTATTTGTGCTTGATTGCCTGTGTGGATCATAATAAGTTATGACTAACATAGAGAAGAATGAGAATCTCAGAACACTTAAATGTACTCATGCAAAACCTATATCTAGACCAAGGGGCTGTTATGCAAACAGAGCAAGGGAACATAGCTGTTGTGTAACATCAAGTTGCAACCGACCCATAGCTGACCCTCTGGTGGGTTTTCAGAGGCAGTTAATTGCACAGTAGGAGATTGACCATCCTCCTCTCATGAAGCAGCTAGTGGATTTGAACCATTTGGCTTTAGGATTACAACACAACTTCTTGCCAGTAGGTCTCTTAGAATCTTGGAAAAGTCTCTGACAGTGGATTCATCCAAATACAACACAGTCTTTTGATTTCTTGACTTCTCCTACAACAGATTGTTGTTTGTGGATGCAAGTAAAATGAAGTCATTGACAACTTCAATCATTTCTCCATCTAACATAATGTTGCCTATTGGTCTAGTGATGAGGATTTTTGGTTTTTTAATGTTGAGATATAATCCCTTTTTAAGACTTTAATCTTTGATCTTCCACATTAAGTAAATTCAATTCTTCTTCAAATCCTGCAAGTAAAGATGTGTCATCTATAATGGTTGCTACATCCTTCTCCAATTTGAATGCCACTTTTTTCTTCAAAGAATCTATACACCTATTTAATCTGTATCATTATAGAATTTAAATGTTAACTTTAAAAAGTGTTATAAAAGGATCCCTGACTAACTGATGAGACACGGCAGCGAAATAGCCAGCTGGAATTTGAGTGAGATAAGTCAAAAGCAACTCTCCGCATACACCAGGAAGGTACCTGCTGATGCCAGGCACCATATAGGGAGCTGCTTTCTGATGTCAGTCATTAAGCTATTGCCAGGAAGCTGCTTCCTAATGCCATCCTCATGTTGAGGAGCTTCTTGCTGATGCCAGGCATGCAATGGGAGCTGTCTTCTGATACCAGGCCTGTGCTGGGGAGCTACCTGCTGATGCCAGGCACCCATTGAGGAGCTGCTTCCTGATGCCAGGCTCATGTGGGGGAGTTGCTTGCTGATGCCAGACACCAGGCTCATGCTGGGGAGCTGTTGCTAACACCAGGCATGTGCCAGGGGACTGCTGATGCACGCGTCAAGGAGCAATGTGCCCAAGAACAATGAGCCGTGCTGAGCAGGAAAGCTGGATTCTGAGTGAATGTGAGCCTGAAACTCCAGTCCTGTCATCGCTGGCACACACCCAGAACTCCGGCCCCAACATCACCAGTCTATGCCTAGAACAATGCTCCAGACACACACCAGGAGCAACACGGAAACTTGAGTTAGGCACTTTGTCAGAGGTCACTGCTCTTTGGCTGGATCATGGGGAACCCCCATAATCCCAATCAGAAGAGTGACAGCCAGAGCTCATTCATGAAGGGGAATTCAAAATTTCCTTGTTTTCCAGTCAGGTCTCTGGGCCACACGTTGTGTTTTCTCACATCCAGTCCATCAACTGCATTTAACCTAGAGCACATTGGGCTACCCTAGCTGTGGCAGTTGTCTGGCAGAGGAAGCTGCTTACACAGACATTTTCTCTATCAAACTGAGATAAACCAAGGCAGGGGAGCTGCCACACCTTCTTCTGAAATGGTGATTATCATAACTGACATGCAAAACTTTACCACAGCAATGTCATGTAGGAAGCAAGCTACCTCACCACCTAAACAAGCCCAAAGCAAGATGTCACCTCCCAAAAGTGACATAATGTAAATGGATTTCCTGAAGTCAGAAAGTCTGATAAAACTTTCTGACACAGAATTTAAAACAAACAAACAATCAAACAAACAAAAACTAAAAACAAAACAAAAAAATACAATGATTGACTATTTTCAGTAGGTGAAAGATAAACTTGAAGAATTACAGGACACTGCAAGCAAAAACCAGGAGGAGCTTAAAAACAATGCAGATTTAAAAAAAATGAGCCATGAGAAGCTCTGGAAAAACAAGAAACCACAATTCAAAATATGACGTGCAATGCTTTGGATGCTCTAACATGAAGAAGAATCACATGAACAGAGTTGAACAGATGGAACAAAGAACTAGTGAGAGAGAAGATAGAATTGTCACCACTGATCTTCTAGAGGAGAAAGCAGGATCCAAACGCAAGGAAAAAGAAGAAAACCTAAGAATAATGTGGGACAACATCAAGAGAAACAACATGCATATCATTGAATACCAACAACAAGAATAAGCAATTAAAGGCACCAAAAATTGTGGAAGAATTACTAGAGGAAAACTTTACGGGCATAATGAAGAATGAGAGAATAAGTATTCAAGAAGTGAGAGAACACCATATACAATAAACCCTAAAGTAAAAACACCAAGACATATCATAATCAAATTTGACAGAACCAAGGATAAGAAGAGAATTCTAAAGGGAGTGAGGGAGAAACAAATAGTAACCTATAAGGGAGAGCAGATAAGATTAAATGCCGATTTTTCAGCAGAAAGCATGAGAGCAAGAAGACAGTGGAATGACATATTGAACGCTCAGAGAACACAACTGTCAACCAAGAATACTGTACCCAGCAAAATTGTCCATTACATGTGAAGGAGAAATCAAGATATTCCCTGAAAAACAGAACCTAAGGGAGTTTGTAAAAATAAGATCAGCATTGCAGGAAACCCTGAGAGATGTCTTTCTTACAGAAGTGCCACAGAAAGCATAATGGATCAAAGTAACTAGCAACACCACAAAAAAGAACTCAACAAAATGAAGACAATACAACCTCACCTCTCAATAATCACACTGAATGTGAATGGTTTGAATGCACCAAGAAGAGAAAAAGAGTAGAGGATTGGATGTAAAAAAAAAATACACCGAAATCCATCAATATGCTGTCTATAAGAGACACACCTGAAAAATAAAGATAAAGAAAGACTAAAAACAAAATGGTGGGGAAAAAAATATACCAAGCAAACGGCAACAAGAAAAAATAAAACAACAAAAAAACCCAAAAAACAGGAGTAGTGATATTAATCTCCAATAAAATAAATTTCAATTCAAAAACCATCCAAAAGACCAGGAAGGTCATTACATAATGCTTAAAAGGGTTAATAGAACAAGAAGATATAACAATAATAAATATATACGTACCAACAAAAGACTGGAAAAATATATAAAACAAACATTAACCAAACTGAAAAGGGAAATAGATAACACTACCATAGTACTTGGGGACTTCAATACACCACTCTCAAAAAAAGATAGAACTAGCAGAAAGAAACTCATCCAAGATGCTGAAAAATTAAACTACACAATAAACTAATTCTATCTCATAGATATTTTTAAGCTAATGCACCCCAAAAGGCCCAATACTCCTTCTCCAATGTGCATGGAACATTCTGCAGAATAGATCACATTTTAGGTTACAAGGCAAGAATCAATAAATTAAAAAAAAAAACATGTAAATAATGCAAACCATCTTCTCAGACCACAATGATACAAAATTAGAAAATAATAACAGGAGGATGAAAGAAAAAAAACCCCACAAAACTTATACATTTGGAAGATAAACAACACCTTGCTTGAACATGAGTGAGTACAAGAAGAAATAAAATAAAATTTCTTGAAACAAATTACAATAAAAATACCACTTACCAAAACCTCCAGAAAACAGCTAAAGCAGTAATCAGAGGTCAATTTATAGCAATAAGCAAACACATCAAAAGACAGGAAAAACAGACTATTGACTCTCTAACCCAATATCTCCAGAAAATTGAAAAAGAACAACAAGACAACCAGACACCTTCTAAGAAAAACTTAAATTATAAAAATTGGAGCAGAAATAAATGAACTAGAAAACAAAAACAATTGAAACCATCAACAAAACTAGGAGTCGGTTCTTTGAAAAAGTCAGTAAATTGACAAAACACTAGCAAAACTAACAATGGAAAAGACATAAATAATCCAAATTAAAGATGAATTGGGCAATGTCTCAACAGAACCAACTAAAATAAAAGGCATAAGGAGAAATTATACTCAAACAAATATGAAAACCTAGTAGAAATGGATAAATCCTTAGAAATTCACAAAGAAATTAAATTGACACAAACCTAAATTGAATACCTGGATAGACCCATTGTAAAAGAAGAAATTGGAATGGTAATAAAGTGAATTCCAGCCAAAAAAAGCTGTGGACCATATGGTGTTACAAGTGAATTTTATCAAACATTCACAGAAGAACTGTCACCAATTCTATATAAACTATTTCAAAAAGTAGCAGAAGATCAAATTCTCTCAGACACCACCATAATAGAAAACTATAGGCCAATATCTCTCATGAGCATAGATGCAAAAATCCTCAGTAAAATCCTGGCCAATAAAATCCAACAGTACATCAAAGAAATAATTCACCATGACCAAGTGAGATTCATAACAGGTATGCAAGGATGGTTCAACATAAGAAAAACAATCAATTTCGTTCACTACATTAATAATGCAGAGAACAAGAATCATATGATCCTATCAGTTGATGTTGAAAGGCCCTTGACAAAACCCAACAACCTTTCCTGAACAAAATAGGATTAGAGAGGAATTTCTTCAACATAGTAAAAAGTATACACACAAACCCCAAAACCAACATTGTTCTCAATGGAAATAGATTAAAAGCATTGCCTTTGAGAACGGGAACTAGGCAAGGATGGTCACTGCCACCTCTCCTATTCAATACTTTATTGGAAGTCTTAGAGGTAGAAATAAGACAAGAGAAAGAAATAAGAGGTATACAAATTGACAAAGAGGAGGTAAAATTATCTCTATATGCAGATAATATGATAATATACTTAGAAAAACCTAAACTCAGTAAGAAAACTACTGAACATAATTAACCAATTCAGCAAAGTGTCAGGATACAACATCAACATACAAAAATCAACTAGATTTCTCTACAGTGACAAAGAGAATTCAGAACTGAGGCTAACCCTTCACAATAGCTAATCACAAGATTAAATACTTGGGAGTAAATGTAACCAGAAACACAAAGGATCTGTCAAAAAAATATTACAAAACATTACTTCAAGAAACAAAAAGAGACCTGAAGAAGTGGATAGGAAGACTCAATATTGTGAAAATGACAATACTACCAAAGGCAATTTACATGTTCAGTACAATCCCAATACAAACATCAATACATTCTTCAATGAGATGGAAAAGGCAATCTCCAATTTTCTTTGGAATGGAAAGAGGCCCCAAATAAGCAAAGCACTTTTTTAAAAAAGAAATAAGACAGGAAGTGTCTCGTTCCCTGATTTCAAATCCTAATACACTGCCATGGTGGTCAAGACAGTGTGGTACTGATACAATAATAGACACATAGATCAATGGAATAGAATTGACAACCCAGAAATCGGCCCATGGTCAGATGATTTTTGACAGGGAAATGAAATCAGTTAAGTGGGGAAATGACAGCCTTTCTAAGAAATGGTGTTGGAAATACTGGAAAACTATCTGTAGAAAATTCAAGCAAGATCCACACCTCACTCTATACACAAAAACCAACTCAAAGTGGATCAAGGATCTAGAACTAATCCAAAGGACTAAAACCAAGGACTATAAACGTCATCAGTGAAAATCTTGGAAGAACTCTAGAAGCTCTAATCCACAACATAACAGTTTTTCCAAGCCTCCTGAAAAACCTACAACATGAAAGGATAAAATAGATGAATCAGACTTTCTAAATAACTTTTCCGACAGAATAAAAAGGGAAGCCATGGACTGGGGAAAAAAAAACAACAACAAACATTTGGTAATGACATGTCTGATAAGCTACTTATATCTAGATTATATAGAATACACAAGCACCACAAGATTAAGTTAAACAACCCAATTGAAAAATGGGCACAGAATATGAACAGACACTTCATCAAAGAAGACATTCAGATTGTGAACAAACACATGAAGAAATGTTCAAAATCCCTAGCTTTAAGAGAGATGCAAATCAAGACAACTATGAGATATAATCTTAGCCCAGTAAGAACAGCAAAATTCAACAAAGCAGCAAACAGCTAATGCTGGTGCTTTTGTGAAGAAACGGCAACCCTTATTCACTGTTGGTGGGAGTGTAAAATGATGCAACCTTTATGGAAGGAAGTATGGCACTTTCTCAAAAAATTGGAAATAGAAATACCATTTGACCCAGCAATTCCACCCCTGGGACCTAAAGAAATTAGAACCGCCACCCAAGCTGATATATGCACACTGATGTTTATTGTGGCTTTGTTAACAATAGCAAAGATTTAGAAACAACCTATCAGCAAACGAATGGATAGAGAAGCTTTGGTATAGTCACACATTGGAATACTATGCTTCATTGAAAAACAAGGAACTCATGAAATATTATACAAAATTGATGATCCTGGAGGATACTATGTCAAGTGAAATATCTCAGTCACAAAAGGAAAAATATTGCATAGTGCCACTGTTAAAATTGGACTGACATCAGGGTTTGGGGGAATAAAAGGGGATAAATAATGTATACTGAATTGAAATAAGTGAGGGAGAGAATGGCTTAGGAGGGATATACGATTATGTATTATTGTCATGATAAGAGTCCATAATGAAAGCTGCATAGTGGTGTGGACTGGAGGTGGGGGTGTGTCATATAACATTGATTTTTTTCTTTTTAAAGAGAAAAGCAAATTGGGTGGGATGAGTATACAGGGAAGAGGGAAGAAAGTGTGCAACAATGAGTGAATGAAAATTCAAAGGTCCTGTAAACTTTCATTAAAATAAAAATTTTAAAATGTTATAAAACAAAATGTGTATGAATGAGTAAATGAAAATTAATGCCTTGAATTGTGGTGTTGGAGAACAGTGTTGAATATGCCATAGAGTGCTCAGAGAACAAACAGGTCCATTCTGAGTAGGATGAAATGAGGCTGCTCCTTAGAGGCCAGAATTCTGAAGCTCTGTCGCATGTTGCGAGGAGGGACCAGTCATTAGAGGGGAACATCATTCTTGGAAGGCGAGAGAGACAGAGCAAGAGAAGAAGATCTTGAATGAGATGGATTGACACAGTGATTTGGGTAATAGAAGTACATGTGTCATAGATAACGAAATTGGCTCAAGTTAGAGCAGCATTCAGTGCTCATAGGATTGCTATGAGTTGGATTGACTGAACAGCACATAAAAACAAAAGTAATGATACAACAAGGCCTCATGAATTAACAACACGCAAACTGACATATTTCAACAAACAGACGCTGCCCTGGACACGCTCACCAAGTTGTGTGAAGGAATCTGGAGCAAACACCTGGCCAATTGACTGGAAGAAATCAATAAATGTTCCCATGGGAAAAAAAAAGAGAGACCTGATAGAGTGTGGAAATCATCAAACAATATCTTTAATATCATATGCAAGTAAGATGCTGCTGAAAATTATCCAAAACCAACTGGAACAGTACATCTACAGAACTGCCAGATGTGTAGGCTGGGTTTAAAAGAGGCTATGGCACTGGGGATATTATAGATAACATTAGATGGATCTTGGCTGAAAGCAGAAAGAACCAGAGGAATGTTTATCTCTGTTTCATTGACCATGAAAAGACATAACTGTGTGGAACACAACAAACTGTGTTTAACTCTGATAAGGATGGGAATCTGGGAATCCCACAATACTTGATTGTGCTTGTGTGAAACTTATACTTGGACAGGAAGACAATCATCATACTTTTGGGTATGTTGTCAGGAAAGACTATTTCTTGGAGAAGGACATCATGCTTGGAGGGACTGTGCAGGCGAGCAAGTCCCTAGATGAGTTGGATTGACATGTTAACTGGCACAATGGGATTAGGTATGTTGGAGACTGGCTCAGGATATGGCAGGGTTCAGAGCTATTGTTCATAAGGTTGTCATGAGTTGCAGGTGACTTAATGGCATCTAACAACAACAACAACATTGTCAATTGATATTTCATAAGGAAATTATATTCAAATGGAGAAATGACAAGCTTTTCAACAAATGGTACTGGTAAAACAGAATGTCAGTCTGTAGAAAGCTGAGGCAGGATCTACATCTCACACCATACACAAAACTTAATTCAAGGTGGATCAAAGACTTAAGTGGAAATCGCAAAACCATAAAGATTATAAAAATAAAATGTGATCAAACTTAGAAGCCCTAGACTATAACACAACTAAGATTGCAAATACAGCCTGAAATACACAGCCAGGAGAGGGTAACACTGACGGATGGAATCTTCTAAAAATGAAAATCCTGTATGCATAATTTTCCCCCAATGGGATAAAAACCCATCTGACAATGATCTCTCAGAAAGAATGAAAGTTTACAGAATATTACAAGACCTACACCCACCCCTCAACATAAAGAAAAAAAATGGGAAAATTACTTGGAAAGATGTTTCACAGGAGAAGACATTCAAATGACAGACATATGAAAAAAAATGCTCAAAATCATTGACAATCAGAGAGATACAAATAACAATAAATAATGGGATACCATCTCACCCCAGTAGCAGTTGTTGTTGTTGTTAGGTGCTGTTGAGTCCAGAACAACTCATAGCGACCTTATAAACAAAAGGTCTGAACCCAGTTATTTCTCTCCTGCACCTGTCTCATACTTTCTGACACACGAGAGCCCATTGAAGCAGCCACTAAGTCAATCCACCAGGCTGACGGTCTTCCATTCCTTCGCCAACCCTCCACCTAATAATCAGAAAGACTCTGGCCTGAATCAGATTCACCTTAGTCTTCAAACTGACATCACTACTCCTCAATAATTTGGAAAGGTCCCTAACTGCAGATTTTCCCAGTGCAATGTGTCTCCTTATTTCCTGACTGCTGGTATCAAGGGTGTTAATTATGGATACAAAAAGAACAAGAAGCTATTGTTAGCTTCAATCTGCTCTCCATCCATCATGACATTGCTTGTTGGACTAGGGTTTATTTTCTTAATACTGAGATGCAAGCCATACTGAAGGCTTCATTTCTTGATCTTCTGCAGCAAGTTCTTAAAATCCTCCTCGCTTTCAGCAAGTAAGGTTGTGTCATCTGCATAACACAGGTTATTGAAGAGTCTCCCTCCAATCCTGATGCTGTACTTCTCTTCACAGAATCTGGCTTCTCAGATAATTTGCTCAGCATATGTATTAAATAGGCATTAAGAGAGACTACAACCCTGACACACTCCCTTCCCAATTCCAAACCATACAGTGCCTCCCTGCTCCATTCACGGAACAACCTCCTGATCCAGGTACAGGTTCTGCATGAGCCAAATCAAGTACTCTGAGACTCCCATTATTCTCAATGTCAGCGACAACACATCATGAAACACACAGTTAAATGCCTTTGCATAGTCAATGAAGCACAAACAGACATTCTTCTGGTATTCCTTACTTTCAGCAAGGATCCATCTGACTTCAACCTCTTCTAAATCTTGCTTGAATTATCTGGCAATCCCCTATCTAGCTGTTTTTGAATGATATTCAGCATCATTTTGCTTGCATGTAATATCAATGATATTGCTTGATAATTTCTATATCCAGTTGGATCACCCTTCTTGGGGATGGTAGCAGTAACAAAGTTTAATAAAACAGTAATAAATAAATATTGGAGAAGATTTGGAAATTTCATGTACTACTTTTAGAGTAGTAGAATGGTACAGACAGTATGGAAGGCAGATTTACATTTCCTGAAAAATCTGAACATAAAAATTCCACATGACCATACTATTGCATTACTAAAAATGTGCTTCAAAGAAAATAGAACTGAGGGACAAATAAGATTTGTACACTTATTTATATAGCAGCATTAAATAGCAAGAAAATGGAAAGAACCCAAATACTCATCTACTAACAAACGGAAAGATAAATTGTAGTACATTCACACAAAGAAACAAAGATTTTGTAAAATGCTGTATTACATGGGATAGTTTAGGGAACATTAGGTTGAACATTTTAAACCTTTGGGAGAACATGTAAATATTGTGTGTAAAGTACTAAGTAGTGGATTAATTAGTTTTGTCATACTTAAATTGAGCAGTTTCGGAGGTAGAAAATTGGAAGCCACGAATAATTGGAATATAGAATATGCAAAGTACGAATGTAAGAAAACTAGAATTGTAAAAAGTGAAATGAAATGTATGAATACTGATATTCTGAAACACACTAGCATGGACCACTATAAATTAGATAATCATATTATCTTATATGTTGTGAATGAGAAATTGAATGAAGAATGATGTTGCTTTTATAGTTAAAATGGCAATTTCACAAATGTACATCAATGAAACACAATGTATATTAATTTTGTATGTAAACCAAAATAAGATAAAATAAAAATACTTTTTTAAAAAGGCAATTACAAGATCCATTCTAAAGTATAATCAATATTGTGAGTGATAGGATACTATACTTATGCAAACTAGAAAACTATTAGAAAACTATTAATATGACTATTATCCAATACATGCACCAACAATTAAAACAAAAAAAGAGGAGATTGAGGAGTTCTATAAACTTTTGTCATTTGATATTAACAAAACATGTAATGAAGATCCATTCATAATTATTGATGCCTGGAACAAAAAGTTGAAAACAATGAGGGAAGAATGGTAATCAGAAAGTATGGGTTTGGTAACAGAAATGAGGTTGCAGGTCAAATGACTGAATTTCGTGGTGTTGTTGTTGTTGTTATGTGCCGTCGAGTCGTTTGCAACTCATAGCGACCCTATGTACAACAGCCATAAGCCCTGCTCCATCCTGTGCCAATCTCATTGCCTCTGACACACCCATCCCGATTACCCCAGTCACTGAATCAATCCACCTCACAGAG
>NW_006400083.1:2331882-2337653 GCF_000299155.1 Elephantulus edwardii
GGGGCCTTATTCTTTGCTATTTCCTTCAAACAGCTTGAACTTCTGCCTCCATCACCATAGGCTCTGGCTCAAATGCTGTTTCATTAAATTCTTCTGTATCTGCCAATTCCTTTCGATACAATGACTCAGTATATTCCTTCCATCTTCTTTTGTGTACTCAGTGATTTATTCGTTATAAATACTTTTTTTGAACAACACAGACAGTGACTTTTATATATGAACTTTAAGTGAAGAATTGCACAGAAATCAGATTGACTATATTTGCAGAAAGAATTGTTAGAGAAGTGCAAATAAGCAGTTAAAACCACACCAGGTTGTAATTTTGGAACAGACCATCAATTACTCATATGTTAATTTATATTTTAGAATAAACTTCAAGGTAACTAGTATACATCCTTGAGTTTATATTAGTTGAATTTAAGAATACTCTAAAGAATAGGTTTGTGGCATTGGACACCAATGACAGAAGACCATAGGTACTTTGGGAGGACATCAACTATATAATCCATGAAAAAGCTAAAATTCATTACAAAGAAGAATGAGAAAGAAAAAAAAAAAAACAAAATGGTTACCAGAAGAGACTATGAAAATTGCATTAGAGCATTGAGAATCCAAATCAAAAGGAAGAGATGCCAAAGAAAAAGAGTAGAACAAAAGATTTCAAAAGAAAGCTCAAGAAGACCAAAAAAAAAATTACAATGGAATGTGCGAAGACTTGGAGCCAAAGAATAAAAAGGGAAGAACTCATTCAACATATCTCAAGCTGAAAGAATTTTGAAAACCAAAATTCAAGCCTTGAGTTCCAATACTGAAAGATGCTTTGAACACAATCTTGAATGATTCAGGAAACATTAAAATAACATGGGAGTAATACACAGAATCAATGTCGCAAAAAATAATTATTTGACACTGAAAAATTTCAGGAAATATCATATAAAAACTGTCAATGGTATTGAAGGATAAAGTTCAAGCTGGGCTAAAAAGAAATAAGGCCGCAGAAATTGCAGAACACCAATATGTTGGCAATTTCAACTAACAGATGCATCCCTGGTTGTGATAACCAGTTTATGTCAGGAAGTTTGGAGACAAGCAGCCCAGCTGACTGATGGGAAGAGATATGTATTTGTCCACATTGTGATATAGAAGAATATGTAAATTATAAAACATCATTAATATTGCATGCAAGGAAAATATTACTGAAGAGCATCTCTAAATGACTAGAACAGTGCATTGACAGAATTATCAGAAGTTCAAGCAGGGTTTAGAAGTGTCTGTGGCACCTTGCATATCATTGCTGATGTCCAGTAGATCCTGGATGAAAGCAGAGAATGTCTATGCTTTCATAAAAAATTATGGCTAACATCTAGAAGAATGGAAATCCCACAACAGTGAGCTTTGCTTATGAGAAATCTATACATAGATCAAAAGCTGCTGTTCAAAAGAAGTAGCACAGTTTTATTGGTGGAGGGAAGGGGAAAAGGAAATTGGAAAATTAAACCAAGTCCACGGGAACCAAAATATGACTTCGAGTCTATCCCACCTGAATTTCAGAAAAAGCTCAGGAACACGTTTGAGGCCTTCAACACTAATGAGCAAAGACCAGATGAATTGTGGGAGGATATCAAAGGTATCATCCAGGAAGAGTGCAAACAGTCATTGCTAAGACAGAAAAGGAAGAGAAGACTAAAATGGATGTGAGAAGAGACTCTGAAAATTGCACTGGAGCACAGAGAAGCCAAAGCAGAGGGAAGAATTCAAGATACTAAAGAGTTGAATAGAGGATTTCAAAAGGCAGCACGGGATGACAAAGTAAAATATTACAATGAAATGTGCAAGGTGTTGGAGTCAGAAAATAAAAAGGGCTGAACTCGCTCAGCATTTCTTAAGCTCAAGGAACTGAAGAACAAATTCAGACTTCGAGTTGCTATAATCAACGAGGCTTTAGGCAGAATATGAAATGATCCAGGAAGTTTAAAAGAAGATGGAAAGAATATACTGAGTCACTGTATCAAAAGGAATTGGCAGACATAGAAGAACTTAATGAAATAACATATGAGCAAGAGCCCATGGTGATGAAGGAAGAAATTAAAGCTGCTTTGAAGGAAATAGCAAAAAATAAGGCCCCAGGAATAGATGGTATACCAATTGACATATTTCAGCTAACAGATGCTGCCTTGGACATGCTCACCAAGTTGTGCCAAGAAATCTGGAGAACAACCACCTGGCCAACTAACTGGAAGAGATCTATATTTGTTCCCATCTCAAAGAAGGGTGACCCAATAGAGCGTGGAAACTAAAGAACAATATCATTAATTTCACATGCAAGCAAGATTCTACTGAAGATTATCCAAAAATGACTGGAACAACACATCAACAGAGAACTGCCAGAAGTCCAGGCTGGTTTTAGAATGGGTTCTGTTACTAAGGATATTGTAGCTAATATTGTAGCTAATATTAGATGGATCTTAGCTGAAAGCAGGGAATAGCAGAGGAATGTATATCTATGTTTCATTGACTATGCAAAGGCGCTTGACTATGTGGATCATAACAAACTGTGGCTGACTCTGAGAAGAATGGGAATACCAGAATACTTGATAGTGCTAATGAGAAACCTATACTTGGACCAAGAGGCTGTCATCAGAATACAGCAGGGCAACACTGCATGGTTCAAAATTGGGAAGGGCATACACCAGGTATGTGTCCTGTCTCCATATCTTTCCAACCTGTATGCAGAACAGATTATCCAGGAGGCTGGGCTCTGTGAAGAGAAATGTGGGGTCAAGATTGGTGGAAGATCTATCCACAATTGGTGATATGCAGATGATACAACCCTGTTTGCTGAAACTGAGGAGGACCTGAAGAGCTTGCTGCAGAGGGTCAAGAACTGCAGCTTCCAATATGGATTGAGGCTCAATGTCAAGAAGATAAAGATTCTCACCACTGGGCCAATTGGCAGCATCAGGATGGATGGTGAAGAGATTAATTTTTCACAGGTTTAGTTTACTTGTCTCTACGAACACTCTCGGCACCAGCAGCCAGGAAATTAGAATTGCCATGGGAAAGACTGCTGTTAGGGACCTCTCCAAAGTACTGAAGAGCAATGGTGTCTCTTTGGAGACTAAGGTGCTTCTGATATAGGCCATGGTCTTTGCTATTACTTGCTATGCATCAGAGAGTTGGACAATGACTAAGGAGGATAGAAGGAGGATTGATGCCTTTGAGCTTTGATGCTGGAGAACAGTGTTGAGGGTACTATGGACTACTAGGAAAACAAACAGATTCATCCTGGAAAGGGTCAAACCAGGCTGCTCCTTCGAGGCAAGGATTCTGAAGCTCCGTCTAGCACACTTTGGACATGTTGCAAGGAGGGACAGGTCCTTGGAGAAGGACATCCTGCTTGGCAGGGTGGAGGGACAGCGCAGAAGGGGCAGGCCCCGTATGAGATGGATTGATTCAGTGATTGGGGTAATCGGAATGGGTGTATCAGAGACGGTGCGATTGGCACAGGACAGAGCAGAGTTTAGGGCTATTGTACATAGGGTTGCTATGAGTCGCAAGCAACTTCACGGCACATAACAACAACAACAACAACAGGTTAAAGACAAGACAATGGTGGGCAAGGTCCAATGGTGATTAATAAAACATAATGCATGGGAGTGATTGTATGAAACACAATATGAATGAAGAATAGTTTGAAACACAGTGTATATGAACTTTGTAAGAAAACCAATATAAAATTTTGAAAAATCAGCATGTAAACCACTCCTTCCCCAAAAAAGAAGTAGAAAAACACTACATAGTATAAAATCCTGAAGTGTATGCATCAGGGTCGTATCTTTTCTCCATCCTTTTTCAATATTTAGGATGAACAAATAATTTGGGAAGCCAGAGCCTAAGACGAGAAATGAGGAAGACTCATATGGAGATGACACATCCTTGTTTGCTGAAAGTGAGGAGAATATGAAATGCTTGCTGTAGAAGATCAAGGAAAGGATTGAAGTAGTCAATTATTTCATCCTACTTGGTCCAACAATCAAAACCCTTGGTACCAGAAGTCAGGAAATCAAGAGGCATTGGTCAAGTTAGGGACCTTTTCAAAATACCAAGGAACAATGATGTTTCGAGACTAAGGTCATGGTCTTCTTAATCTCCTGCTATGCATCAAAGAACTGAACAATGGTTAAGGGTGAAAGAAGAACTGATGCATTTTAGCTGTGGTGCTGATAAAGAGTACTGTCATAGACTGCCAAAAGAAAGAAAGCGGAAAAAAAGACGTATTCAGCAAAGTGTGTGGCTAGAGTGTTCCTTGGAGGCAAGGATGGTGAAGCTTTGTCTTTCTTATTTTGTACATGTAGCTAGGCAAGCATATTCCTTGAAGAGGGACATAATGCTTGGAAAAATGGAGGGCCAGTTAAGGAAAGGAAGATCCTCTATGAGATAGACTGACATTTTAGAGGATGGCATAGGATAAGGTAGGATTCAGATTGGCTTTTTATAGGTTACGTACATGAATCTATGTTCATAGATTATACTATGAGTTGTATTCAACTCAATAGCAACCAACTGTAAAAACATAGCATCAAGAAAGAATCAGAGAGCACAACTGGTCCTTTTGAGATACAGATTCCCACACCAGAGAAATGTTCTGACCATCAGATAAGCATTATCATCAGAGGTAGCAAAGAATCAGAGATCCATATGGGACAAAACTAAACTGGAGCTACTGCCCCATGGGAGTCAGCTTCAAGCACTTTGATCCAGCCTACTGAAGAACTGGGCAATGTGCTGTAATTGGCTAGAAGACTAAAGAGCATTGTAGCATTTGCCAAAAATCAAACCTGAAGCTCAGATAGTCATCTTTATATTTTAATTCTATTCAACCTGCATTATAGCATGTTATTCTCTAGATGAACCCCATAACACCAGGATTGTCTTTGAACTCTATGGCTATTGTGTTGGATTAACATAACCAGTAATACCACGATGTTGTCTATTGATCCAGTGGTGAAAATTTTTGTTTTCTTGATTAAAGCTATAGTCTTGTATCTTCTTCAATAAGTTCTCTGAGTTTTCACTTTCTGACAGCAAAATTGTGTTACTTGCATAACTCAGGCTATTGCTGAGAATTCTTCAAAGCTTAATGCAACATTCTTCTTCATATAGCACCATTTTTCGAATTGTTTCTCAGTATATAGACTGAATAGCTCTGCAGAAAGGCTACAACTCTGATGCCCACATTTTCTGATTTAAACCGTGCCATCTTCCTTTGGTCTGTTTAGACAACTGATCTTGGTCTATGTTTAAGTTTTACATGCACACAATTAAGATTTCTGGGATTCTTATTCTTCTCAATTTCATCCACAATTTGATATTATCCACACAATAAAATACTTTCTCATAATCAATTAAACACAAATGAACATCTTTCTGCTATTTCTGTGTTAGTGAGAGTCTATAAAATTAGCTGTGATATCCCTTGTGTGAATGCCTCTTTGAATCAAACTTGAATTTCTGAAAATTTACTGTTGCTGAACTGTTTTGGCTATTTTTTAACAAATTCAGCCTTTAATATTAATGGTATTGTTGTATAATTTTTGCACTCTGTTGAGTTATCTGTTTTGAGGAATGGGAGAAAAAATGAATCTATTTTGATTCGTTGTATATTTACCTATCTTCCAAATTTCTTGGTATAGATTGGTGAGCACTTCTAAGGCTGTTTCTCTCTTTAAATTCCTCAGTCGATATACCATTCATTCCTGAAATTTCAATGT
>NW_006400083.1:2338675-2361969 GCF_000299155.1 Elephantulus edwardii
TTCCCAGTAGTGGAATTGCTGGGTCAAATGGTATCTCTATTTGCAACTTTTTGAGAAAGCGCCATACTGCTTTCCACAGGGGTTGCACCATTTTACACACCCACCAACAGTGAATCAGGATTCCAGTTTCTCCACAACCTCGCCAGCATTTTTTGCTTGCTCTTCTGTTAAGTTTTGCTATTTTGACCGGGGTGAAATGATATCTCATAGTTGTTTTAGTGTCTTTGAACCTTTGTTTTGATCCCATGTTATTTTCTGAGGTGGTTCCAGGTCAACCAATTCCTTTAGATACAGTGATTCCATTTATTTCTTCCATCTTCTTTTGGTACTTCCAGCATCATTAAGTATTTGACCCATACTGCAAAGCGAAGCTGGAATTTGCTCTTCAGTTCTTTCAACATGAGAAATGCTGAATTTGTTCTTTCATTTTGGTTTTCTAAAATCAGCTCTTGGCACATTTTATTATAGTTCTTTGTTTTGTTTTCTCAAGCTGTCTTTTTTTAAGGGAGTTTGCATGAGTCCAATTTTATTGAAAGCAAAATAAACACAATATATAAAAATATACAAACTCCAGAAATCTGATTGGTAAAAATTGGTCCCAAATTATGCTTAGTATATAAAGAAATTTATTTTTTTGCCTGTGTGCCATCAAGTCGGAATTGGTCCCTGACTGACTCTTTCTCTGGTGGTTTTTCAGAGGTGGTTAATTTCATAGAAAGAGATTTGCCCATCCTTCTCCCATGGAGCAGCTGGTATTCTTGAACTATGAGCCTTTAGAATTGCAGTGCAGCTTTTTGCTACCATGCCACCATAACTCTACTAGAAAGACTAGAATTGGTAGCTAGAAATGGTAGAAGGGTTTGAAGGGCCTTTATGATTAATTTTGTACAATTTACTCTGCTTTATGGGGTGACCATGTACAAATTTGACCTTTTGCATATAACAATAAAACAATTAAAAAAACATGATTCTTGACCATTTATAAAAATAGTCAGCATCAGTGAATACAAGGAGAAATCTATATGTTCTTATCTGGGGGATATTCTGCCCACGATACTATCTTTTCTCCTCATGTTACTTCAGCTGAGTTTTAAAGGCTGATGTTTGGATCAAGTCACCAAAATAAGCAGTGATTGTCTTCAACTTATTGTTAACAATATTTTGCTCAATATCTACTTTTCCATCTCCTGTTAAGGATGTCACCTGGTTAATATCAGCATTTCTTGGAAGAAAATAAACAATGTTTTTAGTAATCGCCTTGGAAAGTCTGAAAATTTCAAAGCCATCAGGATGCATCATCTTCTTAATGTCAAAGAGCTTTACAGTGATATAGTCTGGGCCTCCCCAGGGAGGGCTGAGAAACACGACGTCTCCCTTTAATTGAGAAGCCAGCAACAAGAAATCACCACAGATAAATCAATCTTGTCTGTTACTCCATAAATGCCTGCGTTGTGGCGAGCTAAGTCAATCTTCACAGGATCAATATCAATGAAGATCACTTTCTTTCCCTTTAAAGCAAATTGAATGGTGTTTCCTCCAACTCCACAGAACCCGTCTATGATGACATCACAACGGGACTGACAGACACGGTCAGCAATGTGTTTTGCTATACTCTCAGGAGTGACAGAAAACCAGCCCTTTCTGTCCAGTTTAATGCCATCATCAAAGCGGGAGAAGAGCTGGTACCTCTGGAGCCAATACGTCAACATCTTGGGATAGCAGCTATCTCAGGGGGTAGAGATTTTACCTCACTGATCTTCTTTGGTGTAGTTTTCTCTTTTATCTGAAGATTTTCAAGCTGTCTTTTGAGATACTCTGTTTAGATCTCTTACTTCAGCATTCCTTCTCCTTGCTTTCAGTCTAGTGCAACTTTAAAGATTCTTCTGACACCATTTTGTTGTTGTTTATTTGTTGTTTTGTTTTTTCCCCTTATCTTTCTTAAGCAAAAGGTGCAATGACCTTTTGCTTTCTTAATATATAATTTCATTGATGTCATATCACAATTCCTCTTGTCTTCTGAGTACATTAATTTTTCATACATTAGTAAACTCCTTGGTGGACCTCTAGCACTTTACTTAGGTCTACCCAATTATTTTTGTTAATATTACTAGATCATGGCTATAAGGGCTTACAAATTATTTACATTGTCCTAATATGTACATCTGGAAAGGATGTTCCATCCTGATTCCTTTATTTCCAGGCTATATAAAATTTTACCATTAATTATAGCCTAAATATAGCTTTCTCTACTGAAATACTATTAACATCCTGCTAGGTGATTCTGTTTTGAAAAACTTTCTATTTCTTGTAGCAGCAGCAGACCATCCAATAAACAAAGTAAGCACATCTGTGATAATAAGTCGGTGAAATTATTCACTGAAGATTAGTAAATTAGAAAATAAAGTCATGTTTGCCTGCTTCCTGGGTATTTCATCCCTGTCAGAGATTTTACATTTGATGGAAGGTTTTGGTTCCATACGAAGATGCTGTGCTAACTGTAAAAGGAAGAGATGTCAGAGGTAATCATTAACAGGATATTTGGTATAGCTGAAAAATAAAGTTAAATTGTTCACTACAGTTTCATCAATAAGTACAAGTAGTGAGCTCTGATGGACTAGTGCTAAGAAGCTGTGCTGAAATCTCAAAGGCACATAGTTTGAATCTACCAACTGCTTCATGGAAGAAGGATGGACAATCTCCTCCTTTGCAATTCACTGTTTCTGAACACATGCTAGAGAGTCAGCTGTGGGTCAGTTCTAACTCAACGGTCTCAACAACAAAAAACCTGTGTTTGCCTTGTTTATTAGATAATATCACATCTCATTGTAAGAGGATATTTTACAGTATTCTTGGCCTGTACCCAAGAGGTGCCAGTAGTAATACTCCTTCTAGTGATGTAATAAATGTCTTCAGAAATTTTCAAATGTCCCCTGAAAAGTAAAATTCTCTATTAGAGAACTGTCCTAAAGTGTTCAAATTTAAGTCATAGCCTCAAATCTAAGGATTTTTCAAATAAAGCCACATCATTTCTATTTGAAATTTTCTTGTCCTAGAGCACTCTGTCATAGCATCCACTTCATTCTTCCATTCTCTCTCCCTTTTTTCCCACCAGTAGGTCCTCCTCTCTCTGAACATGCAGTCCTCAGTCTCGTGTGACCAGAAGAAGAAAGAAACAACACACACATACATATACACACAAACACACAAAGCAAATTTAAAATAGAGAAAGATATTAAGGTGAATATTTTAAAACAAGAACAGTCTAGAAGTGGGTGAAAGTATATATACTTTTTTTTTCTTTTTTTTCGGTGAAATCCCTGGACTTTCTCAAGTCAGCTTCCATCTGATTTGTTTTTCATTTGCATGTCCCCATTTGCTATGAGTCTGGATTCTTCTTATTGATAATTCAACTTGATTACCTTCTGAATGGGCAGACAGAGATTGGTTAGCTCGTTACTCATTTACTTGTCACTCCCAGTTTGCTTTAATTTAGGGTGAATTGCACTTCACTCCCTAGTCTGACTGTGAGACTGGGAACAACCCCCAAACTGTGGAAAAAGCTGTGATGATATGGGCAGAAATTAAATAATTTCTGATGAAATTAAAAAAGCAGGACCTTGGTGGCATAAAATACCAACACTACTTGACAGAAAAGAAGTAGTAGTAAGAAAAAAGACTGAGAAAGCAAATCTTGCACCAAAATAGATTTTGGCTTTTCCCTTTGATAAGAATTCTTCTAGGATACGAAACTCTGGAATAGTTTAAGTTCGATTTGTCAATCGTGTGAATACAATAAACCAAAATATTATATATGCATTTATTTGTATATATTTTATCTATCTTGTGACATTAAAAACAGCTCTAAACGCATGCTGTTATTGTTATTATAGAGAACTACCACACGTGCAGGCTGGATTTAGAAGAGGCCGTGGCCCTAGGGGTATTATAGTTAATGTTAGCTGGATCTTGGATGAAAGTGGAGATTACCAGAGAAACGTCCATCTTTGTTTCATTGATTATGCAAAGACATTTGACTGTGCAGATCAAAACGAACTGCGGAAAAATCTTGGAAGAATGGAAATTCCAAAACACTTGATCATGCTTATGCATACCTATGCTTGAACCAGGAGACAGTCATCAGAACAGAAAAAGGAAACACTGTATCGTTCAAAATCAGGAAAGGTATATGCCAGGGGTGCATCCTACCACCATACTTTTTTCAATCTACATGCAGAACAGATCATCCAGGAGGCTGGACTCGATGAGATGGAATGTAGCATCAGAATCCAAACCTAAATTATTCAGATAACACAACCTTGCTTGTCAAAACTGAAGCATTGGCTGTACAAGGTCAAGGGCAGCAGCCTTCAATATGGATTGAAGCTCAACATCAAGAAAACAAAGATTCTCACCTCTGGGCTGATTGCCAGCATCATAATAGATGGTGAATAGATTGAGATTGTTAACAGCTTCAGCTTGCTTGGCTCCACAATTAAGACTCTTGGTAACAGCAGCCAGGAAATCGAAAGATAAATTGCACTGAGAATATCTGCTGTCAGGGACATCTCCAGAGTACTGAAGAGAAACAATGTCGGTCTGGAGATTAAGGTGCACCTGATCCAGGCCATGGTCTTTGAAATTACTTGCTATGCGTCAGAAAGCTGGACAATGACTAGGGATGATAGAAGGAGAATTGATGCCTATGGTGATGGAGAAGAGTATAGAAAATTTCCTAAGACTGCTAGGAGAGCATATAGATTCTCCGTCTGACACACTTTGGGCACGTTGCAAGGAGAGACTAGTCCTTGGAGAAGGGCATCATGCGTGGGAGGGTGGAGGAATAGTGCAAGAGAGAAAAATCCTGAAAGAGATGGATTGACTCAGTGACTGGGGAAATGGGATAGGTATGTCAGAGACAATAAAGTTGGCTCAGAATAGAGCAAGGTTCAGAGCTGTTGTACTCACAACTTGATAGCACCTAAGAACAACAATAGTCAGAACTGACACATAACTGTCCTTGTGGGTTTTCAGAGGCAGTAAATTGCATTGGAGGAGATCTCATCTTTCTCCCATTAAGATGTTAGTGAAATTGAACCTAGTGCTTTTGTGACAGTAGGGTAGATTCTTAACACTAGGTCACCACAGTTCCCTCTAAAACATATAAATGTGTTTAATAAATAATTGTTATTTTCATATTCAATAGAACCTACCCTAATGAGAAATATGTATAACTAATGCCATGTTTTACAAATATTTTGAAAAAAATTGTAATTTCTTATATTTTATTATTGTTGTTGTTATTTGCTGTTGAGTCGCTTGCAAGTCATATCAACCCTATGTACAACAGCCCTAAACTCTGCTCTGCCTGTGCCAATAGCACTGTCTCCAATACACCCATCCTAATTACCCCAATCACTGAATCAATCCAGCTCATAATTGTCTTCCCCTCCTGCGCCGTCCCTCCACCCTCCCAAGAATGATGTCCCTCTCCAAGGACTGGTCCCTTCTTACAACATGTCCAAAGTATGTCAGACGAAGCCTCAGAATCTTTGCCACCAACGAACAGCCTGGTTTAACCCTCTCCAGGATGAATCTGTGTGTTTTCTTGGCAGTCCAGGGTACATTCAATACTGTTCTCCAGCACCACATCTCAAAGGCATCAATTCTCTTTCTGTCCTCCCTAGTCATAATCCACCTCTCTTACGCAAGTGATTGTAAATACAATGGCCTGTAGCAGATGCACCTTACTTTCCAGAGAGACACTTTTCAGTACTTTGGAGAGGTCCTTAACAGCAGACTTCTTTTAATACTTTAATACATCACAATACTTCTTTTAATTTCCCGGGTGCCGGTGCCAAGAGTGTTGACTTTGGAGCCAAGCAAACTAAAGCTGTGAACAATCTCAATCTCTTCACCATCCATCCTGATGCTGCCAATTGGTCCAGTGGTGAGAATCTTTGTATTCTTGATCTACTAGACCACCAGGGAGTGATGGGCCACCCTGTCCTGCCTGTGTCTCCTATATTGTATTATAGCTCAAGTATTTTTCAAATAAATGTTTTAATGCTCATTTACTTTAACTCTACCTCTTCCAAAAGGTTAATCTCAATATTCTACAATTCTTTGCAACTTTTTTATATTGGTTTGCTTAAAAGTTTACATGCATTGTGTTTCACACCATTATTTATTCATATTGTGTTTCATAAAATCATTCTCATGCATTATGTTTTATAAAATGAATAAACATTGGACCTCCCTCATCATTACTCTGCCTTTTCACCCAGACCCTTTCCATTTCCTCTGCCCCCTCCCTCCACTCAACAAGATGTGTGACTCTGAGGTTTCTCTCCTATCCATCCTCACCCCTCTATTCCAACCTCTTCTACCCTTTGGTTCTTATAACATGTTTTACTAGTTATCCTTTTATTAGGTTTTTTTTTTATTTCAATGAACATCTACAGAGATTTTGGAATTCCATTCATTCATTGTTGTACTTTTCTCCCCACACCCCCCCCCCCCACCCCCCGTTCGCTCCTCTACTTGAAAGCAAAAGAAAAACTCCTTCATTGGTACACAATCCCCCCGCACACCCTTCACCCCCACCTCAACTCCAAATATAATCCACTCTGCAACCCTCATTCCGTTTATTTTTAAAATAATGGTCTTATGCGGTATTTGTCCTAATGAGACTGAGTTAGTTCACTCAACATAATGTTCTCCATTCTTTCCCAAGCTTTTTAGTTTGGTTTTTTAGTTGTTTTGTGTTTTTTCTTTGTTTTTTAATTTTTTTTAATTGTTCCTCCTAAGTGTTGCATAGTATTCCATTGTGTGAATGTACAACAATTTTTCAATCCATTCAGTTATAGTTGGATATTTGGGCTGTTTCCATGTTCTTATTATGGTGAAAAAAAGCTACTATGAATATTGGTAAACAAATCTCCTTTTGTGTTTCAGTTCTAATTTCCTTGGATTATATTCCTAGTAGTGGAGCAGCTGGATTGTATGGAGTTTCTATGTTCAAGTTTTGAGGAAATGCCAAACTGTGTTCCAGAGTAGTTATACCATTTTGTTATCCCACTAAGAGTGTATGAAAGTTCCTACTTCTCCCCATCCTCCCCAATATGCCTACTAAATTTGCCACTACTGCGGTGAGATGACATCTCATTGTGATTTTCATTTGCTTCTCTCTTATTGCCCATGATTTTGAGTATTGCTTCATGTTTCTGTTCACCACCTGAACGTATTCTTCTTTGAAAAGTCTTTTGAAAAGTTTTTCATGTATTTTGCCCACTTTGTAATTGTGTTATCAGTGTTTTTCTTCTGGAGGATCAGTAGTATTATGTAAACTTTTGTTAGGAGACCATTTTCTGATAGCGGGCCCATAGACCAATGGAACAGAATCAAGAATCCAATAATTTATCCATCTATCTATGGTCAACTTATATTCAGTAAGTAAAACCTGTCAAATGGAGAAATTACAACATCTTCAACAAATAATGCTGGCAAAACTGGACAGCTACCTGCAGAAAGCTGGAGAAGGATCGACCTCTAACACCACTCACAAAAATCAAGGTGGATTAAAGACCTGGAGCTAAAGCCTAAAGTCATAAAGTTCATCTGAGATAAACTGAGACCAAGCTTAGAAGGCCTGGTCTATGGTATAAAGAAACTGACAAATACAGCCAGAAATGCACAGTCTGGAGAGGATAAAATTAATCTTTGGGACTTTCTAAAGATTAAATCTCTGTGCTCATCAAAACCATTTTACAACAGGGTGAAAAGAAAACCTATCAACCATCTTTGCAACTTTTAAAAAATTTCAAACTTCAATTATCTCTTTAGCCAAGTTATTAAGTGGTTTAGATCCCACTGGCTGTTCTATGAGGAACATATGGGCCATCTCCTATTGTGTTATTTACACACACACACACACACACACACACACACACACACCCCTATCACGTGATGGACAATTTTTAAAAACTTACTAGTAAGAAGTGGGTCTGAGAATTAATAATTGATGTATTTTCTAAATTAAGGGTTCCAAAATGGCAGACATAGCTTTGTGTTTTGTTTAAAATTTCTACAAATTATTTATTGTTCTGATTTTCATCTTAATGTCTAAAATCAAGACATGAGATCCTTCATGGGCAAATGGTTTGTGCTTTATTGCTGTCCTAACCCTTGGGGGTTCAATCCCGTGCAGTGGCACAATAGTAGAAAATCTAGCTGTTTCCATAAAAACTACAGACAAAAGAACTTTGATGTACAGTCCTACTTTATAATACATAAAAGTACTATGCTGTCATGAACCTCACCAGAGTACAGAAAAGCAATGATGTCAGTCTGGAGACTATAATGCACCTGATCCAGGTTCCGGTCTTTGAAATTAAATGCTATGTATGGAGTGCTAAGAGAACAAACAGGTTCATCCAGGAGAGGGAGAATCCAGGCTACTCCTCGGAGGCCAGGATTCTGAAGCATCGTCTGACACACTTTGAGCATGTTGCAAAAAGGAATCAGTCCTTGAAGAGAGACATCATTCTTGAGAGGGTGGAGATACAGCACAGGAGGGGAAGACCCTGTATGAGATGAACTAGGGTAATGAGGTTGGCACAGAAAGTATCAAGTTGGATGATACTTAAAAAACAATGACAACTATACATCACATTCTAATCAATAGCATCAAAGACATTTTTTTACTGAATCAAGGTATAATTTCTCCTGTTTTGCCACATATGGTCCTGTGTTAATGGTTTACATATCTATGTATCCTGCCTGAAATACCTTAGAAATTTCTTTCTGTGCTGCAATCCCAAAGGCATACCTTTCGAGACTACTAGCTTCTCCATGGAGGAAGGATGGTCAATCTCCTCCAGTGAGACCAATTGCCTCTGAAAACCCTCTGGAAGGTCAGCTATGGGTTGATTCCTACATTATAGTACTCAACCATGACAACAATAAGCCAAATATATGTTGTATTGCTGTGTGCTGTCTAGTTGGCATTGACTGGTAGCTGACCATCCAGGAAGTTTTTCAGAAGCCGTAAATTACATTGGAGGAGACCGTCCATCTTTTTTTCTGATGGATCACTTCAAACTCCTGTTTTGGAGTTATTAATGCAACTTTTTATCCAGAGCTCCATATACTTCAAATATGCAAACCCATATCAAATTGCTATTTCTGTTGTTAGTCAAGATCAAAGATCATGAACACCATAGAGTTGAACTGTCAATTTTCTGTTCATTCTCTGTTTCAAGAAAGTGAATTGTGGGAGGAGGAAGGGAAATGTATATCAAAGAAGGAGGAAAATCCAGCTTTTGTGTAAACTTACACTAAAAAATATATATATATTTTTAAAAAAGAATAAAAATGGGCTCTACCAATTCACTATTTATAGTAGAAAGCAACACAGTACAAGATAAGTAGTTATTATTTCACTGGTATTTGAAAGAATTTGGGATTTAAACTAAATTTTACTTGTTTGAAGTCTTTACATTTTGCCATAGTAGCAAAGAGAAATAGTGGAAGATTCCTTGAAACTTAAGCTGAGAACAAGCACATTTGTGTCTTGAGGTAAATTATAATCTTTAAATACTAAGTTATGTATGATCCAGGATATAGTATTTTCAATTGCTTCCTATACATCTGAAAGGTTGTATAATAAATAAGTAAGGCCAAAGAATAATTAAAACTATTAAACTGCAGGGTTGAAGAAGAATACTGAGTGGACTACCAAATAAAACAAGCAAATCTATCTTGGAGTAAGTGAAATTAAAGTGTTATATAGAGACAAGGATGGAGAAATTTTTCTTACATTCCTTGGATGTTGTTTAAATGTGTCAGTCTTTGGAAAAAAGATATAATTCTAGAGAAATTCAGGAAAAAAGTAGGAAGACCTTCAAGGATACCAACTGATGCAATGACTAAAACAATGGATTAGAACATGGTGCAGATAATTCTGAGTTATAAAGCAAAGAGTACTAGAAGAATGTCTATCTGTGTTTCACTGACTATGTAAAGTCATTTGACACTATGGGTCAAAACAAATGACTAACCTTGAGGAGAAAGGGAATACCTGAACACTTGATTGTGCTTATGCAAAACCTATACTCAGACCAGGAGGCAGTCCTCAGAAAAAAGCAAGGAAATACTGCATGATTCAATATCAGGAAAGGAGTATGTCAAGGATGTGTCCTGTCTTCATACCTTTTCAATCTATATGCAGAATAGATCATTAGGAATGCTAGGCTATATGAGGAGTAATGTAGCATCAAGATTGCAGGAAGATTCGTCAATAGCTCACATTATGCAGATGAGACAGACTTGCTTGCTGAAACTAAGGAGGACCTGAGTGCTTGCTGCAGGACGTCAAGGACTATAGTTTTCAATATGGGTTGAAGATCAACATGAAGAAAACAAAGATTCTCACCACTGGGCCATTTGGCAGCACCATGATAGAGGGAGAAGAGAATGAAGTTGTTAACAAATGCAGCTTGTTCAGCTCCAGTACTCTTGGTAACAGTAGTCATGAAATCAAAAGATGAATTGCACTGGGAAAATCTGAAACCAGAGACCTCTTCAAAGTACTGAGAAGCAACGATGCCAGTCTAGAAATAAGGTATGCTTAATTCAAGACATTGTCTTCACAATTACATGCTATGTGTCAGAGAGCTGAACAATGACTAAGGATGACAGAAGAACCTAGGCCTTCAAGTTGTGGTGCTGGAGAAGAGTCTTGAACATACTGTCAAGAAAACAAATAGGTCTTTCTCGGAGAAAGTAAAACCATGTTTCTCCTTGGAGGGTAGAATTTTAAAGCTCTGTCTCATGTACTTTTGGCATGTGGCCAGTAGAAGTACATCATGCTTGGAAGGGTGGAGTGAAAGTGCAATAAAGGAAAACCCAGAATGAGATAGGTTGCCTGAATAACTGGGGTAGTAGGGTAGGTGTGTCGAAGTCAGTGAGACTGGCTTAAGATAGGGCAGGCTTCAGAGCTTTTGTACATAGGGTCACTATGAGTCGCAGATAACTCAAAGGCACATAACAACCCCAAATACTGGTTTTCACCTGAAGAGTCTAGTTAATAGGATTGGATTTCTATGATAAGGTGTGAAAAAGTTAGTTATTATTGATGTGATCAAAGCGTTGTTATTATTGACATGATTATAAATGTTACTATTAGTAGTAATTATGAGATAATAAAATAAATAAAAAACCACAAATGGATAATAAAAAAGAACTTCTCTTCAAAGACAATTCCAAAATTATTAAGAAGTAATATTAATGGTCTCTCTCAAACACGTTCTTTTCTTCAAGGATATGTATATGTGATATCTTAGTGTGCGTTTGCATGTCTACTCACCTTTTGAGGAGATTGTGGGTGTTTTGTGCTGAAACCATGTGTTTAGGCCTTTTCTGTTTTCACATTTCATATCTTCATGTTACCACAACTTGACAACTGTAAAGGACCATGCAATTAAGTATTACAGGGAGAAGGAGCTTGTGGTTGAGAAATTGTCAGCCTCTGTCAATTTCTGTTAACTCAAAACTGTGAAAATTAGGCGTTGGAATGTAACCCTTCTTTCTGTTGAAAATGAAAAGGCCAAAGCTCAGAATTGTTGCGAGTGACAGCC
Organism: Elephantulus edwardii; assembly: GCF_000299155.1. Classification (NCBI taxonomy): domain Eukaryota; kingdom Metazoa; phylum Chordata; class Mammalia; order Macroscelidea; family Macroscelididae; genus Elephantulus; species Elephantulus edwardii. Next base: position 2,350,312 of record NW_006400083.1, read on the forward strand.
CAATTAAGCAGTCTCCATACTCCAAACGAGAGTTGAGTCTGTCCATGACTGTGAATCACCCCTTTGTTCACAGTAGTGACATAGTGAAATTTTTGTAAGATCTCTTATTCTTTGACACCTCACATCTGAGTCACAGAATTTAGGACAAGGAGGTCTTTTCAGAAAGAGCATATGTTTTTGACAGAATACAAGGTAAAGGATGTAATTTTACAGAAGCACATCAGGTTTATCAGACTATAATTTTTGCCTGTGGCAAGTATCTCTCTGTGAACAACTGAACCAAACTAGACTTACAAATGTTGACTTCATCACTTATAATGCCAGCCAAAAACAAAAGATAAAATGCTCATAAATGTGTAGCATGGAGAAGACTAAGAATTTTAGAGTCTGTCACAATTTTATTCTCTTTTACTTCATTTTTAATCAGATAATAAGATGGAAATAAAAGAAGTGAAATCAAAATTTCAAGGTCTTACAAATAGACATAGTTAGAAAAAGAAGCATGGTTTGCTTCCATTCGGCCGAAAGTCCTAGTGGACCACTCTGCCTTTCTCAATTCAGAGGTGTAGTTGAAGCTCTAGTTCCAAAGACATGTGATTTTACTTTGTATGTGTCTGTTTATGTGGATTCATAGATATAACATGCTTCACAAGATTCGCACAGTGCTTTAAAACCTCTCTCAATTATTGCTTACTTACTAGTAGTTGTTGTTATTTGCTGTTTCAAAAAATTCGGAAATCAGAATCAAACCCCATCTCAGTATCATCAAGTTGATCTGATTCATAGTGATTCTCCAGTGAGATTTCCAAGGCTATCAATTTTAATGAAAAGAGGCTGCTTTCCTTCCAAGTTGCCAGTGATAGAGTCCAACCACTAGAAAACAAGTTCTCTGACTTGCACTGCAACATATTGCAGACTATATCACCAGAGTTCCTTCTAAATCTATTAATTTCCTATCTCAATGTAATCCAAATCACAGTGGAATCAAATATTTACCCATCCTGTGACATTCCTATGGTGAGTTGTATATTGAAGCACTCCTGTTCCACGACTTTTCTTTAACTAGATTTTGGAAATAAATTATCACATTTTTCTTCAAACTCTTAGTCTGTGAAATATACTGAAATTTAGTTGGCATTGACCCTGGGTAACAGCATATCATCAAAGTAATGCCAGATGTGCAGTCTGGGTTAAGAGGAAGCTGTGGCACTAGAGACATAATGTTGTAATGTTGGACAGATCTTAGCTGAAGGCAGAGTACCAGAGGGATGTCTGTCTGTGTTTCATTGATTACACAAAAGGATTTGACTGTGCATATCACAACAAACTGGCTAATCTTGAGGAGAATGAGAATACCAGAAACTTGCTTGTGCTTAAGCTAAACCTGTACCAGGAGGAAGACATCAGGCAGGACAGAGCAGGGAAACATTTAATGGTTCAAAATTAGGAAAGGTGTACACCAGAGAGGAGGCTGGACTCTCTGAGGAAGAATGCGGCATTGAGATTGGAGGAGGATTCATCAACAACTTGTGTTATACGTATGACACAACCTTTCTTGCTAAAACTGAGAAAGACCTGAGGATTTGCTGCACAAGGTCAAGGACTGCAGCCTTCAATACGAATTGAAACTTAACATCAAGAAAATATAGATTCTCACCACTGGTCCAATTGGCAGTGTCATAATAGGCAGATAAGACATTGAGATTGTTAACAGCCTCAGCTTGCTTGCCTCCATAATCAACACTCTTGGCGTCAGCAGCCAGGAATTCAAAAGACTAACTGCATTGGGAAAATTTACTGTTAGGGACTGCTCCAGAATACTGAAAAGCAATGATGTCAGGCTAGAGACTAAGGTGCTCCTGATCCAAGTCATGGGCTTTGCGATTCCTTGCTATGTATCAGAGAACTTGACAATGACTAAGGATGAGAAAAGAAGAAGTGATGCTTTTGAATTGTGGTCCTGGAGGAGAGTATTGACTATACAATGGACTATTAAGAGAAAAAACAAGTCTGTCCTGGAGAGGGTGAATTCAGGCTGCTCTTTGCAAGCAGGAATTTTGAAGCTCCGTCTGACATATTTTGGGCACATGGCTAGGAGAAAGACAACATGCTTGGATGGGTGGAGGGGTAGAGCATGAGAGGAAAATCCTGGATGAGATGGATTGCCTTAGTGACTGGGATAATGTATAGAGCCGGGTTCAGAACTACTGTACACAGGGTCACAATAAGTCACAAGCAATTCAACAGCAAATAACAGCAACAAACAAGATAAACAAAATAAAAGATCTCACACATTCCGACTCAAATGAAAAACAAGCCCAAGAGTCAAAACAACTTGGTACAATGACAGAAATAAAGACCAATGGAACCTAAATGAGAAGCCTTAAGTAAAGCTAAGCCCCTGTGGCCTAGTTTTAAGAAGCTGCACTGTAATCTTGAAGGTGTATAGTTTAAATCTGCCAGCTGCTCCTCAGGAGAAAGCTGGGAAGTTTACACTCTCTGAAAACTCACTAGAGGGTCAGCCATGAGTCAGTTCTGACTCAATGGTACACAGCAACAAAATAAATCTATTTATGTATTGACAGTCAGTCTTCAACAAAATGTCAAAATCCATTAAACTCATTTCCCTTGACCTGTAGAGGCTATAAATTGCATAGGAGGTTGTTATTGTTGTTATGCACCATCAAGTCGACTATGACCTTATGCACACAGATCTGAAACTTACCATGCCCTGTGTCATCTCAGCATCTATGTATAACATACTCAAGCCCATTGTTACAGTCACTATGTCCATCTTGTTCAATATCTTCCTGTTTCATAGTGACCCTCCATCTTTGTAAGCATCATTTCCTTCTCCAAACACTGGATCCTCCTAACAAAATACCTCAAATGTGTGAAATGATTTTACAATTCTTTCCTCCAAGGAGCACCCTGATTTCACTTTTTCCAAGATAAATTGCTTCATTCTCTCAGTAGTCCATGAGATATTCATGAGTATTCTCCTCCAACACCAAAAATCAAAGACATTGATTCATTTACTGTAATCCTTAGCCATCATCCAACATTCAGATTCACATCAAGCAACTGAGAAGACCATGGCTTGGATTAGGATTAATTTGTCTTTAAGCTGACATTACTCTTTAATATTCGAGTAGATTTTTTCCAGTACTGATTGTGGATAAAAATAAGATGAAATAATTGACAATGTTTATCGTTATTCCATCATGATATTGCTTGTTGACTCTGTAGTGAGAAATTTTGTCTTCTTAGGGTTGAGATGTAATCTATATTTAGAAGGCTATAGTCTTTGATTTCTCCAACAAGCACTTCAAATCATTTTCATTTTTAATAAGCAAGGTTTTGTCATCTGCATCATGCAAGTTGTTGATGAGTCAAACGTCAATCCTGATGGCCATTTTCCTCATAAATTCAAAGTTCTCAAATTATTATTATTATTATTATTATCTTTTGTATATTGATTGACTATGTGTGAAGATAGGATACAACCCTGCACAGGAGGAGATTGTCCATATTTGTCCCATGGAACAGTTGCTAGATTTGAACCACATATCTTTAGGTTGATAGTGAAATACTCTACCTACTAGGCAAGTAAAGCACAAATGACTGACAATTAAGTCTTTAAGTATTACTTAGAGAAATTGTCAGCATTAAGTATATGTAATGAGGACACTACAAGAAGGTAAAATAAGTCTTGCCTGCCACAGACACCCATAGTGAATATGCTCTTACCATTAAGTTATGCTGACTTTTTGGAAGGAGGTATGCTGCCAACGCAAAGTCATGTGGTTTGAATGTACCAACTACTCTGTGAGAGAAAAATTGTCATCAGTCTCCTCCTGTGTTATTTACTGGCTAGGAAAAACTCACTGTAGGATCAGTTATATGCTTTATGACTTTGCTGGAAACTTCTTATATATTTCAGTTTTATCTAATTTGAACTTTGTTAAGTTCAATATTATTAATCTAATCATTTCAGATGAAGAATTTAGAATTTGAGATAAAAAAATCAGGTCATCCTGAAATATATACAAATTTTTAGGGACTTGTTGGTGTTATAACTTGATTTAAATTCTGATCTTATTTAATGCAGAATAGAATCAACAGAATAAGGATCAAAACATGTTGTCTTATGCTGAAGTTCTGCTACTCATTTCATTTACATTGTATGTTGATGGTTTTCTTTTTCACAGACCTTCTAAATTACCAAAAAAAAAAAGAAAAAGAAAAAGAATAACAGTAACAAAGTCAACAATCTTTTGTAACATAAATTAGATCACCACAGTTTGTTGTTAAGTGAATCTGAGTTGATTACCATGCATAGCGACCTGACATATAACATGTCAGAACCTAGTCTTATTCTGCATTACATTACTGACATACTCAAATCCATTGTTACAGTCACTGAGATAACCCATCTCATTGAGAATCTTCCTTTTCTTTGTTGTCCCTCTAGTTTTCCCAGTATGACATCTTTTTCCAAAGATATTCCTAACAATATTACCAATCAGGAAATATTTGTGTCAGGATTATATTCTCTCTCCATAACTAACTAGTCTGTATGTTGAAAAAAATCATTTGAGAAACTGGATTTTATAAAGAAGAATGTGACACCAGAATTGGAGGAAGACTCGTAAACAACTTGTTTTAAGCAGATGACACAGCCTTACATGCTGCAAGTGAGGAGGACTTGAACCACTTGTTGCAGAAATTGTTGTTAGGTGCCATTGAGTCATAGATGACTCAGTGACCGTATCAAGGAAAGACCTAAACACTTGTACAACTTTTGTCATTTCTCCACGTTTATAGTTTCCAGAGGCAGGCCATTTCGGAAGTGGATGTCGCTCCTGTTTCCAAGCTTGTTTTAAACTGGAAACTCCACCAAATACAGTCCACTATGGGTAACCATTATTTGACACATCAGTGTCATAGAACAAAGACTAAACCTTCAATTGGGATTACATCTCAACAGCAAGAAAACAATTCTCAAGCTGTACTGATAGACAAAATCATGTTAGATGGAGAAAAGATTGAAATGACCAATGAATTAATCTCACACCAATCAATACTCTTGGTAGTTACAGTCAGGAGATGAAGAAATGTATGTTGGGAAAGTCTGCAGTCAGGCACCTCTCTAACTTATTAAGGGGCAGTGATGTCAGTTTGAGGACAAAGAAGCACCAGATACAGGCCATGATCTTTCCAATCACTTTCTATGCATCTGAGAGTTAGACAATGAATATGTATGACAGAAGAAGAACTAATATTTTTGAATTGTGATGTTGGAGAAGAGCAGTGACTATTCCAAGAATTGCCAAAAAGAACAAGCAGATATGTCTTGGAAGGGAGTACATTTGGAGTATTTCCTGGAGGCAAAGATGGCAAATCTTTGCCTCACATACATTAGACATTATTATAAAGGGCTAGTCCTTGGAGAGGGACATCATGCTTTGAAAGGTGGAGGATTGGCAAAAAGAGAGGAAGACGTTCAACTAGATGGACTGACACAGCGACTGCAGCAATGTGTTCGAGTTATGTCAGAGATGATGAGACTCACACAGGACAGGACAAAATTCAGACCTTTTGTTTATAGTCTCACTATGAGTCATATTTGACCCAAAGACAATAATAAAAGCAGCATGCTTGGGGAGCTCTGGTGGCCTAGTGGCAAGGAGCTGCAACTACAATCCCAGAGGCACACAGGTTAGAATCCACCAGATGCTCTGCCGGGGAAGGAGAGACAATCTCCTCCTGTACCAGTCAGATCCGATTTGATGGTACACTCACACAAAAATAAAAATTAAAAAAATTTTAAAAAAGCATCAGGCTAAAAGGGTATTAGTGAAATTTCACGATCTGTGCCTCCAAGGAGCATCCTGCTTGCACTTCTTCCGATATAAATTGTTTCTGTTTTTGTTTGTTTGTCTGTTTTAATTTTTTTCTCATGTGGGCCAAGGTATAAAGTCAATACTCTTTGATAAGACCGAAATCTGAAGACTTCTTTAAGATTCTTGCTATGCAACTTTCAGATACATATGAAGCAGTTGAAAATACCATGAAGCACACCTTAGCCTTTAAACTTAAATCCTTTCTTTAGCATGTTAAAGAAGTCCTTGACAGCAGATTTTATTCAATGTAATTCATCTTCTTTTTTCAGATTTTTGTTTTCTATTTTTTCCTTCTTTGCTTTATATTGGTTTATTTACAAAGTTCATATACATTGTTTTTCACACCGAATCTTTCCCATTTCCTTTACTTGCCCATCAAACTCTGTGACCCCCCAACCTCCTGCCTTTCCTGACTCCTATGCTCCCCATCTCCCCTCTTTGGATGCTCATACACATTCTACAGTAATGTTCTTATACAACATTTGTCCTTATGGAACTGAGTTAGTTAGTTCACTTAGCATAATGTTCTCCACTTTCTCCCAAGTTAGGCAGTAATTTACAAAATCATTGTGCCTGTGTGCTGCACAGAGAGTACATTTTTTATTTATTGCAATTACTATGAGTGTTGATTGTGCATTCAAGAAAATGAAGTTATGGGAAACTTCAACCTTTTCTCCATATATCATCATGTTACTTATTGGTTCAGAGGTAAAGATTTGTATTTTGTTGATGCTGAGATGTTATTCATGATGAAGGCTGCACTCTTTGATCTCAGTATTTCAAGTTTCCCTTTCTGCAAGCAAGGTTAAGGTATCCGCGCAATGAAAACTGTAGATGAGTCTTCCTCGTATAGTCCAGCATGTCTATTGAATAGATATACAGAACGGATATAACCTGGATGCATACTTTTCCTAATTTTAAACTGCGTAGTATTCCCTTGTTTTATTTGAACAACAGAATCTTGATCTATGTAGAGGTTTTGTGTGAGCACAGTTAAGTGCTCTGGGATTCCCATTCTTCTCAATGTTATCTATAATTCTTTATGATCTACACAGTCAAATCATTTGTATAATTACTAAAACACTAGTAAGGATCCTTTTGGTCTTTCCTGCCTTCATCCAACCCAGTTGAGGCTGTAATCTTTCTAAAACTTGAATTAATTTAAAACCAAGGGGAAACAAACTCTAATTACTTATGTCTAATTGTGTATCACTGCCTTTTTACTAACCTTTCAAAAGAAGTAGTCTCTTTTCCCCCCAGTTATATGATTCTCTTACTATTAAATACAAGAGGTTCTTTCCATAGTCTATTGCCAATAAGTCAGACATATTGTAATATGCATAGCACTTTCTTGCAGATATAGAGGGACAGTGAGATTTCCCCCAAAAAAACTGTCTCCCTGTCTGGGAGTAATAACTAGCTTTTTATAAAAAAATTATTTTTATTAATTTTAATGAATATTTACAGAGATTTTTATTTCCATTCATTCATTGTTGCACTTTTATCCTGTCCATCGCTCCCCTGCCAGTTTGCTCTTCTCTTTGAAAAGTAAAAGAAAAATTCACCCATTGGTATACAATATACCCCCCTCCCCACTCCACCCGAAGTACACTCAACTGGACAACGTTCATTCTGGACTCTTGTGATAATCATTAGCTTTTATACTTGGATTAGATTCCAATTTTTATAAAAGTATGCTTGTGTTAATAAAGTTACAGAATTTCCACATTTGAAAAGAACAGTTTACTAGTAAAGAGACAAGTTAAGAAATAGTTAACATATCTTGGTACTAGAGATATTGTAGCTGATGTTAGATGGATCTTGGCTGAAAGCAGGGAATACCAGAGGAATGTCTATCTGTGTTTCATTGATTATGCAAAGGCATTTGACTGTGTAGATCATAACAAACTGTGGCTGACTCTGAGAAGAATGGGAATCCCAGAACACTTGATCGTTCTAATGCGAAACTTATACTTGGACCAGGAGGCAGTCGTCAGAACAGAGCAAGGGAACACTGCATGGTTCAAAATTGGGAAGGGCGTACGCCAGGGATGCATCCTATCTCCATACCTTTTCAACCTATATGCAGAACAGATTATCTGGGAGGCTGTGCTCTATGAGGAGAATTGTGGGGTCAGGATTGGTGGACGATTTATCAACAATCTGCGTTATGCGGATGACACAACCCTGCTTGCTGAAACTGAGGAGGACCTGAAGCGCCTGCTGCAGAGTGTCAAGGACTGCAGCCTACAATATGGATTGAGGCTCAATGTCAAGAAGACAAAGATTCTCACCACTGGACCAATTGGCAGCATCAAGATGGATGGTGAAGAGATTGAGTTTGTACACAGCTTTAGTTTGCTTGGCTCCATAGTCAACAGTCTTGGCACCAGCAGCCAGGAAATTAAAAGGCGCATTGTCATGGGAAAGTCTGCTGTTAAGGACCTCTCCAAAGTGCTGAAGAGCAGTAGTGTCTCTCTGGAGACTAAGGTGCATCTGATACAGGCCATGGTCTTCGCAATCACCTGTTATGCATCAGAGAGTTGGACAATGACCAAGGAGGATAGAAGGAGAACTGATGCCTTTGAGCTGTGGTGCTGGAGAAGAGTATTGAGAATACCATGGACTGCTAGGAAAACAAATAGATTTGTCCTGGAGAGGGTTAAACCGGGTGGCTCCTTGGAGGCAAGGATTCTGAGGCTCCGTCTAACTTATTTTGGACATGTAGTGAGGAGAGGCCGGTCCTTAGAGAGGGACATCATGTTTGGGAGGGTGGAGGGACGGCGCAGAAGAGGAAGGCCCTCTATGAGGTGGATTGATTCAGTGACTGGGATAATTGGGATGGGAGTGTCAGAGACAGTGCGATTGGCACAGGACAGAGCGGAGTTTAGGGCTGTTGTACATAGGGTCGCTAGGAGTCGCAGGCGACTCGAGGGCACATAACAACAACAACAGCATGACTGAAAAACAACAGTTTTGAAAAGGTAAATGCTAATCCAAGTGTGATGCATTTCCCTTCCTGGTAAATAGGCAGGTAAAGATACAATTTACATATGAATGAAGAAAACAGTTTAAAAAAGGTAATTGCTAATCTAGAAGAGATGTATTTCCTTTCCTGGTAAATAGGTAATATAAAGTAGTGTATATGACTTGTTGTTGTTGTTGTTATGTGCAATTGAGTTGCCTGCACCTCATAGAGAACCTATGTACAACAGCCCTAAACCCTACTTTATCTTGTGCCAATCTTATTGTCTCTGACACACCTAACCCCGTTACCCCAGTCACTGAACCATCTCATTGACTGTCTTCCTCTCTTGTGCTCTTCCTCCACCTTTCCAAGAATGATGTCTCTCTCTAAGGACTTGTTCCACCCTGCAACACATCCAAAGTATGTCAGATGAAGCTTCAGAATCCTTGTCTCCAAGGAGCAGCCTGGTCTCACTCTTTCTAGAACGAACTTGTTCTCTTAGCAGTCTGTGGTATATTCAATACTTTTATCCAGCACCACAGCTCAAAGGTATCAATTCCCTTTCTATCATCTCTATTCATTGTTCAGCTTTCTGATACATAGCAAGTAATTGCAAAGACCATAACCTGGATCAGGTGCAGCTTAGTCTCCAGACTGACATAGTTGTTTTTCAGTACTAGAAAGAGGTTTCTAACAGCAGACTTTCTCAATGCAATTTGTCTTTTTATTTCCTGGCTGCTGGTACCAAAAGTCTTGATTGTAGAGCCAAGCAAACTAAAGCCGTTAACAATCTCAATCTCTGCATCATTTATCATAATGCAGGAAAAAAAAAAACCCAAAGCAGAATTCCCAGGCAAAGTAACTACTTTTGAAGACTGGAGAAACCTCATATCAGTTTTATTGCTATACAGATGTTTGGATAATTCTGAGCTTATTAATATCACCCCCATGACAACAAATTCTTCTTATTCGCTCTATCACTGATGTGCCTTATACTTTGTCTTTTCAAGATGCTTCAAATGTCCTTCCAAACTCTCTAAAAACATGAGAAAATATCGCTTAAAAATGAATATGAGGATCCAAGGGTGAGGGACAGATGGGAACAGAGGGATGAGGATGTGTGGGGGAAGGGAAGATTAATCATGGGGTTGTATAATTTTATGGGGGGTGGTCTAGGAAAATTGGAAGAATCTATACTAGAAAACAATGTATTCAAATTTTGTAAATAAATGAGTATAATAAAAATAAAATATCTGGCAGATGCAGTGGACAGAGGGAGTGGATTTGAACTGGGACCCACCCCTGCACCTTTAACCCACAGCCCCCGTCTTCAGGTATCGCTCACTTCCCCCTCCTCAGTCTGCGACCCCGCCGCCAGCTCTGAACTTTGGGGCTGGCAAAGGTTGGTGCCGCGTAGACGCAGTGGACAAAGGGAGTGGATTTGAACTGCAACCCACCCCTGCACCTTTGACCCATGGCCCCTGTCTTCAGGTATCGCTCGCTTCCCCCTCCCCAGTCCGCGACCCTGCAGCCAGCTCTGAAATTTGGGGCTGACAAAAGTTGTTGCCTCGCAGATGCAGTGGACAGAGGGAGTAGATTTGAACTGGGACCCACCCCTGCACCTTTGACACACGGCCCCCATCTTCAGGGATCGCTTACTTCCCCTGCCCCAGTCTGTGACCCCACCACCAGCTCTGAACTTTGGGGCTGGCAAAGGTTGGTGCTGCGCAGATGCAGTGAACAGAGGGAGTGCATTTGAACTGGGACCCAACCCTGCACCTTTGCCCTATGGCCCCTGTCTTCCAATATCGCTTGCTTCCCCCGCCCCAGTCCATGACCCCGCTGACAGATCTGAACTTTGGGCTGGCAAAGGTTGCTGTCACACAGACACAGTGGACAGAGGGAGTGGATTTGAATGGGAACCACCCCTGCACCTTTGACCCACGGTCCCCGTCTTCCGGTATTGCTCACTTCCCCTGCCCCAGTCCGTGACCCCGCAGCCAGCTCTGAACTTTGGGGTCCTTGGGCCTTTGGCCCTCAGGCCAGGACTTAAACAAAACAAAAACAAACCAAAACAAAAAACCACACAAAAGAACAAAAACACATAGATCAAATTTATAGCATTTTTCAACCTCACTTGAAAATGTTGTCCAGTATTGAAGATTTAGTTTCTTTAGACTACAAACTGCTGTTCGGCCCTACCACATTGGTCCCACCAACTTAAGCAAAAGGGAAGTACTGGACGTCTCGATAGAGAAGTAGTGACATCAAACCAAGAACCAACTATCACCTTAATTTACAAAAACTCTTCCATTTCAATGTCTCGACAAAAGCAGGGTACCTTACTCGCCACGCAACCCCAAAATAAGCTATCCCCCCAAATGACACAGTAGCAATGGATTTTATGAAACCAGAAAGTCTTATGGAATCTGAAGCAGAATTACAAAAAAAAGATGATTGAATGTTTTCAAAGGATGAAAAACAAACTTGAAGAATTACAGGACACTAGAGTCAAAAATTAGGAGGAACTAAAAAAAAATCCAAAACAACGCAGAGAAAATAATTGAGGCATTAGAGGCACTGGAAAAAACAAGAAATCATAATTCAAAATATGAAATCTAAGGTTTCTGATGCTGTCAACATGATGGAGGGACATACAAATAGAGGTGAAGAGATGGAAAACAGAATTAGTGAAACAGAAAATAGAACTGTCACCACAGATATAACTGAGAAAAAAGCAGAAGCAAAAAAGAAGGAAACAGAAGAAAACTTAAGAATAATGTG
>NW_006400083.1:2366954-2379263 GCF_000299155.1 Elephantulus edwardii
AATAAAATATATTAAAAAAATCTATAGATCAGAATTTCCCTAAGCATATATTTTGGAATACTAGCTCCCTTTGTCTATAGTCACCTTCTGTGCTAATTAGGGAAATATATATTTATTTCCTTCTTCTGAGAACAGAATTCCAAATTTACATTTTAAAATACAAAAAATTCCCATTGTAAAGAAATCTGTTTGATTTCATTCAACCCAATCATTGCAGTCCTTATTTGGAAGAGAGGAAAGAAAGAAAGGGGGGAGCAGAAAAGAAGAGAGGAGGGGGGAAAAAACTACTACTGTTGAAGAGATTAGTGGATGAATGGTGAAGTGAAGGAATAGGGAAAACACAAACCACAATTAGGCACCATCTTGCTCCAGTAGCAGTGGCAAAGTTTAACAGGCAGGGCAGCAATTAATACATTTTGGAGAGGATGTGACGAGAAAGGAACTCATTTTTTAATTTTTTTTAAAAAATTACTATTAATTATATCATCATTCACTTTTATACAATTATTCATATACATTGTTTCATTCAGGTACATTTAGTTTTCTACAATCTGTCTTTTGTGTGTGTTTGTTTGTCTTTACAATGCTTGAATATATTATTTTTTACAAAAGATCTTCTTATTTCCTTCACCCTACCCACTCATCAAACTGTACAAACCTATGATTTACTCTCTATCGTCTACTCATTCTCACCCTTCTATTTCCACATTCCTTGTATCCTCATACTAATTCTATAACTCTGTTTTTATACAGTATTTATCCTTGTGGACTGAGTTATTTTACTCAACATAATGCTCTCCAATCTCTCACAAGTTAGATAGTAATTTACAAAATTATTGTTCCTGCCTGCTGTGTTGTACTCCATTTTATGATTGAACTACGATTTCTCAATCCATTTGTTTGTATTTGAACATCTAGGCTGTTTCCATGTTCTTGTGATGGTGAACAATGCTGCTAAGAACATTGATTGGTGTACAAGTTTTCATTTAAACCTTTGTTCTCATTTCTTGGAGTATACTCCAAACAATGGAATAGCTGAGTCATATGTATTTTCTATTTTCAGCTTTTTGAGGAAGCACCAAAACTGCCTTCCAGAGTGGTTGTACCATTGTAAAATCTCACAAAAAATGAAAAAGAGTTCTTATCTCACCACATCTTCCCAATTGTTGAGGGAATTGTACAATGGCACAACCATTCTGGAAGGCAGTTAGGCATTTCCTCAAAAAGCTGAACATAAAAATTCCATGTAACCCAGCTATTCCACTACTTGGAATATACCCTGAGGAATTGAGAACTGAGGGACTTGTACACCAATGTTCATAGCAGCATTATTCACCATCACAAGGACATGGAAACAGCCCAGATGTTCAACCATTAACGAATGGATTGAGAAATTATGGTTCATTCACACAATGAAATACTACAAAGAACACAGGAGCAATGATTTTGTAAATTATTACCTAACTTGGGAAGGACTAGAGAGCATTATACTGAGTAAATTAACTCAGTCCCACATGGACAAATATGGTATAAAAGCATTATTGTAGAATGAATATAAGGACTAAGGGGGTAGGGAAAAGGTGGAAGCAGAGGTGTGTGTGTGTGTGTGTGTGTGTTTAATTATGGAGTTGTACAATGGTACAATTTGATGTGTAAAGGGTGAGGGAAATTGGAAGAATCTGTTCTTGAAAACAATGCATTAGAATTTTGTAAATAAACTAGTATATATAATAATAAAAAAGGAAATAAAAACCCACATGGGGATTTGATGAGACAGATGATAACAGGGATGGATCAATAGAAATTAAACACAATGTCTATGAATGAAACACAATGTATATGAACAATTGTATGAAAATCAGTAAAATATTAAATAACAAAGATGGGACAAATCTAAAGCAATACTAAGAACTGTGCTGCCAATGCTAAGGTAGATGGTTTGAACCCACCAGCCACTCCATGAAATAAAGATGAGTAATCACTTCCTATTCTACTTGCTGCCTCTGAAAATCTGCAGGGAGATTACCTATGGGTCAGTTCTGACTCAATGGTAGGCAGCAATAAAAATAAACTTAGTTTAGGAAAGAAAAAAAATCAAATTAATATTAAAAAAACTTCTACTTGACCAAATAGAAGGGGTCATAGTACTAGGGATATTGTAGCTAATGTTACGATGGATCTTAGCTGAAAGCAGGGAATAGCAGCAGAATGTCTATCTGTGTTTCATTGATTATGCAAAGGTATTTGACTGTGTGAATCATAACAAACTGTGGCTGACTCTGACAAGAATGGGAATCCCAGAACACTTGACCATGCTAATGCGAAACCTATACTTGGACCAAGAGGCAGTCATCAGAACAGGGCAAAGAAACACTGCATGGTTCAAAATTTGGAAGAGTTTACACCAGGGATGTGTCCTATCTCCATATCTTTTCAACCTGTATGCAGACCAGATTATTCGGGAGGCTGGGCTCTATGGAGGAGAAGTGTGGTGTCAGGATTGGTGGAAGAGCTGTCAACAATCTGCGTTATGCAGATGACACAACCCTGCTTGCTGAAACTGAGGAGGACCTGAAGCGCTTGCTGCAGAGGGTCAAAGACTCTAGCCTTCACTTGAGGTTCAACCTCAAGAAGACAAAGATTCTCATCACTGGACCAAGGGGCAACATCAGGATGGGTGGTGAAGAGAATAAGATTAACAACTTTAGTCTGCTTGGCTCCACAGCCCACACTTTTGTCACCAGCAGCCAGGAAATGTGATGGGAAAGTTTGCTGTTAGGAACCTCTCCAAAGAAGAGCAATGGTGTCACACTGGAGACTAAGCCGCGTCTGGTACAGGTCATGGTCTTTTTAATCACTTGTTATGTGTCAGAGAGCTGGACAGTGATTAGGGAGAATAGAAGGAGACTTTATGATGCCTTTGAGCTGTGTTGCTGGAAAAGAGTATTGAGGGTACCATGAACTGCTAAGGAAACAAATAGATTCATCCTGGAGACGATTAAACTGAGCTGCTCCTTGGAGGGAAGGATTCTGTAGCTTCATCTGACATACTTTGGACATGTTGTAAGGAGAGACAGGTCCTTGGAGAGGGACATCATGCTTGGGAGGGTGGAGGGACAGTGCAGGAGGGGAAGACCCTTTATGAAGTACTGATTCAGTGACTGGGGTAAGCTAGTTGAGTGTGTCAGAGGCAGTGTGATTGGCACAGGATAGAACAGGGTTTAGAGCTATTGTACATAGGGTCGCTTGAGTGTAAGCAACTCCACAGCACATAACAACAACAACTTGACCAATTTCCAAAAGAAGAAAATAATAAAGAAAACCAAGTATAATGAAGGAGAAAATAAGGAACATACATAAATGACAAAGAAAACAAACAAATAAAGAAAACAATAGGGGATTCAACAAATAAAGATAATTTTTAAAAAATCAATAAATCAGTGGTGCAAGAATTAGGGAAGATAAAATGGACATCTGGGAAAATGGGGCAATAGCAGGTATAGGTCAGTGTTGATTCATTTTATAAAATACACTGTATATGAATGATCATGTGAAATTCAATGTATATAAATTTTGTATGCAAACTAATGTAAACTTTTTTTTTAAATCCCTAAAAATATCAATACAGTTACCAACTTCTAACAAGAATAATGTTGTTGTCCTTGCTGTTGTTATTTACTGTTGAGCCAGAATCAATTCAGTTGATCCTCCAATATATTTTCAGAAGTAATAAATCCCACAGGAAGAGATTGCCTATCTTACTCCTTTAGAGCAGTTGGGGGTTCCAATAACATACCTTTGACTTAGCAGTACAATGTCTTACTACTGGGCCAACAATGCTTCCGATTCCAGTAAGAATAGTAATGTAAAAACATAGGAGATATGGATTACTAATATTCTGAACGAAAGGTGATATCACTATAATATGTAGAACATAAAATTAAAAGAAGATAACAACAAAAATGTCTACAACTTAGATAAAGTTGACTCATTCCTCAAGAAGTTCAAACTATTATAACTTCTACTATGAAATAGTACCTTTGAGTAATTTTATAACAATCAGAAAAGTACATTAGAAATTTTAAAAACTCCTTAAATATAAATTTCTAGGACTACCTAGTTTCACTTAAAATTTCAGCTAAGATGCTTAACTCAAAAATTTATAAGTAAAATGTCTATTTAATCATTTAAAAACAAATGAAAATAAAGGGAAAATCAAACTAAAAAAGAGGATATATTGACACAGTTATTGCAACGGCTACTTCCTGGTCAAAGTATCAATTTTTGCATAAGCATGACCAAGTGTTCTGGGATAGCCGTTCTTCTCAGAGTTAGACACAGTTTGTGGTCCACATAGTCAAATGCCTTGTGTAGTCAATGAAACGCAAATAGACATTCTTCTGGTACTCCCTGCTTTCAGCCAAGAACCATCTAATGAACCATGACCCAGAACTATGCAGATAAAACAAATGAGGCATTAGCTATACTGGAAAATAAGAAACCACGATTAAAAATATGAGGTTCAATGTTTCAAATGCTGTCAACATGATCTAGGGACACATGAGCAGAGTTGAAGACATGGAACACAGATACAGTGAGATAGAAGATAGAATTGTCACCACTGATCTGCTAGAGCAAAAAGCAGACTCAAAAAAGAAGGAAAAAGAACAAAACTTAAGAATAATGTAGGACACCATCAAGAGAAATAACATGTGCATCATTGGAATCCCAGAATAGGATGAAGCAAGTAAAGACACTGAAAAAGTTGTGGAAGAATTACTAGAGGACTTCCAAAGCATAATGAAGAATGAGAGAATATATATTCAAGAAGCTGAACAAACACCATATATAGAATAGACACCAAAAGAAAAACATCAAGGCATATCATAGTTAAATTTGTCAGAACCCAAGATAAGGAGAGAATCCTGAAAACAGCAAGGGAGAAACAAAGAGTAACCTGTAAGGGAGAGCAGATGATATTAACTGCCAATTTCTAAGCAGAAACCATGAGAGCAAGAAGAGAGTGGAAGGACATATATCAAACACTCAAAGACCACAACTGTCAACCAAGAATGCTGTACTCAGCAAAATTAGCCATCAAATATGAAGTAGAGGAAAAGATCTTCCCAGAAATTGCAGGAAACACTGAGAGATGTCCTTCTTACAGAGGTACCCACAGAAAGCAGCATGGACCAAAGTAACTAGCAACAACATCAAAAAGAACTCAACAAAATGACAGCAATAAAACCCTGCCTTTCAATAATCACACTGAATGTAAATGGCTTGAATGCACCACTGAAGATAAGAAGAGTAGCAGATTGGATAAAACAACTAAAACCATCAATATACTGTCTACAAGACACACACCTGAAAAATGAAGATAAAGAAAGACTAAAAATAAAAGGATGGGGAAAATTATACCAAGCAAATGGCAACCAGATAAAAGCAGGAGTGGTGACATTAATCTCTGATAACATAAATGTCAATGCAAAAACCATCATAAAGTAAAAGGAAGGTCACTAACTACATAATGCTTAAAGAGTCAGTAGAACAAGAGGCCATAATAATAAAGATCTATGCACCAAATGACAGACCGGCAAAATACATAGAAGAAACATTAACAAAACTGAAACATAAAATAGACAACATTACTATAGTAGTTGGAGACTTCAATATACCCCTCTTAATAAAAGATAGAATTACCAGAAAAAACTCAACAAAGATGCTCAAGAATTAAAGTGCACAATAAACACAATAAGCCAACTCTAACTCATAAGCTAATGTACAAAAAGACCCCACAGTATACCTTCTTCTCCAATGTTCATGGAACATTTTCCAGAATATATCACATTTTAGGTCACAAGGCAAGCATCAATAAATTGAAAAACATATAAATAATACAAAGCATTTTATAAGACCACAGTGCTGCAAAATTAGAAACTACTAACACGAGGATAAATGAGGGAAAAACCCCATACATTTGGAAGGTGAACAATACATTGCTTGAACAAGAGTGGGTACCAGAAGAAATCTATGGGAACCAAAATACGGCCTTGAGTCTATCCCACCTCAGTTTCAAAACCATGTCAGGAACAGATTTGAGGCCTTGAATATTAATGAGTGAAAACAAGATGAGTTATGGGAGGATATCAAGAGTATCATTCATGAAGAGTGCAAAAGGTCGAACCATTCTTGCATGTAAGTTATGAATCGCACTTGGTCAAGGTGAATTATTTTTTTGATGTATTGTTGGGTTCTATAGGCCAGGATTTTATTCAGGATTTTTGCATCTGTTTATGAAAGATATTGGCTTATAGTTTTCTATTTGGTAGTGTGTTTTCCTGGCTTTGGTATCAAGGATATGTTTGCTTCACAGAATGAGTCTGAGAGAATTCCATCTTTTTCTATTTTCTGAAATAGTTTATGTAGGATTGGTGACAGTTCTTCTCTGAATGCTTGAAAAAAGTTCACTTGTAAAGCCAGCTGATCTAGGACTTTTTTCCGTTGGAAGTTGTTTTATTACTTTTTCAATTTCTTCTTTTGTAATGTGTCTGTTCAGGTGTTCAATTTCAGCTGGTGTCAGTTTGTTGTTGTTGTTAAGTGCGGTCGAGTCGCAGGCAACTCATAGAGACCCTATGAAGGAAAGTCCTGAACACCTGATGTATAAATTTCGTCCTTTCTCCAGGCTCATAGGGTTTCCAGAGGCAAGCTATTATGAAATGGATGTCACTCCTGCTTCCAAACTTGTTTTAATCAGGGAGCTTTACCACACACTCCACCATGGGTAATCATTCTTCCATTTGACTCATCAGTCACAGTGTTCGGCTTCACAGCAACCACAAGTTACCTCTGTATAGCAAGTGGACATACCAGGGTTACAGGACCTAGAAGAATGTTTCACCAAAAGCAATTAAAAGCAGGCCTGAGGGCTGTGGAGTAGAGTCACCCACCTTCGGCTTGAGGGCATGCCTTTCGATCTGCTAGGCTCACTGCTCTCTCCTTATATGCTGTTGGTGGTGGTGGTGTTAAGTGCCGTGAGTCGCAGCAACTCATAGCGACCTATGAATGAAAGTCCTGGACAACTCCTGTATAACTTTCGTCCTCTCTCCAGGTTCATAGGGTTCCAAGAGGCAAACTATTATGGAAGTGGATGGCACTCCTTCTTCCAAGCTTGTTTTCATTAGGGAGCGCCACCAAACACTGTCTACCATGTGTAACCATTCTTACATTTGACTCATCAGTGTCACAATGTTCAGCTTCATAGCAACCATGAGTTATCAGCAAGTGGACATACCAGGGTTACACAACCTAAAAGAATGTTTCACCAAAAACAATTAAAGGCAGGCCTGAGGGCTGCGGAGTAGAGTCACCCCCCTTTGGCTTGGGAGCATGGCTTTCTGTCTGCTAGGCCCACCGAGCTCTCTTTCTATGCTATTTAGGCTGTGGATGTCTAACTTTTTGTCCATTTCCTCTATGTTTTTATATTTATTTGAGTATAATTTTTCATAATATTCCAATATCAGCCTTTTTTATCTTTGTTGGTTCTGTTGTGACATTGCCCATTTCATTTCTTATTCAAATTATTTGTTTTTTCCTTCTTTTCCTTTTTAGTTTTGCTAGTGGTTTGTTGATTTTATTGACCTTATCAAAGAATCAACTTCTTGTTTTGTTGATGATTTCAATTGTTTTTGGTTTTCAATGTATTTCTGCTCTAATTTTAGGTTTTTAAGAGGGTTTCAGGTTTTCTTGCTGTTCTTTTTCAATATGTTGGAGATGTTAGGTTAAAAAGTCAATGGTAATTTTTTCTTGCCTTATGATATGTTTGCTTCTTGCTATCACTTGGTATCTGATTACTGATTTAGCTGTTTCTCAGAGGTTTTGGTATGTGGTGATTTCATTTTCATTTGTTTCAAGAAATTTTTAATCCATTTAATTAATCACATTAACAAAGCGAAGAACAAGAAGGACATTATCCTATCAATTGATGCAGAAAAGGCCTTTGACAAAATTCAACACCCTTTCCTGATTTAAACATTCAACAAAATAGGATTAGAGAGAAATTTCTTTAAAAAGTATATACCGAACCCGAGAGCCAACATTGTTCTCAATGGAGAGAGATTAAAGGCCTTCCTCTTGAGAACAGGATATAGACAAGAATGCCCACTCTCACCTCTCCTAGTCAACATTGTATTGGAAGTCTTAGCAATAACTATAAGGCATGAGAAGGAAATAAGAGGTATCCACATTGGCAAAGAGGACGTAAAATTATCTCTCTATACAGATGATATGTTAGTATACTTAGAAAACCCTAAATACTCAACAAGAAAACTACTAAAAATAGTTGACCAATTCAGAAAAGTGTCAGGATACAAGATCAACATACAAAAATCAATTGGATTTCTCTACAGTGACAAAGAGAATACAGAACTGAAGCTGAGGAAAACAATACCCTTCACAATAGCTAATCATAAGATTAAATACTTAAGAGTAAACCTAACCAAAAGCACAAAGGATTTATTCAAAGACAATTACAAAACATTATTACAAGAAACAAAAAGAGGCCTGGAAAGGTGGAAGGATATCCCTTGCTTATGGGTAGGAATACTGAATATTGTGAAAATGAAAATACTACTAATGTCAATTTACATGATCAATGCAAGTCTAATACAAATACCAATTCTATCTTCAATGAGAAGGAAAAAGGGATCTCCAGTTTCATTTGGAATGGAACGAGGTCCAAATGGTGCTGGCATACCTGGACTTCCAACTGGAGAAAGCTGAAGCAGGATCCACATATCACACCATAAACAAAAATCAACTCAAGGTGGATCTGAGACCTGGGAGTAAATCTCAAATCTGTAACATTCATAAAAGACAAACTGGGATCAAGCTTTGAAGAGCTAGTCCAAGGTATAAAGAGATTGATAAATACAAACGGAAATGCACCATCTAAAGAGGATAAAATTAATGCATTGGACCTTCTAAAGATTAAATCTCTGTGCACATCAAAACCTTTTCCCAACAGGGTGAAAAGAAAGCCTACACACTGGGAACAAACATTTGGTAATACCATCTCAGACAAGAGTCTTAAAACAAAAGTTTACAGAATACTTCTGGACCTCCACATGAAAAAGACTGATAACCCAATTACAAAATGGGCAAAAAACATGGAAAGAATTTTCACAGAGGAAGATATTTGAATGGCAAACAGACACATGAAGAAATGCTCCAAATCACTGGCAATAAGACAGATGCAAATCAAAACAACAGTGAGGTACTATCTCATTCCAGTAAAAGTGGCAAAGTTTAACAGCGTAGCAAACAATAGTTGGAGAGGATGTAGCAAGAAAGGAACACTTATACATTGTTGGTGGGATTGTAAAATGGAGCAACTATTCTTGAAGGCAGTTTGGCAGTCCCTCAAAAAGGTGAACTTAGAAATTCCATATGACCCAGATATTCCACTACTTTGAATATACCCTGAGAATATGAGAACTGAGGCACAAACTGAGATTTGTACACCCATGTACATAGCAGCATTTTCCACCATCACAAGAACATGGAAACAGCCCATATGTCCAACTACAAATGAATGGATTGAGAAATTATGGTACATTCACACAATGGAATACTATGCAGCATGCAGGAGCAATAACTTTGTATATTATTACCTAACTTTGGAGGAACTGCAGAGCATTGCTATGAGTGAACTAACTCAGTCCCACAAGGATAAATATTGTATAAGATTGTTATTGTATAATGAATATGAGGATCCAATAGGGATGGGAAAGACTGGAAGCAGAGAGATGTAGATGTACAGGGGGAAGAGGGAATTAATCATTGGGTTGTACAATTTGTTGAGAGAGGGTGAGGGAAATTGAAATAATTTGTTCTAATTTGTATTAGAAATTTGTAAATAAACTAATAAAAAAGCAATAATAAAAATGATAAAAAAATAAAAAAAAATAAAAAAGAGAAACAAGGTAAGAGGTATCTCACTCCCTGATTTTAAATCCTACTATACTGCCATGGTGGTCAAGGCAGCATGGTACAGGTACAATGACAGACACATAGATCAATGGAATAGAATTTAGAATACAGAAATCAGCCCTTCTATCTATGACCAACTGATTTTTGACAAGGAGATGAAATCAGTTAAGTGGGAAAATGACAGCCTTTTTAACAAATGGTGCTGGCAAAATTCGAAAACTATACAAAACTCAAGCAAGATCCACACCTCACTCCATACACAAAAAACAATTCAAAGTAGATTATGAACCTAGGACTAAAATCAAGGATTCATTAAAGAAAACCTTGGAAGAACTCTAGAAGTCCTAATCCACAACATAAACAGTCTCCCAAGCATCCTGGAATATCTACAACCAGGAGAGTATAAAATAGGTCAATGAGATCTTCTATGCATATTCAAAACCTTCTCCAACAGCATAAAAAGGGAAGCCACAGATTGGGAAAAGATATTTAGTTATGACATGTCAGACAAAGGACTTATATCTAGACTTTATAAAATACTTGAGCACCACAACAAGATTAAAGTAAATAACCCAATTGAAAAATGGGCACAGGATAAGAACAGACACTTCACCAAAAAACCCATTCAGATGGGAAACACATGACGAAATGTTGAAAATCCCTAGCTCTAACATAGATGCAAATCAAAACAACTATGAGATATCATCTCACCCCAGTAAGAATAGCAAAATTTAACAGAACAGCAAACAGCAAATGCTGGCGAGGATGTGGAGAAAATGGAACCCTTATTCACTGTTGGTGGGAGTGTAAAATGGTGTAACCACTATGGAAGAGATAATACGGAGCTTTATAAAAAAGTTGCAAATAGAAATACCATTTGACCCAGCAATTCCACTGCTGAGAATTTCCCCTAAAAGAAGAATAACTGGCACTCAAGCAGATATATACACAGCCATGTTTATTGTGGCTTTGTTCGCAACAGCAAAGACCTGGAAACAACCCAAGTGCCCATCAACAACCAAATGGATAGAGAAGCTGTGGTATATTCACACAATGGAATACTATGCAGCATTGAAAAACAAGGAACTCATGAAATATTATTCAAAATGAATGGCCCTGGAGGACATTACGCTGAGTGAAATATCTCAGTCACAAAGGACAAATATTGCATAGGGCCACTGAAATGGGAGTAACATCGGGGTTGAGGGAAGACAGAGGAGGAGGGGAGGAATGATGTATACTGCGTTGAAACAGATGAGGGCAAGAACTATTTAAAAGGGATATATGATTGGGTATTATTGTCATGACAGGAGTCCAGAATGAAGGCTGCACAGTGGATTGGAATTGGGGAGAGGGATTACATAAAAATGAAGGGAATTTTCTCTTAGTTTTCAAGGAGACCTGTGAATTTGGGGGAAAGTGTGGCCAGGGAGAAATGTGCAACAATGAATGACTGGAAACCCTAAGTCTCTAAAAACTTTTGCTAAAATTTAAAAAAAATAATAATAAAATTAAGAACATAAGCTTGTAATTAAGTGCACCCATCCTAGCATAACATGGGCAGAATTTTTCTTTTTTAAATTTTGGTTAGATTTATGAGTTCCATTCCTTTACTAAGCTTTGTATAATATTTTATCTGGGAATTGGGATTTGAAGTATGACAACATTTAATTTATATAGAACCAACTTAAATCTAATAATATGAGGAAGAATAGATTCATTAAATAAAATCTCAGTATTTGTCTATATGAAATAGGGTTTTTTATTCATTTTAATGAAAGTTTACAGAGACACAGGATTTCCAGGTATACATTGTTGCATTTTTCTCCCTACCCACTCCCTCCCCCCAAATCACTTCTCTCCTTATAAAGAAAAATAAAAACTCATTGTTATGCAATCCCTAAACCAAGTCACTCGAAATAATGTTTGTAAATGTTGTATCAAATAGAAAATTTTAGATTAATTATTTCCTAAATATTTTTCACAAGCCATTTTTTTATTTTTAGTTTTTTATTATTAAATTTTATTAGTTTTAGTTGTCATGTGAAAAGATTTGTTGAAAGTCTCATGAGTTGAGGCTAGTTATTATTCAGGCTATTGACAGAACGAAACCGATATCTCCGATACGATTATATAGTACGGCTTGAAGGGCTGCGGTATTAGCGTCCGTTCGTCCGTGCCATCATCCGATTAGTAGAAATGATATAATTCCTACTCCTTCTCAGCCAATGAATAGTTGAAACAGGCTATTGACAGAACGAAACCGATATCTCCGATACGATTGTATAGTACGGCTTGAAGGGCTGCGGTATTAGCGTC
>NW_006400084.1:0-2230 GCF_000299155.1 Elephantulus edwardii
CCCCCCCCCCCCCGCACCTCCCCAAAGTACCTCCTTTTAAAACAAGGCAAGTAGGCCCAGGTAGAAGGAGAACTAGAATTGAGGTGATGATTTACTTCTGGTTGTGTGGTACCTACCACCATGCCCCTGTATCCTGTGCTCCAAAGTCTGTAAACCATGGAGTCTGTGGGCATAGTTCTTGACCTCATCCCTACATCTTACAAGAATGTTTACCTTATTTTCACAGTAAGCATACATACTATCAACTGTGTGTACTGATTTATTTGATCAGTAGTATCCAAGATGAGGAATGAGGTTTCTAAAGACCACATTCCCTCAGGACTCAGGAGGAAGATTCTGTTAATGACTAGGATTGGTTGTGCTCTGGGCTGTAGCACTTAAAAGTAAAGAGATTGCTCACTTGCTAAGCAAGCTAGAAAATAAATGTAAGTAAATCCTTTCATGCTGGGTAGATTTAGCTGTATTCCACGGGGGACTAATATTTCTTTTAGGACTTTTTTTTCTTCAAGTCCTTGTGAATGTTTGAAAAAAGAACCCTATAGAGAAAACTACCTCAGACATAAGCACAACGACCTATGAATTATGTCACAGTTTCTAGTGTGAATGCTATGTTAATTCAGTATCATGGGTGACAACAAAAATGTACTCAAGTCAGAATATACAAATTTATTACTTCAGCAACAGTCTTAACTTCCCCCACTCTGGTATGCTCAGTGCTTTATGTTACTGTACTTCTGGTTAAATTTATGCCTCAACAGGCAGTGCAAGTGAGTTATAGTTACTCTGGGAACCTTAATTTTGCATTTCCTGACTTCTGTGTTTTCAAAAAGAACATGTTTTTAAAAATTACTTACAAAACAACATACCATACCAGCTGATGTTATGTAACTATCTGTGCCTATGCAGTGGCAGTGAGAAACATCTAAGGTTGAGAATTCCCAGGGGAGCACAAAGAGGTGACTGGGGTAGAAGTGGAGAATAGTCAGCCTCAGGTGGATTTTCATTCCAGGAGGCAGGTGTGTAGTAATGGAAAAGGAAACAAACATGGATAAATTATTGTTGTTATTTATGGAGCATGAAACATATCCTAGGAATTTCACTTAAATGAGCTTTGTCTCAAGCCTTTTAAGTAGATTTTAATCATCCTGGCCATACACATGAGAACACTAAGATAATTAGAAAATAAACACATTTCCCAAGATTCCTTAATCAGTAATTGGGAAAGCTAAAATTCAGACCTAGTTTGATCCATTAGCCAGGTGCTACCATAGTCTCACTCTTACAGCCATCAGATTTTGAGACCTAACATGTATTTATAAAAGATATCTTTCTGATTGCTGTACAATCTCAGAAACCTACCAGAAGGTAAGGTATGGGTCAATTCTGACTTGATGGTAATGAGTGAGTGAATATGTGTTATTTTTAGAAGTACTTTAATCTTGGTTTCCTTTGAGCACAAGGAATATTATGTCACTAACAGACTGGTTTGGGCTTAATTTGCTATTATCTTTGGTACACTCTGTCAAGAATTTAATCTTACAGTATTGATCCATCCATAGGGAAACGGTCAAGTAAGTAAGTTCTACACTTATGCTCAGTTATAAGCTAAGGCCAGTATTAAAAGTATCAAAGACCAGTATTAAAAAATATTTATTTAATTCATCTAGCATGTAGAGGAGTTCTTGGTATATGCTGTTATTGGTGAATAAAATAGAGTCAGAAAAAAGCCATAGCAGACACTACAATGGGTTTTCAGAGGCAGTTAATCACATGAGATAAGATTGCCCATCCTTCTCCTGTGAGCAACAGGTGGTCTCGAACGGCATGCCTTCAGGATAACCGCACACCTTCTTGCTACTAGGCTACCAAATCTCATTTCTTGGTACATAGCCTCTTAGTAAATGTTTGTTGACTGAACGGATATATTGTCACCTCCAAGTCTACCCTCTTTCATCTGCTATCATTTGGAGCATGTTTTATATCCTCTTTTAGAAATTTATTTTCATAACTACTTCCCTATTCCTCTGTCAGTTTGTCATATTATTGTGGCTTACATATATTGTTGTTGTTGTTAGGTGCTGTCGAGTCGTTGGTGACTCATAGCGACCCTATGTACAACAGCCCTAAACCTTGCTCTATCCTGTGCCAATCGCACTGCCTCTGACACACCCATCCCGATTACCCCAGTCACTGAATCAATCCATCTCATAGAGGGTCTTCCTCTCTTGCA
>NW_006400084.1:9719-16286 GCF_000299155.1 Elephantulus edwardii
GGGTAATCAGGATGGGTGTGTCAGAGGCAATGCGATTGGCACAGGATAGAGCAGGGTTTAGGGCTGTTGTCCATAGGGTCACTATGAGTTGCAAACGACTCAACGGCACATAACAACAACAACATGTAATTCTTTTATAGTTCAACAAACAAAAACACCATGGACCCTAACTTATTTTTCTATTGTGACTACCCATCTTTTTTTTCTGGTCAAAACTTTTTTATGATGATGATGATGATGATGAAAATTTACAGAAACTTTGGATTTCCATTCATTCATTGTTGTACTTTTCTTCCTGCCCACTCCTTCCCCACAGTTCCCTCTTCTCTTTGAAAAGTAAAAGAAAAATTATTTCATTGTTATACATTTCCTCTCCCCAAGTCCACTCCTCTATGCAGCCTTCGTTCTGGACTCCTGTCATGACAGTAATACCTAATCATATATCCCTTTGAAAAAGTTCTCGCCCGCATCTGTTTCAATGCAGTATACATTATTTATCCCATCTTTCTCAGTCTCCCCCCTAATCCAACATCAGTCCTGTTTTACAACAGTGGCACTATACAGCTGAAATATCTCAGTCACAATAGGACAAATACTGCATAGTGACCCTAACTTCTAACAGCACTTACACAGGATCAATCAGTTCATTTTCTTAGAAGCATAGGTCTTTTGAGCCTGAATAAAGTAAGAGTTTATCTAATTCAATCCTATTTCTTACCAATGGAGAAGCTGAGGCCCATTGTATCAATAAACTGCCAGAAGATATGCAGCCAATTAACAAAAGAACCAGGAACAGAATGAAGGCTCCTGTCTCACTACTTACTCCATGAGCTACCTTGTTTCTCATTCACTTCACTCTAACCTCATTTCCACTGCTGGAATAACAGTACCCTCTGTTATTACAGCATAAGTAACTGAAGGGTTTCCTCCTAGGTTAAGGGCTTAGTGATGTTAAGTCTTCCATAGGAGCCCTATCATGGCCTGTCTTTCAGTGGCATTCCAAGAAAATGCATTTTACTTCATGGAGACCTTCTTCTCTTAAGCCTTTGAAAACTTCACCTTTTCCATTAAGTTTCTCCTATCCAATATTGCCCATGTTGATGTCTTATTTCTCTGTTTTGCTATTGTTTACACTAAGATGATAAAACCAAATGATTATAAAACTCAATAATGTAGCTCTTCCAGCTGTTAGAGAAATGGAACTATTCCAGAGCCAAGTTTCTCATTGTCCTGTTCGTTAACTTTTGCTCACTCCTGTGTTTCAGGAATTAAAAAGGAAAAGGTCCCCAGAGATGGAGACCTTGCATGCCTAATCTTAGTTGCCGTCTCTTCTCCTTTGCACCTCCGCCCCATCCCTGTTACTCACATCATAGAGGAGGAGATCCTATCAGAATGCTGAAGGATGACCACACCAGTCAAATCCCAGACTGAGGGAGACAGAGATTTCTTTATTGCCATTTCTCCCCCTCCCCTCCCCCCCCCCCCCCCCCCCCCCCGCCAAGGGATGCCTTCTGACCCATTGGACAGGCTTTATATTCTGTATTCTAAGTCAGTGTTAGTGTCTTAACTTCTATACCTTTGAATGTGATCAGATGGTGCCTAAATGTAGTCACTTCCAAGTGATAAAAAGAGCAAATTGAACACATAGACATGCATAGGGGCTGAGACAAACACCAAATGTGAATCACTAAGGAAATTTCCATGGCTAACACCCTGATTTGAACTTTAAACCTCTAGAACTGCAAGGAAGTGAATTTCTGTTCTCTAAATACACTCATGGGTGATATTACTATTTCAGAAGCACCAGAAAACTAAGATGTTTTTTGGTCGAAGATTAGATCATGTGCTGTCTTTTAAATCTCTTGGAGAAAAAGGCTCTTTCCCTTTCAGGTTCCACGTGCCTTTAGGTTCCTTAGCCTTTAGGTCAGAGATGCTATTCGCAGCCTCAAATTCTCACCAGCTCTGTGTTTTCTTAGTTTTTTTAAAAAGTTATTTTAAATAACAAAAAAATTATTTTATTCTGGTTTACTTACAACGTTCATATTCATTTTTTTCACACCAGATCTTTCCCCTTTCCTCCACCTACCTCTCCCCTCCACCCATCAAATTATGCTACCCTATGATTACCCCCCCATCTGCTTTCCCCTCCCCACCATGGATCCTCATACAGATCCTACAAGAATGGTCGTATACAGTATTTGTCCTTATGAAACTGAGTTATTTCACTTGTTTTCTCAGGATACTACTCTGAAGAGAACAGAAAGGGTCTCTTAGTCTCCCCTTAGGAAGCTCTGGTGGCCCAGGGGTAAGGAGCTGGACTGCCAAAACAAAGGCAAGTGGTTTGAGTCCACCAGCTGCTCTGCAAGAAATGATGGACAATCTCCTCCTGTGTGACTTAGTGCTTTTGAAAACCCACGGGATGCTCTGCTATCAGTTGAGTACATAACAACACTAGCCTCACATTATAGGGATTTTAGCAGTGTGAACCCTAAAGAATTGCCATGTTAGCTCAAAGGGGGTGCCTCTCTGGTAGTTCAAACTCACCAGCATTTTCATGGGAGAAGGATGGGCAGTCTCTTTCTATATAATAAATTCCTTCCATACATCAATAAATTAATGTCTCCTCACCTTGGAGCCTCCTATTTTGTTTTATTTTCTTTTTCTTGCTAAGACTTTTTATGAGGCTGTTCTTTTCATACTCAAGTCCTGGAACATGTTTTACCCTCTTCCCTTCAGCTTTACTAGTTGGGAAAAATGGTCTTCTTTTCTCTTCCTCACCATTTTATAGCTTGAAGCTGCATTTAAAGAATTCTACCTTTCTGTTGCCAATCTCCTCCTATGTTTTTGTTCTTAGGTGCTGTTGAGTCAAGAATGACTCATAGCAACCCTTTGAACAACATATCTGAACTTTGTCCTATCCTGTGCCATCCTCACACTTCCTGACACACTAGAGCCCATTGCCCCAGACACTGTCAATCCACCAGCTGAGGAAATGTCTCTTCTTCACCAACCTTCTGCTTTTCCAAGGATCATATCCATCTCCAAGGAAAAGCTCCTCCTAGAAACATGTCCTAAATATATGAGACATTGCTTTATCATGTTTGCCTCCAAAAAACAATCTAGCTGCACTTTCTCCAAGACATAGTTGTTTTGGGGTATTTGTGATTTTTTGTGTTTTTGTGTGTGTGTGTGTGTGTTTACAATCTATGGGAGGTTCAGTACTCTTCTCCCACACCATAGCTTAATTGCATCAATTCTTCTTCTACCAACTTTATTCATTGTCCAGCTCTCCAACGCATAGCAAGTGATCAGAAAGACCACTGTCTGAATTATAAGATGTACCTTAGTCCTCAAACTGGCATAATTACTCCTCGATAATTAGGAGAGGTCTCTAATGACAGATGTTCCCGGTGCAATACATTTTTTGATCTTCTGACTGATGGTACTAAGGGTGTTGTTTGCGGATCCAAATAAGATGAGGTTGTTGACAGTTTCAATCTTTTATTCATCTAGTCAATTGGCCAGGTGGTTGTCCTCTAGGTTTCTTGGCACAACTTTTTATGTTCCATGATGCAATCTTCTAACACTATAGTATTTGTTGTAAGTAAATACAGTGGTCACTAGCAAAAATCACATACATTTAGTTTCTTTTCTTCTGTTTTCAATTATTCCTCTTTATTATATAATTGATAATCTTATTGTGGGTCTTATTATTCCAAATATGGTCTTCTGTTGTTTCATGAGATATGAAACTATTTTTTTTTAAAAGTAAACCCGCAGGCTTTCTTCTTAATCATGTATCTTGGCAGTGAGAGTTGCAATATGTTACCACCTATTAATTAAATCTGTACTCTTGTGAATTGGCCAAGAGAGACAGCATCATTTTTTTAAAAAAAGATCAAAGATGAAAAGCATAGTAAGACAAGTTAACCACTTGGGTAATCAGACCTTTGGTGCAGGAACACCTGCTCATGCACACCATTTTCCCAGTGGCTATGAGAAAACTACAAGGACGTATAGGGACCAAGAAAAAGATAGCGATTTTAACAGGAAAACCACCACCAACGTGTTATATAACTGCATGTCATAATAATAAAGAATGTAGAATTCATTGTGACTATCCTGAGAATCCAAAGGTTAAATGAGTGAGGTTTTAGATACTAGCTAGGTCTTAAAGTATTTCTATCTATTTCTGCATCACAAATATCTTTGAAAATCTGTTGACAGCTGCAGATACTGACATCCAATAATGTACATACGTACAAAGTTGACCGCAGGCTACCTTTCTATTGAGAACATTTTATTAATAATTATCTAGTTAATTTATTGATATCTATTTAGTTAATCTTCTAGTTAGTTAACCTTCTACTCAGACCATATTCCCTCCTTATACTCACTGCCGTGTCAGTCACTGCTTGCTAGTCGAACTGGACTCATAGCAGGACTTCAGCGGGTTTCTGAAGCTAGAAATGATAATGGGAGAAGACTTCATCTTGATGCCTTAGATTGGCCGCTAGACTGAAATTGCAAACAGAATTGGCAATATTTTCCCCCCTGTGTACAGTGCCCAGCAAACAACTCATTTAATTTGAATAAATACTTCTTTGTTCTCTAGGATGGAAATAGGGAGCTTTGGTGGCCTAGTGGTAAAAGCGTGTGCTGCAATCTCAAACACATGACATTAACACACACGAGCTGCTCCACTGAAAAAAGATAGGCAATCTCCTCCAGTGTGATTTACTGTTGCTGCTCACAATAACAGGAGGAAAACAGAAATAAAATGGTACTGTGCTAAATCCTAGGTCTTTGCATAAACATCCTTGTTGTTATCATTGTTATTAGGTGCTGTCAAGAGGAGTATGACTCATAGCAACTTCATGAACAACAAAAAAAATCTGAACCCTGTTCAGTGCCATATTCACACTTCCTGACACACAAAAGCCTATTGCAGCAGTCACCATGTCAATCGACCTGTTAGAGGGTCTTCCTCTCCTTTACCGACCCCTCACTCTTTTCAGCATCATGTTCCTCTCTAAGGAATAGCCCCTCTTAGCAACATGCCCAAAGTGTGTGAGGTGAAACATCATCATTATTGCCTCCAAAGAGCACTCCAGCTGCACCTTCTCCAAGACATCTGTTTGTTATTTTGGCTATTCTTGGGATGTTCAGTGCTTTTCACCAATACCACAGCTCAAAGATGTTAATTCTTTTTTTTGTCATCCCTATTCATTGTCCAACTCTAAGATGCATATCAAGTGATTGGAAAGACCATGGCCTGAATCATATGCAACTTACTCCTCAAACTGACATCATTACACCTCAATAATTTGGAGAGGTCCTTAACTGCAGATTTTGCCAGTGCAATGGGTCTCCAAATTCATTACTTCACTATTCTCTCAACAATATGGAGTAAATAATAATAATATTATTATTATCTTACAACAAAGAAATGAGATTAAAAATAATAAGGTGACTTTTCCAAATTCACACAAATAGTATAAAACAAGGCTCAGAAATTAATCCATATGTTTTGCCAAAGGGTCACCATTTTGTCCCCTCTAAGTTTTCTTCTAGTCTAAGAATGTTTCTTTCAATAGGTGAGACAAGGATTATTGACAATACTACAGCAACTATACCTACATAAATTCAAAGAAATAAAAACTTCATGGAGAATATGCAATCAAAATATTAGGGACTGCCAGAATCTGTCCTTATAATTTCCATTGTCCATATAATTTTCTAGTTTATTTACTTTTCATCTCTCTATTAGATGTCTTCAAGTTGTGACACTGGAGAAGAGTCTTGACATACCATGGACTGCCAAGAAAACAAATAGGTGTGTCTTGGAGAGGATGAAACCAAGTCTTCCCTTGGAGACTAGGATTTTGAAGCTCTGCCTCACTTACTTTGGGCACGTGGCCAAGAGAGACTGATTCTTGGAGAAGGACATCATGCTCTGAAGGGTGGACAAACAGTGCAAGAGAGGAAGACCCAGGATGAGATGGATTGATACAGTAACTGGGGCAATAGTGGTGAGTGTGTTGGATTTAGTGAGACTGGCTCAGGACAGGGCAAGGTTCAGAGCTGCTGTGCTTAGGGTCACTATACATTACAGGTGACTCAATGACACGTAACAACAAAAACATGCAATGACAGGTTTGGAAGCAAGAGTGGCATCCACTTTTTATATAACATACCTCCGGAAACGCTATGAACTTTGATAAATGTCAATAGTTGTAGAGGGATTTCAGGCCTTTTGTTAACAGGGTCATTATGAGTTGTGCTCAACGCAAAAGCAGTCAACAACAACAAGAATTTGAAATATCAGCCTAGAACTGACCACACCACTGGTAGAACCATTTTGGAGAGCTACTTGTTAATTAATATAAAACAGTTTAAACTTTTGTTTATTTTTAGTCACAGTAGTTCACAGCTTCAGTTTGCTTGGCTCCACGCTCAACACTCTTGGCACCAGCAGCCAGGAAATAAAATAACGTATTGTGATGGGAAAGTCTGCTATTAGGGACCTCTCTAAAGTACTCAAGAGCAATGGTGTCTCTCTGGAGA
>NW_006400084.1:16690-22979 GCF_000299155.1 Elephantulus edwardii
CCCCCCCCGCCTCTACACATATTTTTAAATGGCTACAGCATGACTGTGGCAAGGGTATAAGATGTCAAGTGAAAGTACTATGTTTTACAGACACCTGCAAATCCATTCCACATTCTATGGAAGTCTTGCTTGCTTTTGTTCATTTTGGTAGATGAAGATTGTTTGAGGACCTAGAGTTTCCACATATACACACACTTACAGTGCCCCTGTTCTTCTAAATGCCATCAAAACTGAAGGTTGCTTGAAAGCAGACTCAGGATCTCATCTGTCAGTGAATGAAATAGATCCTCCCCCTCCACACTAAACATGTGAGTGTTACAGATGAATTCTCACAGCAACCATTTCTCTTTGAGTTTTTGGGATAGCCCCAATGCTAAATAGTCTGCTCCATTTTTAGACTCTACTTCAAACCATGTGTCCCAATTTAAAGTTTAAAAATATACAATTTCCACATAAATATTAAATTTCAGTTTTCTCTTGCCCAAAGATAAAGACTTAGCCTATATTGCAAATATGGATATATCATGTAACATTTCAACCTATTGCTTCCTTCCTCCCCCTCTTCCAAGATCATTATGTTAAAATATTTGGCTCAACTATACCCAAAGAAAACAGAAAAAAGAAAACCAAAACTCAAAATTAAACTCACAGCCAACAAATCAATTCCAACTCATAGTGACCCTGTAGCACAGAGAACTGTCCCATTGGGTTTCCAAGGCTGTAAGTCCTTATGGAAACAAACTGCCCAAACATTCTCCTGAAGAACAGTTCTTGGGTTTGAAGCATAATTTTTTTTTTTTTTGTGAATAGTTGCTGGCCTCATAGGAAAGAAGCTGTGCTGTCAACTCAAAAACAGGCTGTTCAAATCCTTCAGTTGCTCTGAGGGAGGAAGATGGGCAATCTTCCTGCAAGTGAATTTCTGAAAATTCCCTGGAAGTTCAGTTTTGAGATAGGTCTGACCGTTTTTTTTTTTCTTTTTAAATTTATTATTAATTTCAATGAAAATTTATAGAGACTTTGGATTTCCATTTATTCATTGTTGCAATTTTCTCTCCTCCCAACCCTCCCCCCTAGTACCCTACCCTCTTGAAAAAGTAAAAGAAAAATTCTTTCATTATTTTAAAATCCCTCCCCCCAGGCTCACTCCACAGCGCACCCTTTGCTCTGGACTCCTGACATGACAAAAATACCTAATCACATATCCCTTTTAAACACTTTTCCCCCCTCATCTGTTTCAATGCAATATACATCATTAAAGCCATCTTTCTCAGTCTCCTCCCAACCCTGAGGTCAGTCCTGTTTTACAACAGTGGCACCATGCAGTATTTGTCTTTTTGTGACTAAGACACTTCACTCAGCATCATGTCCTCCAGGGTCATCCATTTTGAATAATATTGCATGAGTTCCTTGGTTTTCAATGCAGAGTAGTATTCCATTGTATGAATATACCACAGCTTCTCTATCCATTTGTTTGTTGATGGGCACTTAGGTTGTTTCCAACTCTTTGATATTGTGAACAAAGACACGATAAACATTGGTGAGCATATATCTGCTTGGATGTCAGTTATGGTCTCTTGGGGGTATATTCCCAGTAGTGGAATTGCTGGGTCAAATGGTATCTCTATTTGCAAATTTTTGAGAAAGTGCCATACAGCCTTCCACAGTGGTTGCACCATTTTGCACTTCCAGCAACAGTGAATAAAGGTTCCAGTTTCTCCACAACCTCGCCAGCATTTGTGCTTGCTGTTCTGTTAAATTTTGCTATTCTGACTGAGGTGAGATGTTATCTCATAGTTGTTGAGATAGTTCTGACTTTACGGCACATAATAAAAATTACAACAGTACTACAAGAGTTTCCATGAAAACAGAGAGAAAGAAGTGAGAATAAAAAACCCAGAATCTTTTCCTCACCCATTGCACACCTTCTCTGCATGCAGTAATTCGTAAATGCTATCCCAATACCTCTTGTTTCCTATTTGTTCTTCAGGGTCATAACTTCAATGTCCATTCTCTGTCTCTCTCTCTCTCTCTCCTTCTCCTCCTCTCTTGGGCCTCTAATCCTACTGTCATCATTCAACCACAGATAATGACATTAGTGTTAGAGTGAGCAGGATCAGGGATCTAACAAGACTATGCTCAGTAGGGTATGAACTCTGTAGGCCATTTCAGTTATAGGGACTTTCTTCCAAGCCCTCTACATGAGCAGAAATTGAGTAAACAGTCAGGAAGGCAGAGGTCAGATATTTATATAATCATGTTTTCCATTTTAACTTTATATCTATTTATGTGACCTTGATCAAGTTATTTAACTTCCCGAACTTAATTCTTCATCTGGAAAATGAGCATAAGTTTCAGTTACCTCCTCCTCTTCTTTTAAGGGTGCAATGAGTTAGAACAGTAACTGGTAAATAGTGTACACATAATAAGAATTTTCTTTTTAAACTAGTAAAATATGTATGAGGATCCAGGGTGGGGGAGGGGAGGACCAGAAAGGTGGAGGTCGGGCAAGGGGAGCAATCATTTTGATTTGATGGGTGGAGAGAGGGGTGGGTAAAGGAAATGAGAAAAATCCAGTGCAGATAAACAACATTTGACAAATTTGTAAGTAAACCAGTATAAAATAAAAATTTTCTTGAAAAAAAATAATTTTCTTTTTAAATTAGTACTTTTATTATTACTTCAATTCTTTAGTATTTGTAGAAATGTTCATAAGTTAGAAGTGTAACACACCAGGACTCAGGAAATTTCAACCAATGAATTCTGGGAAGGGAAGAAACTAGCAGGACTGACTGTAGCAAAGCCCAAATTATACAAGTATTGCATCTTCTTTTGGTGTAGTATTTAATATGTATGCTTGGATGTTATCTAAAGGTTCTTAGTTCTAATTCACCAGAAAATCAATGGAAGAAAGATGAGGTGGTCAGCTTCTGTAGACTGTTAACACCTCACAAGTTCTTTGGGGCAGTTCTGCTGTGTCTGATAGGGTTGCTATGAGTTGAAATAAACTTGATAGCAACAAGTATACCTGATAATGAGGACTGAAATGAATCTGTTAAATTCTTTGAGGCTATTCCAGAATCTCGTACAGCTCTATTATATGTTCATTTTCTTTCTTCCCCCCGGCCCTGGTCTGGCTTTGCTTGCACTGCTATTCCACCATCCTGATTCAACCAGCAGACATCGTAGCACAGCACTGGCACATCCATAGCCAAGCAGTACCACTTTATCTATTGTCTTTGCTTTTCACTGGCTGTGGCACATAAAACCTTTCTCTGATGTTGTAGACCCTGACTAGTACCCATCTGGATCCACTGCCATTGAATTTATTCCATCTGGTGGGAGATTCTCCATAAGGTTTCTGAGGCCTTATGTCTTTAAGGAAGGAGACTGTCCATCTTTCTACTGATGGATTCTAACCAAAGAGCTTTGTGTTTGCAGTCCAACACTCAACTCGCCATGCCACCAGGGCTCCTTTATTCCCTCTTCAGTTCTATAACAAATCATGACATAAGCACCACACTTTAATTTGGAATCTTAACTTTGACTTTTACTCCCCAAAGTATGCATTTCTAAATGTTTGCTTTGTGTTTTATTAGTTGAGTCTAATTGGTATGTTCATAAATTCCTTCTCTATTCAGGTGACTGGTAACTTGAACATCTAAGTGTTATTCAAGACATTTATTTTAATTATTCTTTTCATCTTTAATTTTCTAGTTATCTTTGTTCAGGTTATCAGCCACTTTTTGAGCCATTGTGTATAAAAAATGATCTTTTTTTATTTGTCTATCTCATTGTCATCAAATTGCAACTAACTCACACCTGATCCTCCAATTGTTTTTTAAAAACTAATAAATAAAGAAAACTTTTAAAAACCCTTATTGCCATCAAGTCATAACTGACTCATAGCTTCTTCTTCCATCTACCCTCCAGGCTTTTCAGAGGCTGTAAAACACATGAGAGGGGATTTTCTATCTTTTCCTACACGGTTATTCAGTGGATTCAAACCACTAGAGAGATGTTTTGGATTAATAGAGCAACATCCTGTGGACTATGCCACTTAAGCTCCTTATTTTCTTTATTAGCTAGAGGTAATTGTATCTTCAGGAAATATAATTGTAATAAAATGTAGTAATAAAGATCTTTAGAGTATGCTGACTTCTTCTTTATGTGAATCAAAGATAGTGTGTGCTGAGTTCTTTTTGACATTGCCTTATCTCTGGTGAATCAATGGTTAAGTGCTCAGTTGCCAACCACCAACTGCTTCATAGGAGAAAGCTGTGACAATATGCTTTCATGAATATTTGCAGCCTTGAAAACCCTCTGGAAGAGTACTACTTTGTCTTATGTCTATAACTTAGGACAGATTTGGTGATGATGGTGTGGGTTTTCAGTTAGACATTCAAATAGAAATAAGAAGCTCTAGATTGTCCAAAAACAATGGAACAGTACATTAACAGAGAACTACCAGAAATACAAGCTGGATTTAGAAGAGGCTGTGACACTAGAGACACTGCCAATATCTGGTGGATCATAGCTATAAGCAATGAGTACCAGAGGAATGTCTATCCATGTTTCATTGACTATACAAAGGCATTTGACTGTGTATATTACAATTTGTGGCTAATCTTTAGAAGAATGAGAATCCCGGAACACTTGATTGTGTTAATGCAAAACCTATCCTTGGACCTGGAGGCAATTGTCAGACAGAGCAAGGAAACATTGCATGGTTCAAAATTAGGAAGGAAATATGTCAGTGATGCATCCTGTCTCCATACTTTTTCAATCTATGTGCGGAACTGGTCATTTAAGAGGCTGGACTTCATGAAGAGAAGTGGGGCATCAGGATTGGAGAAAGTTATGTCAACAACATGCACTCTGCAAATGACACAACCTTGTTTGCTAAACCTGAGGAGGATCTGAAGTGTTGGCTGCAGAACAGCAAGAACTGTGGTCTTCAATATTAATTAAAGCTAAACATGAAGAAGATAAAGATTCTTACCACTGGGCCAAAACAGTTTCATCATGAATGGAGAAGAGATTGAGGTTGTTAACAATTTCAGCTTGCTTAGCTCCACAGTCAACACTTTTGGTACCAGTAGTCAAGAGATCAAGAGACAAATTGCATTGGGAAAGTGTGCTGTTAGGGACCTCTCCAGAGTGCTGAGGAGTAATGACATAAGTCTAGAGACTAAGGTGTGCCTGATCCAGGCCATGGTCTTCACAATTACTTGCTATACATTAGAGACGTTGGCAATGACTAAGGATGACAGAAAAATCAATGCCTTTGTGTTGTGTTGCTAGAGAAGAGTATTGAACATACCATGGACTTTCAAGAAAATAAATAGTGCTGTCTTGGAGAGGGTGAAACCAAGTTTCTTCTTGGAGGCTAGGACTATGAAGCTCCATCTCATATTCTTTGGGCATATGGCCAGAAGAGATTAGTCCTCGGATAAGAACATCATCCTTGGAAAGGTGGAAGGACAGTGCAGGAGAAGA
Organism: Elephantulus edwardii; assembly: GCF_000299155.1. Lineage (NCBI taxonomy): Eukaryota > Metazoa > Chordata > Mammalia > Macroscelidea > Macroscelididae > Elephantulus > Elephantulus edwardii. The sequence goes on from NW_006400084.1 coordinate 22,187, forward strand.
AGACCCAGAATGACATAGAATGATACAGTTACTGGAGTAATGGGAGTATGTGTGTTGGAGTCAGAGAGATTGGTTCAGGACAGTGAAGGGTCCAGAGCTGTTGTACATAGGATCACTATGAGTTTCAGGCAACTCAACAGGACATAACAACAACAACAAGAGTGACAGAGTGCGTAAGGAGTTGTGCTGCCAACTCAAAGGAATGTGGTTAGAAGCCACCATCTGGTCCTTGAGAAAAAGAAGGGCATCTATTCCCATGTGATCTACAGTCTCTGAACACCTGCTGAAGGGACAACTATGAGTCAGTTCTGACGCCACAACACATAACAATGTTGCTTAGCTACTAACGAAAAAGTTCATGGTTAAAATTCAGTCATGAGTTGGAATGCATATAACAGAAATGTATTTTTTCATCTCCAGCCTCTAAAATTGTGACTGTTATATATTAGATGATTCATAAATGTTTTTTAATAAATATATAATTCTTCAGTATAGACTGAGGCTCAATGTCAAGAAGACAAAGATTCTCACCACTGCACCAACTGGTAGCATCAGGATGGATGGAGAAGATATTGAGATTGTTCACAGCTTCAGTTTGCTTGGCTCCACAGTCAACATTCTTGGCACCAGCAGCCAGGACAAAAAAAATAAAAAAGTATCACGATGGGAAAGTCTGCTGTTAGGGACTTCTCTAAAGTACTCAAGAGCAACAGTGTCTCTCTGGAGACTAAGGTGCACCTGATACAGGCCATGGTCTTTGCAATCACTTGTTATGCATCAGAGAGTTGGACAA
>NW_006400084.1:29109-38471 GCF_000299155.1 Elephantulus edwardii
TGCTGGAGAAGAGTATTGAATGTACCATGGACTGCCAAGAAAACAAACAGATTCATCCTGGAGAGGGTTAAACTAAGCTACTCCTTGGAGGCAAAGATTCTGGGGCTTCGTCTGACATACTTTGGACGTGATGTAAGGAGAGACAGGTCCTTAGAGAGGGACATCATGCTTCTTAGGGTAGAGGGACAGCGCAGGAGGGGAAGACCCTCTGTGAGGTGTATTGATTCGGTGACTGGGGTAATCAGGATGGGTGTCTCAGAGGCAGTGTGATTGGCACAGGAAAGAGCAGGGTTTAGGGCTGTTGTACATAGGGTTGCTATGAGTCGCAAATGACTTGACGGCACATAACAACAATAACAACAACAATTCCAATTTTACATATTTACTGAATAAAGATGATTTAACAATAAAAATCAGATAAATGTGCCAAGATATATATCTTATAGTGCTTATTATGAATATAAATTATAACATAAAACAGTGTACCAATAACGAATTATGACATGATTATACAATTTAAACTATGTAAGCCATTATAAATAACACATATAACATTAACAAGAATCTGGTAGAAATTCAACTGCATTAAGAAAAGTATATAGAATAAGAGATAGCATTTAAAGATACATCTTTGCTAGAAGCAAAGAATACCAAAAATATATTTCTGTATGATGAATACATTTCATAGTCTGTGTTATTAACTACAAAGTAAGTCAATTGTGTGGGTCACTAAAATTATTACTAATATTATAAAGAATTGAGACTTAATTATTTGAGACAATTTTTTTTGTATTGAATTGGTACACAAAACAAATGGTAGATTTCCAAACATAATAAAGCGATATCACTTGTTTTAAACTCAGGGAAGATGAATGTTAGGGTTATATCCTTCCAGTTAATTTATTCATTCTTTATGCTGAGCAACTAATTTGAGAAACTAGATTACATGAAAAAAAGTTTTGTATCAGGATTGAAGAAAACTCATTAACAACCTATAACATGGAAATTACACAATATTGCTTGCTGAGAGTGAAGAGGGCATGAATCATTTACTGTAGAAGACCATAAATTTCAGTTTTTATTAGATAAAGGAAAGAAAAGTCTTCACAACTAGACCAAAAAGCAGAATCATAAAAACTGAACAAAAGATTTATATTATAAAAAATTTCATTTTACTTGAATCCACAATCACCATTGATTAAAGTTATAATAAAGAAAACAAATGATGGGCAAGTTTGTTGCAAAAGAGCTCTTAAAAATGTTAAAAAGCAAAGGTAGGGCTTTGAGGACTAAGGTGTACCTAACCCACATGATGATATTTTTAATCACTTTATGAACATGCAAAAAGAGGACAATGGGTAAAGAAGACCAAATAATAAAGAACAACTCACACATATGAAATATAGCAATGTCAGAGAATATTGACCTAAGGTTGCCATACAAATAAACAATTCATGTAAAGAAATAAAACCAGAATGTTCCTTAGAAACAAGAATGATATTTCATTTCTACATTTTCAACATGTTATCAGGAGAGATTAGTCCCTGGAGAAGGCCATCATGATTAATAAAAGTAGAAGGTATATGAAAAGAGACAGACTGCCTTAATTACATGATGCTTTAAAAAAAACATGTATATCAACAGTGGGCTGGTTTAACAAATTTATTCTTTCATGATTTGGGAAGCTAGACTAGACATTGGAATTCAGGGTACTAACCTGGGAAAAGGTCTTCGTCTCACTTCAACCTCTGTGGACTCAGTATCTTTTGGAAATCTTTATATATTTGGCATCAATCTTTCTCTGAGTCTAGGAAGATCACCACATTAAGAACTCTAAATCCAAATGATATGCTCTGCTCCTGGCTCTTCTTTCTTGGTGGCCCTGAGGTCTTCCTGATCTCATTTTGCTTATCTAAACTCTTTTATATCTCAAAAGAGTAAAGATGCAACTCAATCCCATAGATTGCATCCTGCATTATTCATAGAATTGCCTCTAATCTTGGCTTATTAGCATCATGTTGTTGTTGTTGTTGTTGTTATGTGCCGTTGAGTTGCTTGTGACTCATAGCGACCCTATGTACAACACCCCTAAACTCTGCTCTATCCTGTGCCAATTGCACCGTCTCTGATACACCCATCCAGATTACTCAAGTCATTAAATCAATCCACCTCACAGGGGGCCTTCCCCTTCTGTGCTGTCCCTCAACTCTACCCAGCATGATGTCCCTCTCCAAGGACCTGTCCCTCCTTGCAACATGTACAAAGTACATTAGACGGAGACTTAGAATCCTTGCCTCCAAGAAGTACCCCAGTTTGACCCTTTCCAGATGAATCTATTTGTTTTCCTAGCAGTCCACGGTACCCTCAATACTCTTCTCCAGCACCATAGCTCAAAGGCATCAATTCTCCTGTCCTCCTTGGTCATTGTCCAACTCTCTGATGCATAACAAGTGAAAGCAAAGACCATGGCCTGCGTCAGATGCACCTTAGTCTCTAAAGAGACACCATTGCTCTTCAGTACTTTGGAGAGGTCCCTAACAGCAGATTTTTCCATGGCAATACATCTTTGAATTTCCTGGCACTGGTGCCGAGAGCCAAGCAAACTAAAGCTGTGAACAATCTCAATCTCTTCACCATCCATCCTGATGCTGCCAATTGGTCCAGTGGTGAGAATCTTTGTCTTCTTGACATTGAGCCTCAATCCATATTGCAGGTTGCAGTCCTTGACCCTCCACACCAAGTGCTTCAGGTCCTCCTCAGTTTCAACAAGCAGGGTTGTATCATCTGCATATCGCAGATTGTTGAAAGATCTTCCACCAGTCTTGACCCCACATTTCTTCTCATAGAGCCCAGCCTCCCAGATAATCTGTTCTGCATCCAGGGTGAAAAGGTATGGACACAGGACACATCCCTGGCGTACGCCCTTCCTAATTTTGAACCATGCAGTGTTTCCTTGCTCTGTTCTGATGACTGCCTCTTGGTCCAAGTATAGGTTGGGTTCTCATTAGCACGATCAAGTGTTCTGGGATTCCCATTCTTCTCAGAGTCAGCCACAGTTTGTTATGATCCACACAGTCAAACGCCTTTGCATAGTCAATGAAACACATACATACATTCCTGTATTATACCCTGCTTTCAGCTAAGATCCATCTAACATTAGCTACAATATCTCTAGTACCATGACCCCTTCTAAACCCAGCCTGGACTTCTGGTAGTTCTCTGTTGATGTGCTGTTCCAGTCGTTTTTGGATAATCTTCAGTAGAATCTTGCTTGGATGTGAAATTAGTGATATTGGTTTATAATCAACATCATAAAGGTTAAATTTACCTCGGATCACAAAATAAAAAGAATTATATAAATCTGAGCCAAACTGATACATATTTTTAAAAGACACAATTCAATCTGCAACAAAGATCCTTAATGAACTAGGGTTACAGACACAGTGCTGACAACCTGGATTCAAACAGCAATAATTGTGAGTATGAGACGTGACTGGGAAATGTCTTGTTTTGTTGTATGCAGGATTGCTATGAGTCAGAAACACCTAACAATAACAGAAATATATTCTAGACTAGATTAATATGTCTATAGACCACCAACTACTCATATGCAAGTTAAAGCTAAAGTTGAGGAAAATGAAATCAAGTCCACGGGAAACAAGATTTGACCGTAAGTCTGTCCCACTCGAATTTCAAAACCATCTAAGAAACAGATTTGAGGCCTTGAGCACCAATGAGCATAGACCAAATGAGCTCTGGGAGGATATCAGAAAATCATCCATGAAGAATGCAAAAGACAGTTACAAAGGCTAAAGAATAAGAAAAGACCAAAATGGATGTCAGATGAGACTCTGAATATTGTATTAGAGTGCTGAGAAGCCAAAGCTAAAGGAAGAAACCAAGAAATCAAAGAGCTGAGCAGAAAATTTCAAAAGACAGCTCGGGACGACAAAGCAAGATACTATAATGAAATGTGCAGAGAGCTGGAGTCAGAAAATCAAAAGGGCTGAACTCACTGAGCGTTTCTTAAGCTGAAGGAGTTGAAAAATAAATTCAAGCCACAGGTGGCAATGCTTAAGGATACTTTGGGTAGAATGTTAAATGATCCAGGAAGTATCAAGAGAAGATGGCAGGAGTACACAGAGTAACTGTATCAGAAGGAATTGGCTGACACAGAAGAATTTCATGAAATGACATTTGACAAAGAGCCTGTGGTGATGAAGGAGGAAGTTCAAATTGCTCTGAAGGAATTGGCAAAAAACAAGGCTCCAGGAGTTGATGGCATGCCAATTGACATATTTCAACAAACAGACACTGCCCTGGATGTGATCAGTAAGTGTGCCAAGAAATCGGGAGAACAGACAGCTGGCCCACTGACTGGAAAAGATCGATATTTGTTCCCATTCCAAAAAAGGTGACCCAAAAGAGTGCTGAAGATTCTGCTGAAAATTATCCAAAAACAATTGGAGCAATATGTCAACAGAGAACTGCCAGATGTTTAGGCTGGATTTAGAAGATGTCACGGTACTAGGGATATTATCGCTAATGTTAGATGGATCTTGGCAGAAAACAGAGAATACCAGAAGGATGTCTATCTAGGCTTCATTGGCTATGCAAAGACTTTTGACAGTGTGGATCACAAAAAGCTATGGCTGAATCTGAGAAGAATTGGAATCCCAGAACATTTGATTGTGCTAATGCGAAACCTGTACTTGGACCAAGAGGCAGTCATCAGAACAGAACAAGGAGACTCTACATGGTTCAAAATCAAGAAGGAGGTCCATCAGGGATGTATTTTTTTTTCTCCATACCTTTTTAATCTGTATGCAGAACAGATCATCTGAGATGCTGGGCTGTATGAGGAGGAATGTGGCATCAGGATTGGTGGAAGAGTCATCAACAACCTGCCTTATGCAGATGGCATAGCCTTGCTTGCTGAAACTGAGGAGGACCTGAAGCACTTGCTGCAGAAGGTCAAGGACTGTAGCCTTCAATATGGATTGAACCTCAGCATCAAGAAAACAAAGATTCTCACCACTGGGCAAGTTGGCAGTATCAGTATGGATAGTGAAGAGATTGAGATAGTTAACAGTTTTAGTTTATTTGGTTCCACAGTCAAAACTCTTGGTAAAAGCAGCCAGCAAATCAAAAGACGAATTGCATTGGGAAAGTCAGCTGTGAGGGACCTCTCAAGAGTATTGAAGAGCAATGATTCAGGCTAGAGTCTAAGGTGTGCCTGATCCAGGCTATAGTCTTTGCAATTATGTGCTATGCATCGGAGAGTTGGACAGGTTATAGAGATGGTAGAAAGAGGATTGATGTTTTTGTGCTGTGGTGCTTGAGAAAAGTTTTGAATATACCATGGACTGCTAGGAGAACAAACAGGTTTGTCCTGGAGAGCATGAAGCTGGAATGCTCCTTGGAGTCAAGGATACTGAAGCTTCATCTGACATACTCTTTGTGCATGTTGCAAGGAGGGACTGGTCCTTGGAAAGGGACATCATGTTTGGAAATGTGGAGGGACGGTGCAGGAGAGGAAGACACCCAATGAGATGGATTGATTCTATGATTGGAGTGGTGAGAATGAGTGTGTTTGAGACAGTGAGGTTGGCATAGGATAGAATGGCATTTAAGGTTCTTGTACATAAGGTCATCATGAGTCGCAAGCGACTCTATGGCACATGACAACAGCAACAGATCATAACACATTATTTGAAAGCAGGAGTGGCATCCACTTCCTCAACAATATGTCTCTGGAAACTCTATGAACTTTGATAAATTACAATAGTTAAAGAAAGGCTTCAGGCCTTTTGTACCTAGGATCATTATGAGTCATACTCGACTCGATGGCAATCAACAACATCAACAACACTGAAAAAATGGGAATTCTAGAATACTTAATTGTGTTCAAAACCTATACATAGAACAAGAAGCTGTTGACTGAATAGAACAAGGGAACAACAGAACAATATGATTTTAAATAAGAAAAGGTACATTTTAAGGTTGTATACTTTTTCCATACCTATTCACTTTGTATGCTGAGAAAAGAATTCAAGAATCTACACTACATAAAAAAAAAACCAATGTGGCGTCAGGACTGGAGAAAAACTGATTAGCAACCTATACTAAGCAGATGACACAACTTGACACACTTGCTTGCAGAGATCAAAGACTGCAGCGAGATGGATTGATGCAGTGACTGTTAACAATGACCTTGAGCATATCAGAGATGGTGAGGATGATGCAGACTAAGTCAAGGTTCGGGTACATTGCTCATAGAGTCACTATGAGAAGTTTTCTCAGTGATGATAACAGCAACAACATGTCAGTGATTTTCTACAAACCTCAGCTTAGGAGGAGTATAGAAATGGGCTGTATTTATCGATATACCAATCTATAGGGTTACTACTCCACAGACCTTTGTTCCTCTTTTCTACATATTGGACAGTTGGTTCAAAGGAGGTTATGGTTTTTGTTAGGGACCTTAGAATTAACTACAATCTATAGTGACCCTATGACAATGGATAAGTACCCTGGTTTATCCTGTGCCTTCATCATCATTTCTGATATACTTGAACCTATTGTTAGTCATTATGTTAATACATCTGCTTGAGGCTTTTTCTCTCCTTCACTTTCTACCTTTCCAAAAGTGATGTCCTTTCCCAAGGACTGGGTCCTACTGACAGCATGCTCATAAATAAGTGAGACAAAGCTTTTCCATCCTTGCCTTGAAGGAGCAACCTGATTGCACTTTTTCTGAGGCATATTTATTTGTCACTTTGGTAGTCTATGGGATATTCAGTACTCTTCTCCTGCACCACAACTCAAAGGCTTTGATTCTTCTTTTGTCATAATTAGTCATTTTTCAACTTGCAAATGCTTAAAAAGCAATTGAAAAGGTCGTGGTTCGAATCAGATGCAGTTAGTCTTTGAATTGACATTATTGCTCTTTAACACCTTAGAGATATCCTTGACTGGAGGTTTATCTGATCCAATGCATCCTTTGATTTCTTGACTTCTTGTGCCAAAGGTGTTGAGTGTGGATCCAAGATAGATGAAATCATTCGTAACTTCAATCTTCTATCTATTATATTGTCTGTTGGAACTGAGGTGAGGATTTTGTGTATTTTTTGATGCCGAAATGTAATACATACTGGATACCGTAGTCTTTGATCTTCTGCAGCTAGGATTTAAAGTTCTCTTCACTTTTGGTAAGTACGTTGTATCATCTCTATAATGCAGAATGTGGATAAGTCTCCCTCTGATCCTGATCCTACACTCTTTTTCATATAGTCCAGCATTTTAAGTGATTTGCTTGGTATACAGATTGAATAGGTATGGAGAAAGGGCTGACACATTCCTTTCTTGATTTTAAATCATAGTGTTTCCTTGCTTTGTTTGGATATTAGCTTTGTGTACTAAGTATAAGTTTCCAAAGAGCACAATTAAATGTTCTGGGATTCCTATTCTCAATGTTATCCATTATTTATTATGATCCATGCAGTCAAATATCTTTGCATAGTCAATAAAACATGGATATATAGTCTTCTTTTATTTTCTGGTTTCATCCAAAATTCATTTGACATCAGCAATGATAATCCTGGTGAAAGGGGAGGTTGGGATCCCCAAGTAGCAGTGTATGTTACTCTTGGATTTCCCTATTGGCTCTTAAAACAGCAATTCCTTCAAGTCAGAACCTACTTACAGCAGATCCTTAAGTGCGTTTTCAGAAGTTGTAAATTGCATGGGAGGAGATTGCTCAAGTATATCAGAGATGGCAAATGATTGGGCAAGGTTCATATCCTTTGTTCATAGGATTGCTATGAGTTATTCAGTGGTACCTAAAACCGACAATATATGTACCCTTCAATCTATTGTACTGACCCTTACTCCCAATAGAAAAATTAGCAGGAAAAAAAAGCAAAAATAAAGCCAAGAATTATTTGGTTGTTTTTTGTTTCTTTTTTGTTGTTGTTGTTGTTGTTGTTGTTGTTTTTAAAAAAGCTACAAAGAGCATGATTTTTATCAGTAACTTTGAATTCCTGGAGACTAGTGCCAGATGAAAGACATTTATCTGTGATAGTTGTGTCAGCAATTGATTACAGAACTCTCTCTTCCTTTGTAGTGTTTATTCCCTGTAATATTTTTTCCTGTTTTGCATTAGTTACAACTTTAAGGAAAACTGTGAAATTCTAGAATATAATTGTGATATAGGATACTCTATCATTTTTCCTTTTTAAACTTAACTGTGGATGCTTTCAATATTTTATCATTAAGAATGATGTCACTGTTAGATTCCAGCTATGAAATTTTCTTATGTTCTTGTTGTTGCTGTTGCTACTCATAGACACCCTGTGCACCATAGCACTAAATTTGCCCTTCTTATCCTGAGCCAGTCTCACTGTCTCCAACACACCTATCCCATTTATCCTAGATGCTGTGTCAATCCATCTCATCCTGGTCTTCCTCTCTTGTGCTGTCCTTGCATCCTTCCAAGTATGATGTCCTCCTCCAAGGATTAGTCGCTCCTAGTAACAGAAAACACATGAATGTATAGCATCTATCCATCTATCATTGATATAACTCCCCCCACCCAACTCTAGTCATTTGATGTAGAGAATCACATGGACTGATTTCTCAATGTTGGAATTTTCTTCGATTCCTGCACAAATCCCACTCAGTCATGGTTTAATTTGTGGATATTTTTGTATTTCATATCATAATGTTCATTAGTGAGACTGGTTTAGACTTGGGAAGCTGTCCATAAATCTCTATGCTGTGGAACAGTTTATGTAACATAAGAATGATCTTTTCCTGGATGTTTGGCACAATGTAATGCCAAGGGAAAAAACAATTTACAGACCATCACAATCTGGTTTTGAAAACATAAATACTTATATAAAAAATTCGTGGTGAATATGCTTAAAAAAGTATTTCTTGGAAGCTATGATATGGTGTTTTGATTTTTCTTTATGATATATTGGGGGCTGGCCTCAACAATAAATTTGTAATTTGTAGATTTTTGTTGGTTTTTTAATACATAGGGACTTTAAATAATACATAAGAAGAAAAGGATATAAAAAGATTGTGACTAGAAACAACAATATCTGACAATATGCAATCAGATTCCTGACAAATCATGAAAAATAATTTGTTAATTTGATGTCTCTGTACCAAAGCATTCTGTTTCCAAGTAACCTATCCCTATGTGTAGAACTGACTCACCATGTTTGTTCTCACCTCCAACATTTCACTTGGACTTATCTAGTCTTCATTTTCATTTCTTTTGACCCTGGGTTTTCTAGATACTGCAGAAGGGCTTTTTGGTGTGATCTTTTTTTTCTGTTTCCCTGACAACCGCC
>NW_006400084.1:39203-77303 GCF_000299155.1 Elephantulus edwardii
AGGAATCGAATCGATTACATTTGTGGAAAGATTTGCTGGAGAAGCTCAATATCAGCAGTGAAAACCAGGCCGGGTGCTGATTGTGGGACAGACCACCAACTACTCATATGCAAATTCAAGCTGAAATGGAGGAAAATTAAGTTAAGTCCACGGGAACCAAGATTTGACTGTAAGTCTGCCCCACTCGAATTTCAAAACCAGCTCAGGAACAGGTTTGAGGCCTTGAGCACCAATGAGCATAGATCAAATGAGCTCTGGGAGGACATCAAGAAAATCATCCATGAAGAATGCAAAAGATCATTACAAAGGCTAAAGAAGAAGAAAAGACCAAGATGGATGTTAGATGAGACTCTGAGTATTGCATTAGAGCGCTGAGAAGGCAAAGCTAAAGGAAGAAATCAAGAAACCAAAGAGCTGAATAGAAAGTTTCAAAAGGTAGCTCGGGACGACAAAGCCAGATACTATAATGAAATGTGCATAGAGCTGGAGTCAGAAAATCAAAAGAGCCAGACTCGCTCAGCATTTCTTAAGCTGAAGGAGTTGAAAAACAAATTCAAGCCATGGGTGGCAATACTTAAAGATAGTTTGGGTAGAATGTTGAATGATCCAGGATTTATAAAAAGAAGATAGAAGGAGTACACAGAGTCACTTTATCAGATGGAATTGTCTGACACAGAGGGATTTTATGAAATAACATATGAGTAAGAACCTATGGTGATGAAGGAGGGAGTTCAAGTTGCTATGAAGGAATTGGTATAAAACAAGGCTCCAAGAGTGGACAGTGTACCAATTGATTTATTTCAACAAACAGATGCTGCCCTGGATGGGCTCACTAAGTTGTGCCAGGAAATCGGGAGGACAGCCAGCTGGCAAAATGACTGGAAGAGGTTGATATTTGTTCCCATTCCAAAGAAAGGTGACCCAACAGAGTGTGGAAATTATTGAACAATATCACTGATATCACATGCAAGCAAGATTCTGCTAAAAATTATCAAAAAAACGTTTGAAACAATATGTCAACAGAGAACTGCCAGATGTTCAGGCTGGATTTTGAATAGGCCATGGTACTAGGGATATTATAGCTAATGTTAGATGGATCTTGGCAGAAAGCAGAGAATACAAGAAGAATGTCTATCTGGGCTTCATTGACTATGCAAAGACTTTTGATTGTGTGGATCACAACAAGCTATGGCTGACTCTGAGAAGAATGGGAATCCCAGAACATTTGATCGTGCTAATGAGAAACCTATACTTGGACCAGGAAGCAGTTGTTAGAACAGAGCAGGGAGAAACTGGATGGCTCAAAATCAAGAAAGGGGTCTGTCAGGGATGTCTTTTGTCTCCATACCTTTTTAATCTGTATTCAGAACAGATCATCTGAGATGCTGGCTGTACGAGGAGGAATGTGGCATCAGGATTGGTGGAAGAATTGTCAACAACCTGCATTATGTAGATGGCACAACTCTGCTTGCTGAAACTGAGGAGAACATGAAGCGCTTGCTGCAGAAGGTCAAGGACTGCAGTCTTCAGTATGGATTGAAGCTCAACATCTAGAAAACAAAGATTCTCACCACTGGGCCAATTCGTAACATCAGTATGGATGGTAACAGCAGCCAGGAAATCAGGAGATGAATTGCATTGGGAAACCAGCTGTGAGGGATCTCTCAAGAGTACTGAGGTGCAACGACGTCAGTCTGGAGACTAAGGTGTGCCTGATCCAGGCTATAGTCTTTGCAATTATGTGCTATGCATCGGAGAGTTGCACAATGAATAGCGATGATAGAAAGAGAATTGATGCCTTTTTGTTGTGGTGCTGGAGAAGAGTGTTGAATATACCATGGACTGCTAGGAGAACAAACAAGTTTGTCCTGGAGAAGGTGAAGCCAGAATGTTCCCTGAAGTGAAGGATTCTGAAGCTTTGTCTGACATACTTTGGGCATATTGCAAAGAGGGACTGGTCCTTGGAGAGAGACATCATGTTTCAGAGAGTGGGGGGACAGCACAGGGGAGGAAGACCCTCAATGAGACGGATCGATTCTGTGAGTGGAGTGGTGGGAATGAATGTGTTTGAGACAGCGAGGTTGGCATAGGCTAGAACGGCATTTAGGGCTCTTGTACATAGAGTCGCTATAAGTAGCGAACGACTCAATGACACATAACAACAACAACAACAATGTGTCCTATAGCCCTTCTACCTATAATTTCCCCACATTGTCACACTCCAGCACACTGCCTCTTGGTTGGGAGCTGAATTAAACTTGTTCTCGTTAAAAGAACACAAATTAGGAAGGGTTTCCTATTCTTGGGTGTCTAGCAAGCTATGTCTCAGGTAACTACTTTATTTCCTGTGTATATCACTGGACCAATTGGTAGTATCAGGATGAATGGCGAAGAGTTTGAGATTGTTCACAGCTTCAGTTTCCTCAGCTCCATGGTCAGCACTCTTGGCACCAGCAGCCAGGAAATCAAAAAACATATTGCGATGGGAAAGTCTGCTGTTTGGGACCTCTCTGAAGTACTCAAGAGCAATGATGTCTCTCTGGAGATTAAGGTGTGCCTGATACAGGTCATGGTCTTTGCAATCACTTGTTATACATCAGAGAGTGGGACATGACTAGGGAGGATAGAAGGAGAATTGATGCCTTTGAGGTGTGGTGCTGGAGAAGAGTATTGAGGGTACCATGGACTGCCAAGAAAACAAACAGATTCATCTTGGAGAGGGTTAAACCAGGCTACTCCTTGGAGGCAAGGATTCTGGGGCTTCATCTGACATACTTTGGACATGTTGTAAGGAGGGACAGGTCCTTGGAGAAGGACATCATGCTCTGGAGGGTGGAGGGACAGCGCAGGAGGGGAAGACCCTCTATGAGATGGATTGATTCAGTGACTGGGGTAATTGGGATGGGAGTGTCAGAGACAGTGCAATTGGCACAGGACAGAGCAGGATTTAGGGCTGTTGTACATATGGTTGCTATGAGTCGCAAGCAACTCGACAGCACATAACAACAAAAACATATAAGATATGTAAAGATTAATACTGGTCAATGACTGAACTGAAATTTTATTTTGCTGTTAAAGCACAATGAGGATTTGTCTGTGAATGTCTACTGATTAGCAATGCAGTAGTTATAAGAGTGCTAAGATCCGTCCTCTCTCAGGTTTCCTCTTATAACTTTAAAGCTAAAATTTTCAGCAGTTTTCTTAATCATTCAGAAATAACCTCCGGCAGCAAATATCTGCTTCAATAGACGGAACTAGAATAGGCTGGGGCATATTGCAGCTTGGGGAATTCTCCTCACCATGTCTATTCCTCCCTTTATGGGCTGTACGTAGGCAGGCAAGGTGACTATTCTCAGGATTGTTAATTAGCACACTGCCATTTAAGCAATCTCCTTAAACAAGATGGTGTTCCTTTCCCTCAAGATTTTCTTCTAGGACAAAGGGACATCTGTGGATATGCAAATTGGTCTTCACTCCTATCTTATTTTCCTAGAACTACATGACTCAGAGACTAGGGTAATGGAGTGTGTTGGAGACCATGTTGGCTCAGGAGAGAGCAGGGTTCAGAACTGTTGTACTTAGGGTCGCTGTGAGTCGCAAGTGGCTCAACAGTACTTACAACAACAACGACCATAACAAATACAGATTGAATAGGTAGGTCACACCTTTCTTAATTTTAAAACATGTAGTATTCTCTTGATCTGTTTGTACAACAACCTCTTGCTCTAGATATAGGTTTCACATGAGCAAAATGAAGTGCTCTGCGCCTCCCATTCTTCTTATTGTTAGTGATAATATTCACACAGTAAATGCTTTTAGTCAATAAAGCATAAATAGACACTACTCTGGTATTCTTTACCTTTTTTTTGGCATTTATTCTTTAGCAGCTTAACTCTGTGAAGGAGAATATTGCATGAGGATCAGAGGAAGCCTCATCTATAACCTGCATTATGCAGATGTCAAAATCTTGCTTGCTGAAAGTGAGGAGGATTTGAAGCACCTGCTGCAGAATATCAAATAAACGTCAGTATTGATTCTATGAGGAGAAATGTGGGGTCAAGATTGGTGGACGATTTATCAACAATCTACGTTATGCGGATGACACAACCCTGCTTGCTGAAACTGAGGAGGACCTGAAGCGCCTGCTGCAGAGTGTCAAGGACTGCAGCCTACAATATGGATTGAGGCTCAATGTCAAGAAGACAAAGATTCTCACCACTGGACCAATCGGCAGCATCAGGATGGATGGTGAAGAGATTGAGACTGTACACAGCTTTACTTTGCTTGGCTCCATAGTCAACAGTCTTGGCACCAACAGCCAGGAAATTAAAAGGCGCATTGCAATGGGAAAGTCTGCTGTTAGGGACCTCTCCAAAGTACTGAAGAGCAATGGTGTCTCTTTGGAGACTAAGGTGAGTCTGATACAGGCCATGGTCTTCGCAATCACCTGTTATGCATCAGAGAGTTGGACAATGACCAAGGAGGATAGAAGGAGAATTGATGTCTTTGAGCTGTGGTGCTGGCGAAGAGTATTGAGAATACCATGGACTGCTAGGAAAACAAACAGATTTGTCCTGGAGAGGGTTAAACCGGGTGGCTCCTTGGAGGCAAGGATTCTGAGGCTCCGTCTAACATACTTTGGACATGTTGTGAGGAGAGACTGGTCCTTGGAGAGGGACATCATGCTTGGGAGGGTGGAGGGACAGCGCAGGAGAGGAAGGACCTCTATGAGGTGGATTGATTCAGTGATTGGGATAATTGAGATGGGAGTGTCAGAGACAGTGCGATTGGCACAGGACAGAGCGGAGTTTAGGGCTGTTGTACATAGGGTCGCTATGAGTCGCAGGCGACTTGACGGTGCATAACAACAACAACATTGATTATGTCTCAACTCTAAGAAAAGAAAAAAATCTTACTACTGGACCAATAGGTAGCATCATGATAGTGGAGAAAAGATTGAAGTTGCCAACAACTTCATCTCACTTTAACAATCAAAATTATTGGTCCCAACATTCAAGAAATCAGGAGATGTATTGCAATGGAAAAGTTTGTAGTCAGGGACCTCTCCAAATTATAGAGGACCAATAAAGCCAGTTTGAGGACTAAGGTGCCCCTGCTTCAGGCCATGGTCTTTTTAGTCACTTGCTATGCATTTGAGAGCTGGACAATGAATAAGGATGGCTGTAAAAGAATTGATGCCTTTGAGCTATGTTATTGCAGATGAGTACTGAATATCCCAAGGACTGCCAAAAGAGCAAATATATATGTCTAAGAGACAGTGCAGCTAGAGTGCTCCTTGAAGACAAAGATGGTAAAGCATGTTGTTGTTTTATGTATTATTAAGTTGGAATTGACCCGTAGCTGACCCTCTAATTGGTTTTCAGAGGCAAATAATCACACAGGAGAAGATTGTCCGTTTCTATCCCGCAGAGAAGCTAGTGGATTAGAACCTCATGCCTTTGGGACTACAGTGCAGTTCTTCTCACCACTAGGCCACCAGAGCTCCCTTTGGGCATATTTCCAAGAAAGGCTATTCATTGGAGAGGGACATCATGCTTGGAAAGGTGGAGGACCAAGGAAGGAGAAAGCCCTCAACCAGATGGATTGACACAGTTATTGCTGCAAATGTTTCTAGTGGGAGGAATAGGACAAGGTTCAGATGTATTGTTAGGTTCCACGAGTTGTACTCTATAGGATGTATCCAACTCGATGGCACTTAACAACAACAACAACAACAACAACAAACCGTAACAAAATTAAAAAGTGAGTGCTTTAAGGAACAAAAATGTGTTTCCTCATATTTCTGGAGGCTGTTTTTATTGGGTTCTGTGCTCTATTTTGACATGTAGTGAGCCTCTGTGTAAGAGGAGAGATGCCTCATGGAAGGTTTTTGATAATAAAGGGTATGAGATAAGGGAGCTCTGGTAGCCTAGTGCGAAGAAGCTGCACTGCAAAACCGAAGGCGCACTGTTCAAATCTACCAGATACTATGCTGAAGAAAAAGGGGCAATCTCCTCCTGTGCCAGTCAGGTCTGACTCGACACAACAAGGGAAGAAAAAGAGGGGGGGCATTATGAGATAAAATCTCCAAGTTTTTCTCCCACAGATTCTTTGAGTGGATTCAAAACCATCAACATTTTAGTCAACAACCAAGCCACCAGACTCTTGTGCCATCAGACTTCTTATTGGAAATTCTAATTCAAGATGTCAACAAGGCCACATTCTCTGTACATTCTAGGAGAAGATCTGGCCTTGCCTTTTCTAGCTCTAAGTTGCTATTGTTGTTGTTTTGTGCCATCGAGTCAGAACCTACTCAAAGATAATCCTAAAATGGGTTTTCAAAGGCAGTAAATCACATGAGAGTAGATTGTTCATCTTTCTCCCATGGTTTATCTGATAGATTGGACATTTGTTGGCTTCTTAGTACATCTTCCCTTGTGCTTGGGTGTTTTTAGTTTTGTTTTTTTTTTTTCATTCTGTGTGACTTTGCCTTCATTTCTGTTCTTCTTTTTTGTACAACACAATTCACAAGGCATTGTGATCCATCTTAATATTATGTGACCTTGATAATATCTTTTTAAAAAAATACTTCTTACAAATAAAGCCATGTTGACCAACACAGGGGTTAGGACTTAAATGTATCTTTTGAGATCACAGTTCAATCCATAAAATCTTTTCTCTAGAAATTTGACGCAATGTAATGTTAGTATGTATCTCTTATGTACAAAGGTTTTCCTATGAAATCTAGGAAGCTAGTCTTGATTACAGGGAGGCTATAGTAATTTCTTAGAGGTTTTTTTGGGTTTGTTTTGTTTTGTTTTCCTTCAGACTAAATTTACTCTCTCAATGTTATCAGCCTCATCTAGATGAGATTTCACATTAAGCAGCAATGAGACACAGTGGCTAAGAAAGTGGACTCTGGAATAGATGATGTGTTTGGTAATTATTATTGCTGAGTGTCATTGAGTACAACTCATAGCAACCCCAAGTAAAACAGATTTTAACCCTGTCCAATCCTGTGCCATCCTCATAATCTCTGACACACCTGAAACCATCACTCCAGTCACTGTGTCAATCAAGTTGAGAAGTTCCTCTCTTTTTCTGATCCTCCACCTTTCCAAGCATGATGTCCCTTTCTAAGAAATAGCCTTTCCTGCAACGTGCCCAAAGTATGTGAGATGAAGCCTCATCATCCTTGCCTTCATGGAACACTCTGGTTTCACTTTTTCCAAAACATTTCAGCTTGGGATATTCAAAACTTCTTCAACACCAAAACTCAGTAACATTGATTCTTCTCCTTTCAACCTTATTCATTACCCATTTCCCAGATGTACAACAGGCGAGTGGAAAGATTATGGCTTGAATCAGGTACACCTTAGTCTTTAAACAAATAGTATTCCCTTCAGAACTTTGGTAAGGTACCTGATAGTAGTAGCCTTGCTGTACATCTCCAGGTCACCTAATTGTTGGTAATAAGGGTGTTCTTTGTGGAGCTAATGAAATTGTTGAAAAGTGTTCAATCTTATTTCCATTTATCGTGGAGTTGCCCATTGGCACAGTGGTGAGAATTTTTGTTTCTTGATGTTCATATGTAATCCATATTGAAGTCTGCTGTCTTCGATGTTCTGAAGCAAGTACCTCAAATCCTCAAACTTGATCAAGCAAGATTGTATTATCTGCATAATAGTTTGTTGATAAGCTTTCCTCCATTCTTGATGCCACACTCTTCTTCAAAAAGTCCAGTTTCTGAAACGATTTGCCCAATATAAGGACTTAATCTATTTGGAGAAAGAATATAAGCTCTGATAAATACATTTCCTGATTCCAAACCATGCTATGTCCCCTTGAAAAGGAAAATAAAACCAGAAAAACAAGTTCTGCCAAAGAAGAACATTATAAATTATGGCATGAGTTTTTTAGGGTTCCTTGTACAACTTAAATTTGCATCCTTATTTTTTTATCATTAATTTTAATGAATGTTTACAGAGACTTTGGATTTCCATTCATTCATTGTCGCACTTTTCTCCCTGCCCACCCCACCTCCCCAATTCACTCTTCTCTTTGAAAAGTAAAAGAAAAATTCTTTCATTGTTATACAATCCCTCCCCTCAAGTCCATTCCACTATGCGTACTTCATTCTGAATTCCTGTCGTGACAATAATACCTAATCACATGTCCCTTTTAAACAGTCTATCCCTCATCTGTTTCAGTGCAGTATACATAATTTATCCCATCTTTCTCAGTCTTCCCCCAACCCTGGTGTCAATCCCGTTTTACAATAGTGGCACTATGCAGTATTTGTCCTATTGTGACTGAGATATTTCATTCAGCATAATACCCTCCAGGGCTACCCATTTTGAGTAATATTGCAGGAGTTCCTAGGTTTTCAATGTAGCATAGTATTCCATTGTGTGGATATACCACAGCTTCTCTATCTTTTCTTTTGCTGTTAGGCACTTAGGTTGTTTCCAACTCTTTGCTATTATGACCAAAGCTACAATAAATGTGAGTGTGCATATATCTGCTTAGGTGGCAGTTTGGTGTCTTTTTTTAAAAAACGTATTTTACTAATTTTAATAAAAGTTTACAGAGATTCTGGATTTCCATTCATTCATTGTTGCATTTTTCTCTCTGCGCACCCCTCCCCCCAGTTCACTCTTCTCTTTGAAAAGTAAAATTCCTTCATTGTATACCGTCCCTCACCTGCCACCCTTAGTACTCTTCACTATGCAATCTTCATTCTGGACTGTTGTCATAACCATAATATCCAATCATATATTGCTTTTAAATTGTTCTCTCCCTCATCTGTTTCAATGCAGTATACATAATACATCCAATTTTTCTCAGTATTACCCTGACCCTAATGTCAGTCATGTTCTACATGAAGCATTTGTCCTTTTGTGACTGAGATATTTCACCCAGCGTAACATCCTCCAGGGTCACCCATTTTGAGTAATAATGCATGAGTTCCTTATTTTTCAATGCAGTGTAGTATTCAATTATGTGAATATACCACAGCTTCTCTATTAATTCGTTTTTTGATGGGCACTTAGGTTGTTTCCAATTCTTTTCTAGCATGAAAAAAGCCACAATAAACATGGGTGTGCATATATCTGCCTGGGTGGTAGTTACAGTTTCTTTAGGGTATCTTCCCAGTATAGGAATTGCTGGATCAAATGGTATTTCTATTTACAATTTTTTGAGAAAGCACTATACAGTCTTCCACAGTGGTTGCACCATTTTACACTCCCACCAACAGTGAATAAGGGTACCTGTTTCTCCGTTACCTCGCTAGCATTTGTTGTTTGCTGTTCTGTTAAATTTTGCTATTCTTACTGGGGTGAGAGGATATCTCATAGTTGTTTTGATACTTTTATTTGAGTAATTAATCATTCTTTGTTCATCTTTCCTAACCTAGAAAGGGCAGAAATAAGAGCATCTACTTATGTTAGTAATATTAAATGAGAAAATGAATATTAAGCTTCTAGCAGAATATCTTACAGGTAGTAATATTTTAATGCATATTTTCTATTATTGCATTTGAAGTATCACTCAGTTCAGAAATAGTAGCTCCAGGCTCAGGGCTCACATTCTACCCTTCCCCCATTGACATGCTCAGAAAGAAGAAAGATGAGCAAAAGAGAGGAAGACCTTCAACGACATGGATTGACACAGTGGCTGCAGC
This sequence comes from Elephantulus edwardii, assembly GCF_000299155.1. Lineage (NCBI taxonomy): Eukaryota > Metazoa > Chordata > Mammalia > Macroscelidea > Macroscelididae > Elephantulus > Elephantulus edwardii. The sequence goes on from NW_006400084.1 coordinate 48,889, forward strand.
AATGGGCTTAAGTATGTCAGAGATAATAAAGACTGTGCAGGATAGGAAAGGGTTTAGGCCTGTTGTTCATAAGGACTCTATAACTTGTACTTGACAGCACCTAACAGCAACAACATTTGCCAAGAATTCCACAGCTGGCTTACAAGTTTACAATTTTGCTCTTTACAGCAACTCTTAAGGATTCAAGGTGGTCTTGATAACTATGTGGATGAGCCAGGCAGTGTATTCTGTTTTCAAAACTCTTTAATTTTTTCAAAGATCTTTTGGCCTTCTCATGCTAGGGACCCTTCATCACAGCCACACACCCACCACACTATCACAAGAAGTAACATCGCCTTTAAAACTACTAATTGAAATTCAGTCCCTGACACATCTGCCTGTTCTCCTAATTTTCTAAGAGTATTCTCACTTCAACAATACCTCAGACTCAAATACTCAAACTCGTTAAGTTGGAACTAACTCATTGCTGACCTTGTGTCAATTATTTAGAGGCTAAAAATTGCACAGGAAAAGATTGCCCAGCTTTCTCCTCTGAAGCTCTTTGTGTATTTAAATTTCCAGAGAGATTCTTTCTTTAGGTTAAGAGGCCAACTCTAATGGACTACATCACCAGAGCTCTTTCAACAATACATGGACTACTTTAAATCCTTTCTAACTCCCTGTCCCTGTTAACTACCACTGCACTCCTATCTCACTGTACCTAACCTAGGTTTAGGATCCTCTTCTGTTCATCTGTTTCCATTGCAGTTATTTCCCAAAAACCCAGCTCTTGAATAAATTGAACCTCCAGACTCTAGTGCTTAGAAACTTTGATTGATATAAAGATAATCAAGATAACTAGATTAATAAGAATGAATAGCTAGATTAATAAAAAAAAAACCACCCAGCTTTACTTAAGAGGAAAGATACTACTAATTATTTTACTATGGGGTTTTCAGAATTACACACACACTCTACAAGACCCCAGGTTATTTTTTCTTTTCAAAACCTTGTTAGAAATATTTATATCTTTATATCTGATTATATGTTCATTTATGCTCTGGTTAATTTTTTTCAAAAGATAGATTATATGAAGCAAGTAATAGAAATATTTCATTTAGAGAGTTGTACCATTTTTTTTATCTTTAGAATTATTTCTTTTCTTTCCTTAGCTTATGGTAATGGAAAACTGATGTACTAATATTAGAGTTGTATTAATACTTATTTATAGTCTAGTAATCTAACATGACAGGCTTAAGGCTGCTGATTTGTAGTATTACTTGAAAGTGAATTTGTATCTTTGGAAATAGCTAAGTTCAGTTTGCAATTTTCTAAACCTCTTGGGCTCAAATTCGGAATGTGAATTTTAAAAAAATTGGACTTTAAGAGGTTCCTCCTGCAATATAGTACTTCCAATTATGGGTGCATAAGGTTTATATAGTTTCCCTCCTTTACCCATATCTTAGCTCTCATTCAAATGTTCTAAAAAATCCATTTGAAAATATCTGCTTGTCTTTAGAAAAGAAATTAAACTATTCCTTTAGGGGGAAAAGAAACGAAAACATAATTATATCAAGAGCAACAAATAATACTGATTGTCAATGTATGGCAGGTCCACGTTTCTTGGTAATTGTTAAGACAAGTGAAACTTAGCTTAATTCTTTTTAGAGAAAAGAGTGAAAGCTCAAGAATGTTGTTGCTGTTGTTTTAAAAATAAGGGGTTTTTTTTCCTCTTAATTCCAATGATAAATTTTTTAAAGGCACTTTTCAAATAGCGTATAAACGATGGCTCATCTTGCAATGAGTTGTAGAACGAGGGCAGTCCAGTGAAAGAGCTATGTTTGTTAGAATTCAAAACCAATCTACCTGCCTTTTTGGGGAATTTTTTCTATTGTGGAGTTTATTTTTGAAATTTCCTTTCATAGGTAAAATCAGTACATCTGTTCACTTAAGCAATGAAAAAGTTGAACGTTCTTCCCAGCCTTTTCCTTTTATGAGCATGACTAGACTATTTCACCAGGAATTTAATTTTGAGATGCTACTGCTGCAGCAAGCATCTCATTATAGACAGAGAAAAAGAAGCAATAAAGGAATGAAAGGAAACAATGGCACATTTATTGCACTGCATCTATTTGTGTGTAAGACTGTGTTCACAGCTCTGGAGAATATAGGAAAATAAAGATCTGTTCCTGTCTGAAGATCATCACTTTCCCTTCCTTTGGCCAATTTTTGTTGTTGCTGTTGTTGTTATGTGCCATTGAATAACTTGCAACTCATAGCGACTCTATGTACAACAGCCCTAAACCCTGCTCTATCCTGAGCCAATTGTATAGTCTCTTACACACCTACCCCTATTTCCCCAGTCATTGAGCCATTTCATCTCACCCAGGGCCTTCATCTCTTGTGCTGTCCTTCCACCCTCCCAAGCATGATGTTTCTCTCTAAAACTGGTCCTTCTTTGCAACATGCCCAAAGTACGTTAGATGGAGCTTCAGATTCCTTGCCTGTAAGGAGCAGCCTGGTTTCACCTTCTCAAGGATGAATCTCTTTGTTCTCCTATCAGTCCATGGTATATCCAATACTCTTCTCGAGCACCACAACTCAAAAGCATCTATTTTCCTTCTATTATACCTAGCCATTGTCCAGCTTTCTGATGCATAATAAGTGAATGTGAAGACCATGACCTGTCATCTGTGTAATGCAGATTGTTAATGAGTCTCCCTCCAATCCTGATGCCACATTTCTCTTCATAGAATCCAGGCATCTGGATGATCTTTTCTGCATATAGATTGGAAAGGCATGGAGACAGGACACATTCCTGACGTACACCCTTCCCGATTTTGAACCATCAGTGTTTTCTTGCTCTGTTCTAACTACAGCCTCCTAGTGGCCAGTAGGCATAGGTAAACAGTAGAGAGATGCTGCCACCATGAACCATGTCTCTACTAGCTCTTTCTTGGTCATTGCTATTCAAAACAAACAAACAAACAAACAAACAAAAAAACCCTCCACAAAAACCCAAAACAACAAAGCAAAACCCAAACAGTACACTATCTCTTACAGCTATCACCTGCAGTCATTCAATGACACACATGGGATTAAAGTACACTAGAAAAGTTTAGAATATTAGTGTCACTCCCCTTCTTTGCCAGTGATATATCTGGCTAAGAAAATAGGCTTACATGTGGGATACTATAATCTTTATAATTAGTGGATTGGTGCTTAAGCATTTTATAAATTCTATATATAAGTCCCTTATCTGACATGCCATTGTTGTTGTTGTAGTTGTTATGTGCATTGAGTCACCTGCGACTCATAGCGACCCTATGTACAGCAGCCATAAACTTTGCTCTGTCCTGTGCCAATCTCACTGTCTCCAACACACCCATCCCAATTACCCCAGTCATCACCAAGTATTTTTTTCCCAGTCTGTGGCTTCCCTTTTTACCCTGATGGAGAAGGTTTTGGATGTGCATAGGGATTTGATTATATTTTATATTCTGCTGGTTTAGATTTTTCAGGATACTTGGAAGACTGTGTTGTGGAATAGGACTTCTAGAGTTCTCCCAAACTTTCCTTTAACGAAGTTTCTAGTCCTTGGTTTTAGTCCTAGGTCCATGAACCACTTTGAGTTGGTGTTTGTGTGTGGAGTGAAGTGTGAATCTTACTAGAGTTTTCTACAGATAGTTTCCAATTTTGCCAGTACCATTTGTTAAAAAAGGCTGTCGTTTCCACACTTAACTGATTTCATCTTCTTATTAAAATTCAGTTGACCATAGGTAGATAGGCTGATTTCTGGATTTTCAGTTCTATTCCAATGATCTATGTGTCTCTCATTGTAACAGTGCCAAGCTGTCTTGATCACCATAGCTGTGTAGTAAGATTTGAAATCAGGGAATGAGATATCGCCCACTTTGCTTCTCTTTTTAAGGAGAGCTTTGCTTATTTGCGGCCTCTTTCCATTCCAAATGAAAGTGGGGATTGCCTTTTCCATCTCACTGGAGAATGAAATTGGTATTTGTATTGGGATTGCATTAAACATGTAAATTGTCTTTGGTAGTATTTTCATTGGACACAGGATATGAACAGATATTTCACCTAAGAAGACATCCAGATGGCCAACGAGCACATGAAGAAATGTTAAAAATCTCTAGCTCTAAAAAAGATTCAAATCAAAGCAACTATGAGATATCATCTCACCCCAGTAAGAGTAGCAAAATTTAACAGAGCAGCAAACATCAAATGTTTGTGAGGTTGCAGAGAAACTGAAACCCTTATTCACTGCTAGTGGGAGTGTAAAATGGTGCAACCACTATGGTGACAGAGTAGCAATTAACATCCTGAAGCCAGAAAGTCTGATGGAACTTTCTGACACAGAATTCAAAAGAACAATGATTGAATATTTTCAATGGGTGAAAAAGAAATAAATTGAAAAGGTCAAAAAAATCGATAAACCGCTAGCAAAACTAACAAACAACAAAAGAAAAGAAGGAAAAGACACAAATAATTTGAATAAGAGATGAAATGGGCAATGTCACAACAGAACAAACTAAAATATAAAGGCTAACATTGAAATATTATGAAAAATTATACTCAAACGAATACGAAAACCTAGAGGTAATGGACAAATACTTAGAAATGCACAACCTACCTAAACTAATGCAAACCAAAACTGAACACCTGAACAGACCCATTATAAAAGAAGAAATTGAAAAGGTAATACAACAACTTCCAACCAACAAAAGCCCTGCACCAAATGGTTTTACAAGTGAATTTTATCAAACATTCAGGGAAGATCTGTCACTAATTCTACATAAACCATTTCAGAAAACAGAAAAAAAAATGTAATTTTCCCAGACTCAATCTATGAAGCAAACATATCCTTGATACACAAACACAGAAAGCCATAGGCCAATATCTCTCATGAACATTGATGCAAAAATCCTGAATAAAATCTTGGCCAAATAGAATCCATCAAAACATTAAAAAAAAATTCACCATGACCAAGTGGGATTCATAACAGGCATGCAAGGATGGTTCAACATAAGAAAAACAATGAATGTAATTCATCACCTTAACAAAACAAAGAACAAGAACCAAATGATCCTATCAATTGATGCAGAAAAGGTCTTTGAAAAAAATCCAACACCCTTTCCTGATTAAAACACTCAAGAAAATAGGATTAGTGGGGAGTTTCTTCAACATAGTTAAAATATATATACCCAATGAAATGGTCCATCAAATATGAAGGAGAGAACAAAATATTCCCAGAAAAATAGAACCTAAGGGAGTTTATAAAATCAAGAGCAGCATTGCAGAAAACACTGAGAGACATCCTTCTTACAGAAATGCCACAGAAAGCATCATGGACCAAAGTAACTAGCAACAACACCAAAAACAACCCGTTTCATCTCTTACTGAGATTATTTGTTTTTTCCTTCTTTTTCTTTGTTAGTATTGCTAGCGGTTTGTCAATTTTATTGATCTTTTCAAAGAATCAACTCCTTGTTTTGTTAATGGTTTCAATTGTTTCCTGGGTTTCAGGTTTTTTAGAGGATGTCAGGTTTTCTTGCTGTTGTTTTTCAATTTGTTGGAGAATTAGGTTAGAGAGTCAATGGTCATTTTTCCCCCTGCCTTTTGATATGTTTACTTATTGCTATAAATTGACCTCTGATTACTGTTTTGGCTGTTTCCCACAGGTTTTTGTTAGTGGTGTTTTCATTGTCATTTGTTTCAAGAAACTTATTAATTTTCTTTTTTATTTCTTCAAGTACCTACTCATGTGCAGGCAAAGCGTTGCTTGGCTTCCAAATGTATGGTTTTTTTCTCCTTTATTATCTTGTTATTAATTTCTAATATTGTAGTATTGTGGTCTGAGAAAGTGCTTTGTGTTATCTCTAAGTTTCTTAATTTATTGATGCTTGCCTTGTGACCTAAATTGTGATCTATTCTGGAGAATGTTCCATGCACATTGGAGAAGAAGATACACTGTGGATTTGTTTGTTTTTTGTTTTTGGTTTTTGTTTTGTTTTGTTTTGATTTTTGTGGGAGGGGTGCATTAGCCTAGAAATATCTATGAGGTCCTGTTGGTTTATTGTGTAGTTTAATTTTTTAGCATCTTTGTTGAGTTTTTTTTTCTGGTAGTTCTATCTTTTATTGAGAGGGGTGTATTGAAATCTCCAACAACTGTAGCAGTGTTGTCTATTTCCTTTTTCAATTTTGTTGATATTTGTCTTGTAAATTTTGTAGGTCTTTCATTTGGTGCATAGATATTTATTATTGTTATGTCCTATTGTTCTAGTGACCCTTTAAGGATTACATAGTGACCTTCCTTGTCCATAGTGATGGTTTTTGCATTGAAATTTATTTTATCGGAAATTAATATCTCTGATTAATAGCTACTCCTGCTGTTTTCTGCTGTTGCTATTTACTTGATGTATTTTTTCCCATCCTTGTATTTTTAGTCTTTCTTTATCTTCATTGTTCAGGTGTGTCACTTGGAGACAGCCTATTGATGGATTTTGGTTTTTTATCCAATCTACTAGTCTCTTTCTCTTCAGTAGTGCATTCAAACCATTTAGATTCTGTGTGATATTGAAAGGCAGGGTTTTATTGCTATCATTTTGTTGAGTTCTTTTTTGGTATTGTTGCTGGTTACTTTGGTCTATGCCGCTTTCTGTGGCACCTCAGTAAAAAGGATATATCTCAGTGTTTCCTGCAACACTGGTCTTGTTTTTACAAACTCCCATAGGTTCTTTTTTTCTGGGAATATCTTGATCTCTCCATCTTAATTGAAGGAAAATTTTGCTGGCTGCAGTATTCTTGGTTGACAGTTGTGTTCTTTGAGTGTTTGATATATGTGCTTTATTGTCTTCTTGCTCGCATAGTTTCTGCTGAGTAATTGGCACTTAATCTTATCTGCCCTTCCTCACAGGTTACTCTTTGTTTCTCCCTTGCTTCTTTCATATTCTCTCCTTATCTTTGATTCTGGCAAATTTAATTATATGCCTTGATGATTTTTTGGGGGGTCTATTCTATATGGTGTTCACTCAGCTTCTCGAATATATATTCTCTCATTCTTCATTATGCCTGGGAAGTTTTCCTCTAGCAATTCTTCCACAACGTTACTTGCTTCTTCCTGTTCTTGGATTCTAATAACACATGTGTTATTTCTCTTAATGGTGTCCCACATTATTTTTAGGTTTTCTTTTTCCTTCCTTTTTGATTCTGCTTTTTGCTTTAGCAGATCAGTGGTGACATTATGAATTTTATTTCGTTGTTTGTGTGTTCCATCTCTTCAACTCTACTCATGTGTCCCTCTATCATGTTGACAGCATCTGAAACATTGGACTTCATATTTTGGACCATGATTTCTTGTTTTTCCAGTGCCACTAAGGCCTTATTTATTTTATTTGAATTGTTTTGGACTGCTTTTTTAAGCTTCTCCTTGTTTTTCCTTGCAGTGTCCTGTAATTCTTCATGTTTGTCTTTCATCCATTGAAAATATTCAATCACTGTGTCAGACAATTCCATCAGACTTCCTGGCTTCAGGAAATTCATTGATATTGTGTCACCTTTTGTGGGGTGACATTTTGCTTTGTGCTTGTGTAGTGTATGAGATAGCTTGCTTTCTTTGAGACACTGATAGGTTCTTGATCTAAAGACAATGCTCTAGAACTCAGTTGGACAACTACTGCACCTGTGTTTTTCTCTGAACTTCAGACTCAAGGGAAAGTTCAGTTCAGGGACTGTGAGAACAGCCTCTTATCACTAAGTCAGAAGAAGGTACTCTGGATTAAAGGCAAGTTGATTGACTGGATGTGTTGGCACAGGTGTGGAGCCAAATGAGGGGTGGGGCAGGCATGGGGAGCAGGGTGACTACAGGGGCAGGTCAGCTACTTGTGGGGACCTCACTCAGATTTCAGCTGTTTGGGTATGCTCAGAGTGGGGTCCCTACTCATATTACAGCTGTCCATCTCTAACACCGCAGCTCTCACTCAGAGGTCCTTGCCCAGTGGCCCTCACCCATATGCCCTCACCCAGCAGCCATTGCCCCAGCAGGGCCCTGGGTCCAAGGGGCTTAAGAAAACTCTGTCAAATTCCACTCGCGTCTGGCTGCTCTGCAATGTCCACTAAAACTCAGTCAAATTCCTGTCAGCACACTTGCTCCTGGGCGTTCACCTAAGCAATCAGTGGGGCCCAAGATAACTCAGTCAAATTCGAGCAGGCCCAATCACTCCTAATGAGGCTTAAGAGAACTCAGTCAATTTAACACTAACCTTCTGTATCCTGGTGGATGGGTCCCACAGCAACTCAGCTGGTGGTTACAGCAGCTTTGTCTGGGGTGTATGGCTCAATGCTCCTATAGCTGCCAAAGTAATTATTTTAACAAAAGTTGACTAAAATTTTTGTTGTCCATATTGCACAATGTCAGTCTCTGTGTGCTGAGATGATCTCTCTACTGGTTCATTTCTATGCAGCTTGCTGCTTCCCCAGCTCCTCACACTGTTTTCTCCACCATCACCATCTTGTAATCCCCTCAAAACTCTTTTTTAAATTAGGATTTTAATGAAAGTTTATGGAGAACTTGGATTTCCATTCATTCATTGTTGCACATTTTCCTCCCTTCCCCAACCCCCCCCCACTTTGAAAAAAAAATTCTTTAATTCCCCACCCTAGTCCACTTTGCTACGTAGCTCTTATCCTGGACTGTTGTCATATAAATAATATCTAATTGTATATTGTTTTCAAGCAGTTCTGTGCACACCATTAACACCAGCAATCAGGAACTCAAAAGACAAATTGCATTGGGAAAATCTGCTGTCATGGATGTCTCCAGAGTGCTGAAGAGCAACAGTGTCAGACTAGATACAAAGGTGTGCCTAATGCAGGCTATGGTTTTCTCAATTACTTGTTATGCTTCAGAGAGCTGGACAATGACGACAGGTGACTGCAGAAGAATAGATGTCTTCGAGGTGTGGTACTGGAGAAGTCTTAAACGTACTATGGACTGCCAAGAAAACAAATCAGAATGTCTTGGAGCAGGTGAAATCGAGTCTCTCCTTAGAGGCTAGAATTTTGAATTCCCATCTCACATACTTTGGGCACTGGTCCTTGTAGAAGGATAGTATGTCAGAAGGGTGGACAGACAGTTCATGAGAGGAAGACCTCAGATGAGATGGATTGATACAGTATCTGGGGAGATGGGAGTTGGTGTGTCAGAATTAGTGAAACTGGATCAGGACAGGAAAAGTTTCAGAGCTGCTGTACATACAGTTGCTATACATCGCAGGTGACTCAACAACACATAACAACAAAAATATACTATATTAGTAGGGGTTTTTTTTTAATTTAAGCATCTTGTTTAGAGTCAGCAAACCTTGGGGAAGGCCTTTGTATTTAAAAGTTGGTTGTTATTATATTTTGGAGGAACATTCCTCTAAATGGTACAGCACTTTCCCGTCAATATGCTGTACTAAGGTAACCTGGGGTTGCTGTGAAGCTGAAACTTCTGTCATTGGGGTGTCAAATACCTAATGGTTACCCATTGGTTACCCATGGTTACCCATTGGTGGACAGTGTTTAGTGGAGCTCCCAGTATAAGACAGGTTTGGAAGCAAGAAGTGGCATCCACTTCCTAAACAACATGCCTCCAGAAACTCTATGACCTTTGATAAACAACTATAGTTACAGAAAGTCTTCAGGCCTTTTGTTCACAGGATCGTTGTGAGTTGCTATGAGTTGTGCTTGACAACAATGTTTTTGTTGTTGATTGTCATTGAATTGAGCAGGACTCTGGTGATCCTATGAATAAAAGACCTGAAACTTCCAACAATATCCAATACTATACTAAAGTGATTATAATGTAAATAAAATGTCTTAGTTATTATGCTTTGCACCACATTTTTAAGGTTCAAACTTTTTCACCTTAACTTTTCACTCTAACGCTCTCCCAACTGAGCTATTTCAGCTACCCATCACCTTAACTTTTCATTGCAGGTATAACACAATCTTTTCATTGAAGGTATAGCACAATTTATAGACTCAGCAGAGTTTGTGTAGCTTGCCAATTGCTATAAATCAAATGATAGGCCCCAGTAAATCATGGCTTGTTCTATAAGAACTTAAAATCACCCCATACTTCATACTAACTCGTAGGATGTTTGTAACTGCTGCCAACTGCCAGTGCAATGGGAGGTGGAACTGACATTTCGGAAATATTTCCCTTTCCTTGTAATTTGTTCTAAGAAGTGACTTTTCAGGTGAGCTGAAGGTCAAAAAGATACCTGAATATTAAGGTATACACTGTTCTTATCTCTTAAAAGAGAATGAATCCATGCAGTCTACTAAACATAGTTATTAGTGTCTTTGATTTGTTACCTGATATTATCAACATATTAAAACACTTAGCTTCCTCTCCTGTAGTTAAAAAATTACTAGTAATTATTTTGCTTCATTTTTCTAAATAAACCAATTCTATAAGCAAATAATTTATAAAAGAGGAAACTACCCAATAAGTATTGCTGTTGTTGTTGATTTCCTTCGAGTCGAGCATGACTCATAGTGGCCCTATGAGCAAAAGACCTGAAGCCCCTCCACAACTATCGACATTATCAAAGTTCATAACGTTTCTGGAAGCATGTTATTTAGGAAGTGGATGCCACGCCTTCTAGAGCAGTGGACTTCTAGTGATGAATAAGTATATGGAAAATATTTGAATGACATAGCAATAGTAATTGCATGTATACATTATATTTTAATTTAGTAATTGATAAAGATTAAAATAAAGCATAACTTTTTGATAAAAGTTTAGAAACGTTTGTCCTCTAAAGCACTAGTAGTTTAAAGTGAAGTAAAAAAAATGTATTAGAGGGTAATTTGAATTACAGATTAGGATATTTAGAAGTATACATGTTTCCTAACTAACGCTGTCCACTGAGAGAGCATAGAAACCTACTTCTATGGCCCAGGAATAGCAATTATCTCAATGGATTAGAGTGATACCCTTGTAACATGCACAGTCAATGTCCACATTTTGTTTACTAATTCTTTGTAAAGAAACCAATGTTTCTTAAAGAAGTGGCTGGTTATGTCACTAGACATGAAAAATTAAAGAAACTTGAAGCATCTAGCAGTACCAAGTAAGGAAGTACTTAAAAAAAATGAAGAGGGCATCCCAGAATAACACTGGAACAAAGCTCCAAGCAATTTGCCAAAGCTAGAATGGTGGTACCAAGTTTCTTATCCAGGGCTTATTGAAATACTGTTGGTTAAGGCTTCATACTACCATGAAGATTCTAGCATTAAAAAGAGGAGGGGGGATTCCCTTATGGAGTAGTTCTACTCTGTAATATATACATAAGGTCAAGTCAAGAAGGAGTCAGATGGGAGCTAACAATAATATAATAATATGAGAGACAAAATAAGTAGCACTTAGAATGGGTTACAGTCCAAAGGAAAAAATAAAGATCTGAAAATCTATACAATTATAAATAAACAAGTTTGTACATAAATAAAGGATAAGGACAAATCTTTGTTATTTAAAGATTCTAAACAGTATATTCAGATACTCCCTCTTCTGGGAGTTATTGTTAGGTGTCATCAAGTACAGTATGATACATAGCAACCCTATGTACAACAGATTTGAACCTTCTCATATCCTGTGACATTCTCTTAATTTCTGAAATACTTTAGCCAATTACTAAAGTCACTGTGTCAATCCATGTGATTGAAAGTTTTCCTCTTTATTGCCAACCCTCCACCTTTTTAAGCATGAACTTCCTGTCCAAGGAATAGCCTTTCCTAACAATATGCCCAAAGTATGTGAGACAAAGCCTTCATGGAGCATTCTAGCTGTATTTTCTCCAAGACTTATCTGTTTGTTCTTTGGCAGTCTATGGGGTACTGAGTAATCTTCTCGAACACCACTGTTTAAAGACATCAATTCTTCTCTGTCATTCTTATTCATTTCCAGCTCTCAGATGCGTAACAAGTGAATCAGGCACTCCTTAGTCCTTAAAATGATATCATTGCTCCTCAATAATTTGGAGAGGTCCCTGGCTGCAGGCTTTCCCAATTCAATAGTCTCCTGATCTCCTGACTTGCTGATACCAAAGGTACTGATTGTGATTCCAGGGAAAATGACAAGACTCAGAATTATGTAAAATGTCTACAAGGATTTTTTTTGTAGTAGATATTTTTTATTATGTGATTTTAATTTAATAACATTATTTATAATTATTATTTTTGAAACTTTACTAATATTTTAAGTGACTTTCAAGTATGTGCTGCTTTTGTAATGGGAAAAAATTAAAATTAAAACATTTAAAAGGGAACTTTTTCACACTATATTTATACTGATAGATTTGTGTGGTATTGGATGCACTGGGAAAGCTAATGGTGATTATTTTTTTAAAGTTAATTTTAATTTAATGAAGTAAAAAAATTGAAAACTCTAATTTTACCTTAAACTTTTTAAAAGAGAAAATTAAAAAGAATAAATAAAATATCAAGGGTGTAAGTTTAGCAAGGAGTGCTGGTAGTGTAGTCCACGCAGAGTTGTGCTGCTAACAGAAAGATGTCACTTCTCTGATGTTTAAATCCATCAATGGCTTTATGAGAGAAAGAGGGATAATCCCTTCTTTTGCTGTTTATTGTCTCCTCACACCTGCTAGAGGGTCAGTTGTGAGTAAGTACTGACTTGACAGCAATGAATTGAGTTGATAAGTAGAATAACAGTTATTAATAAGTTCTAGGGAGTTTGATTAGTATTTTTACCCTTAAATATTCTATAGAAGTGCCGATGTTGTGGTGGTTAAAGCACTTGCTTGCTAACAAGAAGGTCAGTTGTTCAAACATACTAGCCTCTCTGCTGAAGAAACACGTGGCAGTCTACTTCCATAAAGATTTATGTATTCTTGGATGTTATATACTCCATGTATACTGTCTTGGAGTCTTTTCCAACATATGATGGACCCTCTGTTGTGTTTCTGAGGCTGTAGTACTTTTCTAGAGGACACTGCCTATGTTTTACCTGCAGAGCAGCTGATGGACTGGAAAACTGATCTTTTGATTAACAATTGGACTAGTTTAGGGTAACTACAAGTCAGAATTAACTCAATGGAAATGAGCTTTGGGTTTTGTATATTCTATTCCTTTTATAAATTTGTTTTTTTATAGCTGCCCATGCATTGGCACCAACTCATTGCTGACACTCTAGAGTGTTTTCAGAGCCAATGAATTACACAGGAAGAGATTTCCCATCTTTCTTCTGAAAAGCATGTGGAGGACTTGCTTTTGGATTTCCAGTACAGCTCCTTATCACTAGCCGCCAAAGCTTCCTATCAAAAACTTAGATAATGAAACTTCACTTACACATTTAATACAATAGATTTTAATACAATAGATTTTTTAATGTATTTTTGGTATTCAGCAAACAAAACTCTCCCAAGTACTTAGACATTTCAAGTGGGTTTATGAAATAAATACACAGAATCCCAAGGGGTTTTGTTGTTGTTGTTGTTGGGTGTGTTGTTAGATGCCATTAACTCCAACTCATAGCAATCTTATGTACAAGAGAGGAAAACACTGTTAATGCTGATTATAGGCAGCCAAGCTCTCGTACTTCTCAATTTACATTCCAATTTAGAAAACAAAACAAAACAATGATTCAACTACATGTTTACATTCTACTCACAGCACTAATCATTCATATTTTTTTTAAATGCCATATTATTTAAAGCATAGAAATCATCTTAAATTTTTTTTTTAATTTAGGTTGTTTATTTTTCATTTCCATGAACATCTACAGAGATTTTGGGATTCCATTCATTCATTGTTGCACCCTTCTCCCCGCACAAAGCCCTCCCCCCCCATTTGCTCCTCTCCTTGAAAAGCAAAAGAAAAACTCCCTCATTGGTACACAATCCCCCCCCGCCCCTCCCCAAACCCCATCCTCACCCCCAAATATAATCCACTCTGCAACCCTCATTGCATACTCCTACGATAACAATAATGCCCTAAAATATAATACTTTTAGACTATTCTCTCCCCCATAGATTTCAATGCCATAAACATATTTCATCCAGTTTTTAAGAAACCCAGATTATTCCTAACATATTCTAAGGTTCTAATTTATTTATTTGTATGTGTTCTTAATTCTAAAAACTCCAGGGAAAAGGAACAGTGTTTTATTGACTAAAGAAAGACATTTGTATGATCAGGTATGTCAGAGAAGGTGAATATGGCACAGGAATAGGGCTGGTTTTGGATCTGTCGTTCAAAGCATTGCTATGAGTCATAGGCCTTTCAATAGCACATACTGACAAGAAGGATACTTAAGAGATAAAAAAGAGGTAAACAAGTTTACATGCTTTCAAAATCATTGTTTAAATTTCATGGACTAGTTCTCTTGGCAGAAATGGAATGAAATTCATTGATAGCTGTAAAAGAAAAGGCACTCTTATAGCCTAGTCATAAGAAGATGTGCTACAATCCTGAAGAAATGTGGTTCAAATCCACCCATTGCTGGAGGGTCAGCTATGAGCTGCTCTGATTCAATGGTATACACAACAATAACAACAAACCTTATAGGGATCTCTGGTGGCCTAGTGGTAAGAGTGCTCACTGCTTAGGAGCACTGAGCATAATACGGAAAGCTGAAAGAAAGATAAGAAGGGTGGAGAGAGAGAAATAAATAGCTGGAAAAGGCAATACTTGGAAGACCATATAACCTATTTCTTTAATTAGAGAGAGCTGATGCTGCTATAACTGTAAGTAAAGTGGTGTGTTAGTTGTTGTTAGGTACCATCGAGTTGCTTAAGATTCATAGTGAGCCTGTGAACAATTGATTGAAACCTTAGCGTATCCTGTGCCACTGTCACAATCTCTGGCATGCTCAAGCCTATTGTTGCAGTCACTGTGTCAGTCCATCTTGTTGATGATATTTCTTTCTTTCATGGACCCTCTACTTTTCTAAGCATAATGTCTTTTTTCACGGACAGACAACCTCCTTAACACATGCTCAAGTATGTAAGATGGAAACTTCATTATTCTTTCCTTTAAGGAGCAGCATGGTTCCACTTTCTCCAAAATGGATATGACTGTTCTTTTGACTGCTCACAATACTGTCAAATATATTAAATACTCCTGCCCATCACAATTCAAATTTTACATATATATGAAGCAACTTAAATACTATAACTTGGGTCAGGCACACTTTAGTCTTTAAACTGACCTCCTTGTTTGTCAACCCTTTAAAAATATTCTTGACAACATTTTGAGGGGGTTAAAAATAACTTCTCATTATCAGAAATGGCAAAGACCTTTGCTAGCCTAGTGTAAGGAGCTTCACTGCCAAAATAAAGGGATGTGGTTCAAATCCACTAACTGCCCCATGAGAGAAGGATTGACAGTCCTCTCTAGTTTGATTTATAGTCTCTGAAAACCTGCCGGGGGGGAGCAGTTAGCTATGAGTCAATTCTGACTCCATGGTAGATAAGGACAATAACACCAGTACCTACACTAATTGCCACTGATTTGACTAGTAAGGAATTACACTGCCGATCCAAAGGTTTATGGTTCAAATCCACCAGATGCTCCATGGGAAATAGATGGGGAGTTTCCTCTTGAGTGATTGACTGCCTCTGAAAACGTGCTGGAGGATCTGCTATGAGTAGGCTCCAACTCAACAGCACACAACAACAACAACATGGCAATTCTATGTGTGGTAGAATAGCATTGCATACGAACCGAAGAGTTTTCAATGACTAGTGTTTCCAAAGTAGGAAAAACTACTTTTTCCAGACCTTTCTTCTGAGACATTTCCAGATGGACTCGACTCAAATATCTAACCTATTGGTGAGTACCATTAGGTCAGCACCCAACCATACGTGAGCACATTAACTGGGAACAGTAAAAAATATCCATAAAGAAATGTCCTTGGGAAGTTAATATATTCATCAATTCCCACCATTAAACACTTATTCCTTTGAGATAAATGACAGAGTGAGACATAATCCACTGTTAATGTATTCTGAATCCCAGAATAACTGAACAAATCATTTAGTTTCTCTGCTAAATCCCTTTCTTCTCAGTTTTCAATCTCTATAAAATGAGGACAATAACTGTAACTAATGATACTTATGTTTTTGTAAACTCTGCTTCCCATAACCCATTGGAGCTGAATGTTACTTAGGATTTTAAACTACAAGCATTTTTGCTGAGGACTTTTTGTAACCACTCAGCCAAAAGAATCAATGAGTGAAGGCTCCTCGGAACAGCTCTCAGCAGAAACTAATGGGAGTTGGAGAAGAAATATCCTCCTTATCCCACTTCAGCAGTGATAGATCTCTCCCAGAAACACTCACAAGATTCAGTCCCAGTTGTCCCTAGCAATAATCCGTTCATTTATATAGCCAGTATTGGTCTCCGTTTACCCTTTCTGTTACTTCCCTATTCTTTTAAAGATGCTTCTGGGAATACTTTTTAAATAAACTACATGCATTTAAAACATGATTCAATATCTGCTTCTGATAAATTCAACCTAAGACAGAAACACACAGTGTAAGAGAACATGTCTGAAGGAAGAATGCTAAATGTGGAATTTCTGTTTGAGTGGGCAGGTGGTCTCCTATTTTTTTAATTGTGAACAGGGAACTTGGAGTCAGAAACTTGCATTAGAATTCTGGCTATTATATATTGGCTCAATATCTCACTACATAAAATGGAGATCATATGTGCTAATTAAATAAAGTAATTCTAATTCCCTTTCTCCTTGTTCACACCTCCTATGATTAAAATGCAGATGAAAAGATAACGTGATATAGTAGAGAGTTATTGAACATTATCTATCAGATTTTATTTCACACATTCTTAAGTTTGAATCCCTTCTTGTTCAGAGAGGCTTACATTTGAATCCATGTTATCTTGAACAAGGTACTAGATAGAAATTAGTTTTCCTTAACTTCCAGAACTTGGAAGGGATTTTTCCCCCCTCCTCACTAGCAGATGCTCCAGATGTTTATAATTTAATTTGAATTATAATGTGGAAGTAAAATATCAACATAGTTTCCACCCACCACTCCAAATTCTCTCTTTAATTTGATATTCAATATTGAACTGAACTTCAAGTCTTACTTAGAAATTATGAGACATTTATAAAATAATAGAGCACAAATCCATTACAATCTTAGCCTCTTTGAATCTTAGCCTCTACAGGTCAGTATATGGAGAGTAATTTGTCAAATGATTTTTACCTGAATGGAGAGTCCATTCAACAATAATGCTCAAGTAGACATAGCCACTGAATGTGTAAGCCCATTCACATTTGTGCTTATTTGTTCTAAGAGGTTTATAGAGCTCTCGTGGCATAATCAATAGCATGTTGCTTTCCTAATCAAAAGGCCACACATGTTTTGTTGTTACGATCCTCTATGAAAGAAAGGTGAGAAATCTCCTTCTCTTAAGATTTACACCCTTGGAAAGCTCTTAGAGAGTCAGTATGAATAAGAAAAGACTCAATGTCAGTGTAAGCAAATGAGTATGTAATTGGTTTTCAATAAATTTGTGCATGTCATTTATAGCTCCAAATAAGTCACCTATTGTCAGTGGTGATTGAATTACTATTACTCTTAAATTTTAGATAATCCATTCATTTGGATTAGCAGTTTGTTCACAGTAAAGAACAAGCATTTATTAGATTTAATAAAGTAAACTTCAATATGAATATATAATATGAACCATTAAATTTATCATATTAGTCTTTAAGACTTGGAATCCCAGAAAAATTAAATGGGAAGATGATATTTGTGGTGCTCTGTTGAATGTAACTATAGAGACTTACTCTGTTTATGAATCTCCTCTAGTTTTAGGAAGTTGGAACTGACAAAGTGTCATTTCAGAAGGACTTATGTCTCTGGTGTGTTGTTTCTTTTTAAAAAAACATATCAAAATGTGATCAAAGGAAGAGTATTATTTATTTATTCATTCTACTGACAGTCCCAGTGGGCATATGTTTTTGATGTTTTACAGAAGATTAAAAGAACATATTCCTTTGCAATTGCTTTTATTGTCATATTTATGACTGTTTGGCATGACCACCAGTTTGCCAGTCACTTTTTAAAATAAACTCATGGATATACATTTAACAATTATGTCACATTTTAGTAACTGCAATGACCCTTATAATCTCTAATTCAGTTCCTCACTTTGGAAACAGAGAGACATAGTTTTAAGGTACAGCCCAGTGAATTGTCCTAATGTTTATTGCTTCAGTTCTATGTCCTAGCTCTTTGTAAAATGCCAAGGTCTTAAAAGCTTGTAAGTGGTCATATCAGGAAGCTGCCCTCCCTATTACCTGGTATGTACTGGTGAGCATGCCCACAACGGCATCTGTTAGTTGAAACATGTAAATTGGTATCCCACTGATTGCTGGGACTTTGCTTTTTGCCAAAGCCTTCTGTACAACTTGAACTTATACTTTCATTATCATCATCTTGATGACATGGTTGTTGTTGTTGATTGTCTCAGAGACGAACGTGACTCATGGTGACCCTGTGAACAAAAGGCCTGAAGCCTTTCTATAACTATCGACATTTATCAAAGTTCATAGAGTTTCTGGAAGCATGTTGTTTAGAAAGTGGATGCCACTTCTGCTTCCAAGTAAGTCCTTAACTGAGAGCTCTATCAAACACTATCCACCATAGGTAACTGTTACGGCATTTGACAGCCCAATGGCACAAGATTCAGCATCAGCCTAGTACAGCATATTGACAGGAAAGTGCTGTACCACTTAGAAGAATGTTTCTCCAAAATATAATAAAAACCAACTTTAAATACAAAGGCCCTCCCTGAGGTCTAACATGTTGATATGGTATTTTCTGAAATTTTTCAGTGTCTACTAGTTCTTTTGGTGCAGTGATTATGAATATTCCTTCTATCTTCCTTGTTATATTTTTTTAATTAATTTTTTTTATACCATCAAATCAGATCTGACTGCTACAGGAGGAGATTGTCCCTCCTTCTCCAGCAGATCATCTGGTAGATTTGAACGGTGTACCTCTGGGATTATAGTGCAGCTTCTTGCCACTAGGCCACCAGTGCTCACCCCTTCCATCTTCTTTTGATGCTCCCTGGATCATTCCAGATTTTGCCCTTAGCATCTCTTAGTATTACAACTTGAGGCTTAAGGTTTTTTTACTACAATTTTTTTAGGTTTAGAAATACTGAGTAAGTTCTTTCCTTTTTAATGTACGACTCCAGCTCTTTGCACATTCCATTTTTAATATTATGCTTTTCCCCCTACCTCCCACCCCTTGGAAATATCCTTTGCAATCTTCAGTTCAATTCTTTAATTTGGTATCTCTTCCCTTTATTTTGACCAAAAACAATGAAAATGTGGTAGTACAATTTTCAGAGTCTCTTGCCATCCATTTTAGTATATTTTTCCTCCTCTGTCTTTGTAATGCCATTTTGCTGTCTTTGTGGATGATATCATTGATGTTGTTTTATAACTCTTCTGGTCTTAAATCATTACTCATTAAAAAGAAAAAAACAACCCAAAAACCAAAACACCAAACCCCCCAAAAACCAAAAGAGTCATAGTAGACATTTGTAAAATAATTTATTCTGTGACATACAAAACAATAAGTTTATAATGTACTGCTGCATTCTTATAAATAATATATAACAAAATATCCTTATATTTTTGGTTGAGAGAACTGAGGTTTAGACAAATGAAGTAATTGTCCATATGTTTAGAAGGATTGAAGCCCTTGCCAACTTTCCTTCAAAATTTGTGATTTAAATGATTGGCTATAATGATTTTTGATTACATAAAACTTATTTAAGATTTAAAGGGCCTTACAGTATTCTAATCTTGTCAATAGACTCAGGGCAAGAACGGTGGCCTAAGAACTCTTGGACTAAGTTTTCTGCCCCTTGTGTCTGCTTTTATGGTACTGGTAGACTAATGGAACAGAATGGAGAACCCAGAGATTAGCCCATCTATCTATGTTGTTGTTGTTGTTGGTAGAAGCTCTCAAGTTGAATACAACTCATAGAAATCCTATGAATAAAATATCTGAGCCCTGTTCTATCCTGTGGCGTCCTAACCCTTTCTGACACACAGGAGACCCTTGTGTCAGTCACTGAATCAATCCACCTGGTTGAGGATCTTCTTCTCTTTTGCTGACCCTCCAGCCATTCCAACATCATATCCTTCTCCAAAGAATATCCCCCCCTAGCATCATGTCCAAAGTATGTGAGGGAAAGCCTCATCATTTTTACCTCCAAAAAGCACTCCGGTTGTACCTTCTCCAAGATGTATTTGCATGCATAAAAAACTTTTCCCCAATTGGGTGAAAAGAAAACCTACTAACTGGGAAAAAACATTTAGAATATCATCTCAGACAAGAGTCTCATAACAAAAGTTTACATAATACTACAAGGTTTCCACAAGAAAAAGACTCATAACACAATTGCAAAATGGGCAAAAGACATCGAAAGACTTTTCACTGAGGATGACTTTCGGATGGCAAATAGACACATGAAGAAATGCTCAAAATCAATGGCAAAAATCTCAGTGTGACACCATCTCACCACAGGGGCAGTGGCAAAGTTTAACAGGAGAGAAAGCAATAAATGGTGGAGAAGATGTGGAGAGATTGGAACTCTCACATGCTGTTGGTAGGATTGTAAAATGCTACAACCATTCTGAAAAGCAGTTTGGTGTTCCTTCAAAAGGCGAACATAGAAACTCCATATGATCCAGCTGTTTCACTGCAAACACAAATTATTAGAACTGAGACACAAATAAAGATTTGTACACCAATGCTCATATCAGTGTTATTCACAATTGCAAGAAGAAAACAACAGACCAAATTTCCAACCACAATGGGTTGAGAAATTGTGTTATGTTCACACAATGGAATTCTATGCAGTACTCAGGAGAAATGATTTTGAAATGATTTTTAAAATATACTAGATTTTTTGGGAGAGACTGGAGAGCATTACTCTGAGTGAACAAACTCGGTCTCAGACTATTATTATAAAAAAATAGAAGGATAACTAGTAAAATGTGAATGGATTCCCAGGGGGAAAGGACTGGGAACAAAGTGGTGAGAGTGCAGGAGAGAAATCATGAAGTCACACAATTTGGTGGTCAGAGAAAGAAGGTAAAGAAAATGGGAAAGATCCAGCAGGGACCTGAAAAGGCAGGATAAAGGTGGGCATAGATCAATCAATTTTATAAAGTTAATTTTATAAAATACAAGGTGTAGGGATGATAGTATGAAATACAGTGTGAATGAAGGAAAGTATTACATGTATATGAATTTTGTATGCAAATCCATGTAAAATAATTTTTTTAAAAAGTTTCTATCATTAATTGTTGTTGGTGAAATGTGAGATCAAGTTATTTAGTTTTATTGTTATCAGGTGCCATCAAGTTGAGTATGATTCATAGTGGCCCTGTGAATAACAGATCTGAACCCCGTCCTATCCTGTGCCATCTCCACACTTCCTGACACATTAGAGCCCGTGGTGCAAGTCACCATTTAAGTCCACCTGGGTGATGGTCTTTATCTCATTTGGTGACTCTTTTCTTTACCAAGCATCATGTCACTCTCCAGGGAATAGCTTCTCCTAGCAACATGCGCAAAGTATATGAGGTGAAGCCTCATAATTCTTGCCTCTAAAGAGCACTTCAGCTACACCCTCTCAAAGATATATTAGTTTCTTCTTTGAGCACTCCACGGGATGTTCAGTGCTCTTCTTCAACAACAGAGGTCAAAGGCATCAATTCTTCTTCTGCCATCCCTATCCACTGTCCAGTTCTCAGATGCATAGCAAGTGATCAGAAAGACCATGACCTGAATCAGAAACACCTTAGTCCTCAAAGTAACATCTATACTCCTCTAACTGCAGACTTTGGCAGTGCAATACATCTTCTTGTTTCCTGACTGCTGGTACCAAGGGTATTAATTGTAGATCCAAGTTAGACAAAGTTGTTGAAAGTTTCAATCTGTTCTCCACCCACCACGATGTTGCCTATCAATCCAGTGGTAAGAATAATTGTTTTTTTGAGATTGAGATGCAATCCATATTGAAGGCTGCCTTCCTTGATCTTCTGTAGCAAGTATTTAAGTCCTACACACTTTCAGCAAGCAAGGTTGTGTCACCTTCATAACACAGGTTATTTATGAGTCTGCCTCTGATTCTGGTGCCACATTCCTCTTCATAGAATCCATCTTCTCGACTAATTTGCTCTGCATACAGATTGTACTGATATAGGTATAGGTATGGAGATAAAATACAACCTGAAACACTCCCTTCTTATTTTTAAACCATGCAGTGTTCCCTTGCTCTGTTCACACAACAGCTTCCTGGTCCAGGTATAGGTTTTTCATGAGCACCATTAAGTGTTCTTGAACACCCATTCTTCCCAATGTCAGCCAGAGCTTGTTATGATCCACACAATCAAATGCCCTTATATAGTCAATAAAACACAAATAGATATTCTTCTGGTATTCTTACCTTTCATCAAGGATCCATTTGACCTCAGCAAAGATATCACTGGTGCCATGGCCTCTTCTAAATCTTGCTTGAACTTCTGACATTTCCCTACCTATGTATTGTCTTAGCTGCTTTTGAATGATCTTCAGCAGTGTTTTGCTTGCATGTGATAACAATGATATTGTTCAACTGTTTGCACATTCTGTTGTGTCATCTTTCTTGGGACCAGGAATAAATAGGGATCTCTTCCAATCCATTGGCCCAACAGAAGTCCTCCAAACTGAATTAATGCCTTTGAGTTGTGTTGTTGGAGAAGAGAACTGAATATCCTATAGGCTGCCAAAATAATAAGCATGTATGTTTTGGAGAAGATGCAGCCAAAATAACAAAGCTTCGTTTAATGTACTTTGGTCATGTTGTTAAGAGAAGCAAGTATTTTAAATAGGACATCATACTTGGAAGGGTAGAATGCCAGGGCAAGAAAAGAAGACTCTCTATGAGGTGAACTGATACAGTGATGGGTTGACACTGTGCCAATGGGGTCTGATAAGTTGGAAATGGCAAGGGAAAATAAGAAACGCTCTGTGAGATGGAGTGATACTGTGGCAATGGATTCAGATGAGCTGGAAATGGTGAGATTGACTCAGGATAGGGCAAAGTTCAGGATTGTTATTCAGGATCACTGTGATCTATAGTCAACTCTCTGGCACTTAACAACAGCAAACCATTACAATGTCCTAGTCATCTTTAATATTCTTGGAAAGAGATGTGCCTATTCTACTGTGCCCTGCATATTACTTTTCCACAGTCTTAAACCAGTTAGAATTTGAAGGCAAAACCATTTAAGTACCTTCTCAGAGGTGGGAACTGTCATGATACATATATCAGAGTGTGTTGAACAGAATGTTTATGGCAGAAATGAATAGGTGAATTTAATCCTGATACTTATCAATCTTACTAGGATGCAAGTCATTTGGCAGTCACAAATGACTGAGCCATAATGCAACAAGCATTCTCAGAGAAAAACATTTCCAATTCCGCTGTTATAGTGTTTAAATTAGCCCCTAAAGGGAAGAGAATTGAAATAGCTTCTTAAATGCTTCCTTTAACTAGTTGCATAAAACACTTACCTTGGCTATCTCCAGTGTAGGCAATTGTTTGATTTGGTGATCTTAAAGCTGACAATTTGCATTTTATAGTAAGAACTCAGAATTGCTTTGCAAATATTCTCATTAGAACATATGCTGCTGCTGTGAAATAAGCACACATTTCATTGTATTTTGTTCAGGATTCTGAGGAGGAGGATGAGTAATTGAGTTTGATTTACCTAGAAAATACAGCAGTTTCATAACACACAAGACTGATAAAATTACTGCAAAGCAGTATAGTGTAGCGTCTTAACAAACATTCCAGAAATTCTATCTTATCTTTTAAAACATGAATTGAATAGCCTACTTTGACTGCTGCTGCCACTTTTAGTACTGTTTTTGAGAACTTCAGTAGTAGACTATCTTCATCTTTTGTCTTTTTAGACCTATCCAGAGAAAGTAGGGGGAATTCTGGGAAATACAGTACATGGTCACAATGCCCAGTGAGTGTGTGGTTAAAAAAAGAACAAGAATTTCTTTTGGTATAAGAATTCTGATTCAGCTTTTCCAAAAACATCTATATAAGCAGAATTTTTTTCAAATATAAAAGCATTATTGAGATGGTATATTGCTTCTCATAAGTGCATATAGTAAATCAGTACTTAAATATAAGGCTTAGGCATATCTTCTCTTAATAGCTCCGAGTCCTTAGTTAATAACTCTGTTAGGCACCTTCTTCTTTATCCCAGTTATTCTTGTATGCATGAGAAGATTATGAATTTAGTATATCTGTCTTATGTTCTTTATAGATGGTACATATTCTATTTAACAGAGTTAATTTCTTGCCTTTTACATCACACTCCTCCACTACTATATATATATATATATATATATATAATATATAATATATATATATATAAAAAACAATGTAGATATTCTTTGAACCTAACTAAGGGGCAGGTCAGCCAATCTATGTAGAAAACTGTTTAGATGTTTAGTATGCCAATCAGTGTGAACCTTACACATTACTGGGAAAACTAAGCATACTTGAAAATGAAAAGAGAATAGAAAATCGTGCTGCCAGTGTAAAGGTACTCTGTGCAAATCCACTAGCTGCTTTGCAGGATAAAGATAGGCAATCTCCAACTATGTGATTTACTGCCTCTGAAAATTGGCCGGAGGGTCAGTTATGGGTTGGTTCTGATTCAGAAATATACAACAGCATTCTACTAACAGGGAAGTTCTGGTGGCCCAGTGGGTAAGGAGTTGTGCTGCCAACTAATAGAGGAAGGTGGTTCAAATGCACCAGATGCTCCACAGAAGAAAGATGGGCAACCTACCCTTGTGTGATGTATAGAGTCTGAAGACCTACTGGAAGGTCAACTATGGGTTGGCTCCAACATGAGGACAATGAGTTTAAGGGGTTTATTTTCTTCTGCTAAGAATACTAAATGCATATATGCAGCTCAATCTGTGTCAGACACGATCCTAGGCACCTTCTAAAGTGCATTAACTATATTGTTGTCATTGTTGTGTGCTGTCAAATTGGAACCAACCCAGAGCTGACCCTGCAGTAGGTTTTCAGAAACAGTTAATAGTATGGGAAGGATATTTCCCATCCTTCTACCATGGAGCAGCTGGCGGATTCAAACTGCATGACTTCAAGATTGCAGTGCAGCTTTTTACTACTAGGCCACCAGAGCTCCCTTAGCATCTTTAAAATATCACGTAACTCTATAAGGCTGGCACTGAAAAGATACTATAATAAGCCATGGTGGCGCAGTGGTTAAAGAAGTTTACCATTAACTGAAAGATTGGCAGGTTAAACTTACCTGCTAGTCTGTGAAAGAAAGAGACAGTAATTTGCTTCTGTGAAGATTGCAGCCTAAACATTTTAGGGTAGTTCTACTTTGTCCTATAGAGTCGCATGAGTTGAAACTGACTTGGTGGTAATTGCTTTGGTCTGATTTTTGGTATAAAAATATAATAAGATATTATAGGTGACCTAGTGACAAGAAGCTATGCTGTAAATCCTAAAGGCATGTAGTTTGAGTTCATCAACTGCTCCATGGGAGAAATATGGGCAATCTCCTCCTGAACGATTAACTGGCTCTGAAATCTTGACAGTGTCAGCTATAAGTCAGTTCAGATTAAATGGTACACAATAACAATGTTCAGTATGGGTTATACATGAACAAAAATAATTTAAATCCTTACTATTGAACAAATAAACAAGACTGAGAGAAAACAAAAATTGAATTTGTCAAGAATTTCATTCTCCTTAGATAAACAACTAATGCTCATAAATGCATCAGTGAAAGAGTAAAAGAATGAGTCATTTTCAACAATATTCTTTGAAAGACCTCTTTATAATGTTCCTATGATGACTGACGTGACACTGACCCAGGCATGGTGCTTTCAGTTATCTCATATGTATGTGAAAGCTGGATAATGACATTAAAGGCAGAAAAATCATTGATACATTTAAATTGAGGTATTGGAAAAGAATATTGAATATATAGTGTTGTTGTTATGTGCTGTTGAGTTGCCTGTGACTCATAGCAACCCTGTGTACAACAGCCCCAAACCCTGCTCTATCTTGCGCCAATCTCACTGTCTCCAACACATCTACTCCCATTATCCCAGTCATTAAATCAATCCAGCTCATAGAGGATCTTCCTCTCCTGTGCTGTCCCTCCACTTTCCCAAGCATGATGTCCCTCTCCAAGGACCAGTCCCTCCTTACAATATGTCCAAAGTATGTTAGGTGAAGCTTTAGAATCCTTACCCCCAAGGAGCAACCTGGTTTCCCCCTTTCTAGGACAAACTTGCTTGTTCTTTTAGCAGTCCATGGAATATTCAATACTCTTCTCCAACACCACAGCTCAAATGCATCAATTCTCCTTCTATTATCCCTAGTCAACACCCAGCTCTTTGATGCAAAGCAAGTGACTACAAAGACCATGAACTGTATCAGGTCTCCAGACCTTAGTATCCAGAGTTAAATCATTGCTCTTCAGTACTTTGTAGAGGTCTGTAACAGCAGACTTTCCCCTCACAATATGTCTTAATTTCCTGGCTATTGGTGCCAAGAGAGTTGATTGTGGAGCCAAGCAAACTAAAGCTGTTAAAAATCTCAATCACTTTACCATCTATCATGATGCTGCCAACTGGCCCAGTGGTGAGAATCTTTGTTTTCTTGATATTAGGCCTCAATCCATATTAAATGCAGTCCTTGACTTTCTGCAGCAAGCGCCTCAGGCTCTCCTCAGTTTCAGCAAGCAGGGTTGTGCATTCTGGGTGCTGCCAGAAAAAGGGCCAAATTAGTCTTAGGAAATACAACTGATATGCTCATTAGAAGTGAGGATGGTGACGTTTCATCTCTCTTTGGACATGTCTTCAGGAAAGATCAGTTTCTGAAAGGGATATTATGCTTGGTAAAATAAAAGGTGAATAAAACAAGAAAACTCTTAAGTGAGATAAATAAATAATAGCCTCAACAATGTGCTGAACCACTCCAATAATCAGGGCATTGGTGACCTGGAGAATAGGGCATTTTTTCATTAAGCTATATAAGGAGTCAGAACTGACCAGATGACAAATAACATTATTATTATTCCTGTTTTATAGATGAGGCAACCAAGCCACAGTAATGCTAAGTAACTTGTCTTAAATTGTACAGTTGACAAGTGGCAAAATCTGCATTTCCTATGGAGAATTCTGTAGATACTGGTAGAAACACTCAAAAATCTCTTAGAAAAGTGTATGAGGCACATTCACACCAGGATTTTATTTGAAGAATACAAGATGTTCCTACCTTACCAAGGAGGATCACCTCAGGAAATTGTGAGATCAGAACTGATTGCTCTCCACAATGAAGGGAGTCTGTGTGGTCTCTCATTTAAGATCTTACCTCCCTCCCAAGAACATTCAGCCACATTTATTTGTGAATAAATTATCCAAGAATATACATATCAAGTTGAAAGAGTGCTTTACCCTGCCCAGGGTGTTAAATTATTAGCCTACATGAGAAGCCCATACATATTTGTCAGATATTGCTCTGGTTGACAGTATTTTAATAGAACTAGGCTTCTGAAGTAATCCAAAGAGGGAAAATAGAGAGAAAAGAGCAGACGACTCGGTGGAAAAGCAGCTCAGGTAGAGTTCCAATGGTAGGTTGTGCCCCATCCTCCTAACCCATGTGCTCTCCTGCCAGCGGCCCACAGAATACATTTAGTTTCTGCTTTTGCCCTATCAGGAATAGAGCTCAGGCCAGCAACTGTTTGATTTCATAACATCAGACTTGCTGCTACAGCAGTGGAAATTTTTTCCTCTTTCAATAAAACACATATTTTTCACATTGAACTTCTCACAAAAATTTATAATTGTGGCTCGGTTAAGTAATTGTAAGACAAGAGAAGCAAAAAAATCAAATTTATGGAAGTTAGGAAGAACCTGTTGTAGCTGCATGGATAAAGTTGACTCAGGTACAGGAAGATACACTATAGAATCTACCAGTAAATATCCTCACAGGAGAGTCTCTTATTATTGTTAGGTGCATTTGAGTTAGTTCTGTGTCATTAGTGATCCTGTGTCCATGAAGAAAACACTGCTCAGTCCTGAACTATCCTCACAGTTCTTACTATAATTGAGATCATTATTTTAGCCATTGTGTATATATATATATATCTGTCTATCTACCTACCTACTTACCTACCTACCTATATTTATGTATCTATTAAATGATCCAGGAAGTATTAAAAGAAGATGGAAGGAATATACTGAGTCATTATATAGAAAGGAACTGGCAGATACAGAGGAATTTAAAGAAATAAC
>NW_006400084.1:78588-79098 GCF_000299155.1 Elephantulus edwardii
ATCATGCTTGGGAGGGTGGAGGGACAGCACAGGAGGGGAAGACCCTCTATGAGATGGATTGATTTGGTGACTGGGGTATTCGGGATGGGTGTGTCGGAGGCAGTGCGGTTGGCGCAGGATAGAGCAGGGTTTACAACAACAACAACATGTATCTATGTATCTATCTATCTATCTGTCTATCTTTCTATCTCATTGTCTGTCTTTAATTCAATAACCTCTATTTTACAAGCATGATGTTCTTCTCCAGGGATTGCCTCCTTCTCATAACATGTGTACAGTACCTTAAAGGAAATCTTAAAGTAAAATTAAATTCTTATGACAACTTCACAAGTCTTCAATTATTATGGCATTATTTATTGGTTCAAGTGTGAAGATTTTTATTTTCTTGCTGAAGTGCAGCCTTAATCTTCAGTCTTCTTTCATTTCAGCAAGAAAGATTGCTATTTTGCATAACATAGGTTGTTTATTTAGTCTTCTCCAATGTGATAAATGTTGTTGTTGTTGTTATGT
>NW_006400084.1:88813-93622 GCF_000299155.1 Elephantulus edwardii
TTAAAGTCATATTTTTGGCTCCTGTGGATTCGGTTTAATTTTCCTCAGCTTCAGCTTGAACTTGCATATGAGTAGTTGGTGGTCTGTTCCACAATCATCTCCTGGCCTAGTTTTCACAGCTGATGTTGACCTTCTGCAGTGGTTTTTTTCCACAGATGTAATCGATCTGGTTCCTATGCATACCATCAGGTGAAATCCATGTGTATAATCTACATTTATGTCTCTTAAGAAACGTATTTGCAATGAATAATCATTGTGCAAAATTCAATCATTCTATCTCCAGCTTCATTTCTGTCACCAAGTCCATAATATAACATTGGTTATTTTCAGTGAATCTTTTTTTATTTTATACACTTTGGAAAGATTGCTCTGGTGGTTTGCAAGTAAGTAGTGTCACTGCCAGCCTAAAGGCAGGCTGTGTATATCCACCAGCTGTTTTGCAAGACAAAGATGGGCAATCTCCTTACTTGTGATTAGCAGCCTCTCAAAACCCAGTAGAGGGCCAATTATGAGTTAGTTTCAACTCAATGGCAATGAGACAATGTAAAAAAGAATGCAAAACCAGCTCATTAATAATTTCTTTATTAATTACTTTTTGGACTATAATATCTTTAAAATTCCATTATATAAAACATGTAACTAAAATGAATGCCATTTCAATTGTTTTTAAAGAATACAATTAGTAGATATTTGAGATTACCTATGTGGCTTTTGTTCTATTTCTAGTGTATAGTATTAGAACAGAAGTCTATATCCCAAATCTAGCATACTCGTTAATGTTGGTGTTACATACAGTCTAGTTTGAACTGACTCATAACTGAACTTCCAGTGTACTTTCAGAGTGAGTAAATCACATAGAAGGCTATCTGTCTCCTATGTAGCAGGTGGTGGATTCCAGCTGAGTACCTTTGGGTTGTTAGTGTAAGGGTAGAAGAATGAAAAGGAAATTTAAATACGTAATTCTTTAAAGTTGGTCTATTTAAAAAGGTGTCTAATGATATCAGGGCATCCTGGTGACATTATGTGTAAAGTGCCAAGTTGGTAACCAAAGAGAGGTTTCAATTTACCTTCTCCTCCATGGGAAGAAAACATTCAATCTCCTTCCACAAAGGTATACAGTCTCAGAAGCCCAATGCAGCATCTCTTTAAGTTGGACTGGGCTCAATGGCAGTGGGTTTGATTTGGAGAGTAGGTTAATTATACTAACAGTATTGGTGGCATGAGTTAAGGGCTCATGATGAGTTAAAGGCTCATTTGCTCAGTAGTTTGAAGCTACCAGCTCTCCATGAGAGAAATATGTGGCAATCTGCTTTATTAAAGATTTGCAGCCTCTGAAATTCTTTGGGGGCAATTCTGTTCTGTAATACAAGGTTGTGATGAGTCAGAATCAATATAACAGTAGTGGTGTTAGTTATATGAGTAAGGTTTAACTTTATTAAAGAAAAAATAGATATGGAAAAAAATACCATTTTCTAATACTTGAGAGTGACTGAGGAGGGAGTTTCCACCTGGTATATCACAATGGCATTAGTAACCATTTAAAAAAAATGTTTTAAAATGCTTATTGCCTAAGAAATACAGGGTTAGGTATGATAGACTCTTGCTGTTTTAAAATTACCTTTCTAAGAAGTAGAACCTCTGTTATTTTCCTTCCCAAAGTTAATAAATATCAATAAGTATTTAAATAGAACAGAGATAAAAGTTTCTCCCTTAACTTCTGTTACTTTTTCTGTTTATACTTCCAAATTCACTTGTTTGCACTTAATGGGTATTTGATTTGATAGTGCTGAATGCCTATTCAAAGGTAAGGGATAGGAAACTGGAGAAGAGCAAAAAATCATAGAAAAGTCTTATTTAGTAATAAAATTTTGGCAATTTTATTTGAAGGATATTTAAATGTGGAAGGTTTTGTCCAAATTTAAAAAAACAACATTATCACTTGTGTGTTGGTTCTGACTCAAAGGAAACTTTCAGCTCTTCTGAGGTTGTTAATCTTAAAGAGAAGAGACTGCTTCACCTTTCTTAAAAGGAGCAGGTGGTAAATTTGAACGTATGGCCTATTGGTTAACAACCAAACATGTAATGCATTATGCGATCATTAAGACAAGACAATCAGGAATATCTAATGTGTTATGCTATCAGCAAACAAGGCAGTCAGAGAGATTGGAAATTTAGTTGGGATAGAGATTATCTTCATGATTTGTAGTTTCTTTGAATTTGAATGCTCTTTCCAGTTTCTGTATGATAAACAGATTCTTTGATGAGAAAGAATTTCAATAGTTCAAAGATGTTATGTTCTTTCATAGACTGACTTGGCATATCTACATCTTTTACAGGCTTGTCTCTATCATTTCTACTATTCTTTATTTCTTGATCTTCTGTTGTATTTTGGTTCTTAGTTACGTTGGTCTAGCTATAGTTTCCACACTTTTTATGTTTTGACCATTTGATAGACCTCCTAATTTCATCAAAACCTAAGTTTACTCAAATATTTATCCATCTAGAGTGGTTAAAAGATCCTCATCAATTTAGTTCAATTGCCACTCCTATATGTGTAAAAACTAAATCTTATTGAGAGAGATAATTAAACAGTGATGAGTTCACTCATACAACCAACTTATAACCAATTCATGGTTACTTAAAACCAATTCACAGCTGACCCATTAGCAGGTTTTTAGAGGCTTTTTTTTTAAATTATTTGAGTTAAAGTTTTCAGAAAAGATTGGTATTCCATCCAACCACACATGTTTATGTTGTTTTATGTTGCAATCCTCCACAATTGTATCATCACTCTTCCCACAGTGATCTTCTGGTTATTGTTTCCATTCATCCCTCCTTTCTCTCCCTTGCTACCTTTTGAGTTTTATTATTGGGCAAATGTCATCCTCCAATCCTGGCTGGTTGAATGTTCTAGACACTGAGTATTCCCCTAGAGTTAATATTAACCATTGCGACATGAGGCCTAAATATGTTTTCTCAGTGGTTTCAGCTTGAGAAATGCAGAGTGAGTTCTTGCCTTTTTATTCTTCAATTCCGGCTCTCTGCGCATTCCGTTGTAATATTCTGCTTTGTTCAGCTCTTTTACTCAACATGTTTTCCTTTAGATTTGGCTTCCCGACATTACAGTACAATTTTTTTAGTCTCTTCTAACATCCATTTAGGGTTTTTCTTTCTCCTCTGTTCTTATAAGGACCTTTTGTTTTCTTCATGGATGATATCCTTGATATTATCCCACAACTCATCTGGTCTTTAATCATTGGCATTCATGCCTCAACCATTGGCATTCATGCCTCAAACCTATCTATTCTTAAGATGATCATGAAATTCTGACAGAATTTGTTTAAGATCATATCTTGGTTCCTGTGGACTTATTTTAATTTTCTTCAACCTCAATTTGAGCTTACATATGAGTAATTGATGATCTGACCCAGAGTCTGCCGCTGTCCTAGTTTTAAGTGCTGATATTGAGCTTCTCCAACGATTTCTTCCACAAGTGTAGTCAATCTGATTCCTAAGCAGCCCATTCAGTGAAATCTACCTATAAAGTCATCTTTTGTGGATTTTAGAAAAAGTATTTGCAATGAATAAATCATTGTAAATACAAAAGTCAATCATTCCATTTTCAGTCTCATTTATATCACCATGGAGGGAATATACAGAGTCACTGTTGCTGTTGTTGTTAAGAGCTTTTGAGTCATAGACAACTCGTAGCCACCCTATGAACATGGAAAACATCCATCTTTTCTCAAAGTTCATAGAGTTGACAGAGGCAAGCTATTTTGACACTGGATGCCACTTCTGCTTCCAAGCCTTTTTTAAATTTTGGAGCTCCCCAAAAACCAGATGCCTTTTTAAAAATGAAGCCAAATCCAATCAGCTCACACCCAGTTGTGAGCAACAGCCACATCCAAGTCCCAACTCCAAACCAGGAAATTCAACTCTGCAGAGTCCAGCTGCTCCACTCATCTTCCCAGACTAGAAAGGAGCCCCAGATTGGAGGCCAAATGCCTTTTTAAATATGAATGGATTAACACTGAACATTTTCAGGAAACACCATGTGAACAGTAGCCAATGGTAATGAAAGAGGAAGGAGAAGCTGCATTGAAGACATAGCCAAAAAAATAAGGCCCCAAGAACCAATGGGATACACATTGACTTGTTTCAATTAACAAACACAGCCTTGGATGCACTTTTGGTCTATTCTGGAAAATTTGGAGGACCTCTCTCTGGCCAACAGACTGAATGAGCTCTATATTTGTTCCTATTCCCTAGATAGGTGATCCAACTGAATGTGGAAATTAACGAACTATATCATTGATATCATGTGCCAGCAAAACACTGCTGGAGATCATTCAAAACCAGTTGGAACAGCAATAGATAGGGAATTTCCAGAAGATTTAGAAGAGGTTATGGCACCAGGGATATCATTGCTGGTGTCAGATGGATCCTGGCTGAAAGTAAGAAATACCAGAACAATGTCTATTTGGGCTTTATTGATTATGCAAAGGTGTTTGTAGATATGTTTAGCTCATGACAAGTTGTGGCTAACATTGAAAGAATGGGAATACCAGAGCATTTGATTGTTCTCATGAGGAACCTATACCTGTACCAGAAGTCTGTTGTGGGAATGGAGCAGGGGAGAACTGCATGGTTTGGAATTGAGAAGGGAATGTATCAAGGATATATTCTGTCTCCATACCTGTTCAATTTATATGTCGTTGTTGTTGTTATGTGTCATCGAGTCGTTTCTGACTCATAGCGACCCTATGCACAACAGCCCTAAACCCTGCTCTATCCTGCGCCAACCGC
>NW_006400084.1:93722-101470 GCF_000299155.1 Elephantulus edwardii
TGACACACCCATCCCGATTACCTCAGTCACTGAATCAATCCACCTCATAGAGGGTCATTCCCTCCTGTGCTGTACCTCTACTCTACCCAGCATGGTGTCCCTCTCCGAAGACCTGTCTCTCCTTGAAAAATGTCCAATGTATGTCAGACGAAGCTCCAGAATCTTTGCCTCCAAGGAGTAGCCTGGTTTAACCCTCTCTACGATGAATGTGTTTGTTTTTTTGGCAGTCCATGGTACATTCAATATTCTTCTCCAGCACCACAGTTCGAAGACGTCAATTCTCCTTCTGTCCTCCCTAGTCATTGTCCAGCTGGTGATAAATGTACTTTACATAATCCAGCTGCTAAGATTATTTGCTTAGCATGTTGCTAGGTATATTACTAGGTGCAATTGAGTTGGCTTTGACTCAGAAATCTTATGAAAAATACATTTAAACCTTGCCCTCTCCTGTGCCACTCTTAAAATCCATGTTCGACCTCATTGTTCTAATCACTGTGTGAATCCATGTCCTTGAAGGTCTCTCTCTTTCATGGACTCTCTACTTTTCCATGAGTTCAGCACACTAGTTGAATAAGTATGATGAAAAGATACAAGCCTGATGCACTCTTTTGTGCTTTTAAACTACACGGTATTCTCTTGTTCTGCTCCAGTGACATGTTCTGCACAAGCACAATTAAATATTCTGGAATGTGCATCCTTCATATTATCCGTATTTTGTATGGATAGGGTTGGAAGAAAGAGTTGGACAGAATAGGGTCGAGGTCGGAGGGGAACTCATCAACATTGTGTGGATATTGGACAAAAATGTAATTATAAATCATTCCTAGTCGTTCCTCATTGAATTCTCTTTAGGAGCTATATATGTGTTATAATTACATTTGTTGCCCAGTGTATCCACTGTCCTGGAAGGTGCCTTCTATTATCTCCATTCTTGTTCTCTCTAACATTTTTCACTTTTCTCAAAAAGTACTCTTTTCTTAGTGTGCATTTCTGGGCAAAGCCTATTTCTGTTAAAACATTTTCATCAATAGTCATTGATTCTTAAACACAAACACTTATGGCAGATATTGTCCAGCTTCTATTACCTATATTATCTTTCTTTATATTTCTAACAAGCTTAAACTTTGCTCTGAACCAGATAAATGCTATCAATATGAAAATAGAAAATATCTACAAAAATCTTATCATCATCTATGAATAAGGTTACATTATGTGAATATAGTTTACATAAATGCCACCTTATTTATAGATAAGGAAGTTGTAGTGACTTAGTGATTTAGCAAAGACAGCAGTTCAAATCCACTAGGTACCCAGAAGGAGAAAGATGGGCAGTCTCTTCTCATGTGATATGTATCCTCTTAAAATCCACTGGAGGATCAGGTATGAGTTGATTCTAACTTGACTGTAAAGAGAAGTAGTAATTCATAAATGATAGTATCATTTTAGTAGGCAGAGTAAAGGCTGTGGTTCTCAGTTATTTTTCCTCCAACAGGTCTTGGTCTTTGCAAACACTTGTTATGCGTCAGAGACCTGGATAATGACTAGGGAGGATAGAAGAAGAACTGATGCCTTTAAGCTGTGGTTTTGGAGAAGAGTATTGAATATACCATGGACTGCTAAGAGAAGAAACAATTTCATCCTGGAGAGGGTGAACCCAGGCTGCTCCCTGGAGGCAAGGATTCTGAAGCTTCATCTGACATACTTTGGACATGTTGCAAGGAGGGACCAGTCCTTGGAGAGAGATGTCATGTTTGGGAGGATGGAGGGAAAGTGCACGAGAGGAAGACCCTCGATGAAATGGATTGATTCAGTGATTGATGTAAAGCGGGCAGGTGTGTAAGAGACAATAAGATTGGCACAGGATAGTGCAGGGTTTAAGGCAGTTGTACATAGGGTCGTTATGAGTCGCAGGTGACTTGACAGCACATAACAACAACAATAGTGTGATACAACTTGCTATGTAGTTCACATTATTTCAATATTTGGTTTTATATTTCAGTGTTTTAAGGATTCCCTCTTTCATAAGAAATATACAGGTGAACAGTACATTGACAGAGACCTGCCAGAAGTTCAGGCTGAGTTTACAAGAGGCTCTGGCACCAGGGATATCATTGCTGATGTCAGAATGGATCATGGCTGAAAACAGAGTACCAAAAGGATGTCTATTTGTGTTTTATTGACTATGCAAGGGCATTTAACTGTATGGATCATAAAAACTTATGGCTAAGAATGGGAATTTCAGAACAGTGAGTTGTGCTTACATGAAATTTATATCTACACCAAAATTCCAAACAGAGCCAAAGGGATACTGCATGGTTTAAAATGACCAAAAAAAAAAGGGTCAGAGCTGTATCTTTTTCAATACCAATTCTATGTGTATACTGAGAAAATCACTTGAGAACCTGGAGTTTATGAGAAAGATTGAGACATCAGAATTAGAGGAAGACCTATCAACAACCAGTGTTCATACAGATGACACAACCTTGTTTACTGGAAATGAGGATTTCATGTGCTTACTACAGAGGATCAAAGACAGCAGTTTTTTTATATGGATTACATTGCAACATCAAGGAAACAAAAATCCTCACACTAGGCCAGTGGGCAGCATCATAATAGATGGATAGAAGAGTGGAATTGTCAGTGATTTCAACTTGTTAGGATCCATAATCCTTGGGACCAAAAGTCCAGAGATCTGGAGATATATGTTTTTGTTGTTAAGTGCCATCGAGTTGAGTATAACTCATAGTGACACTGTGAACAAAAGATCTGAACCCTCTTCTAACCTGTGCCATCCTCACACTTCCTGCTGTTTTAATGACTAATTAGTGACTGTAATACAAAAGTGGGAAATGTGAAGAAGAAACAGTACTTGGGAAATATAAGCTTGATGATAGAAATGAGGCTGGAAACAGAAAAATTGAGTTTTGTATTTACAATGATTTATTCATTACAAATATATTTTTAAAAGACACAAACGACGGCTTTACACATGGATCTCACCTAATGGGCTTCAAGGAATCAGACTGACTATGTTGTGGAAGAAAACACTGGAGAAGCTCAATACCAGCAGTCAGAACTAGACCGGGGTAAACTGTGGGTCAGACCACCAATTACTCACAGGCAAGTTCAAACTGAGGTCAAAGAAAATCAAAATAAGTACACAGGAACCAAGATATGAGATATGAGCTTGAAATCAAGTCCATCTGAATTTCAAGATCATCTTAGGAATAGAGTTGAGACATTGAACACCAGTGATCAAAGACCATGAGTTGTGGGATGATATCAAGGATATTGACCATGAAGGAAGCAAAAATAGAGGAGAAACAAAGAACTGAAATGGAGATATATAACATTAGCTATATATTAGATATATAACAAAGTCCACTATCAGGGGCCTCACCAAAGGCCTGAAGAGCAATTATGTCATTCTAAAGATTAAACTGTTCCAATTATATGCTGTACATCTGGGCTCTGGACAGTGAAGAAGGATGACAGAAGAAGTAGTGATGCCTTTGAGCTGAGGTGTTGGAGAAAATCACTGAACATCTCATGAACAGCCGGGAGAACAAACAGTTATGTCTTGGAGAGGGAGCAGCCAGAGTGCTTTTTGGAGTCAAAATGATGAGGCTTCACCTCACATACTCTGAACTTATTGCTAGGAGGTGCTATTCCTTGGAGATTGACATGATGTTGGGAAGGGTGGAGGGTCAGTGAAGGAGAGGAAGATTCTTAACCAGGTGTTCTGACATGGTGACTACTGCATTGGCTCTTGTGTGTTTCAGGAATTGTGAAGAAGGCACAGGATAGAACGATTGGAACAGCACATCAACAGAGAACTGTCTGAAGTGCGGGCTGGTTTTAGAAGAGGCTGTGGTACTAGGGTTATTGTAGCTAATGTTAAATGGATCTTGACTGAAAGCAGAGAGTACCAGAGGAATGTCTGAGATACATCGACTATGCAAAGGCATCTGACTGTGTGGATCACAACAAGCTGTGGCTGACTCTGAGATGATTGGGAATCCCAGAACATTTGATTGTGCATATGTGAAACCTATACTTGGGTAGTCATCAGAAAAGATCAAGGAGACATTGCATGGTTCAAAATCAGGAAGGGTGTACGCTGGAGTTGTATTCTGTCTCCCTACCTTTTCGATCTATACATAGAACAGATAATCTAGGAGGCTGGGCTGTATGAAGAGGAATGTGGCATCAGGATTGGAGGAAGATTTCATCAATAACCTACATTATGGAAATGGCACAACTGTGTTTTCTGAAAATGAGAAGAACCTGAAGCACTTGCTGCAGAAAAAGGACTGACTGAAGTTCCACATCAAGAAAGCAAAGTTTCTCACCACTGAGCCAAATTGGCAGCATCATGACAGATGGAGAAGAGATTGAGATTGTTAACAGTTTTATTTTACTTGGCTCCACAGTCAACACTCTTGGTACCAGCAGCAGGAAATCAAATGATGAATTGCATTGGGAAAATCGGCTGTCAGGGACCTCTGCAGAGAACTGAAGAGCAACAATATCAGTCTAGAGACTAAGTTGCACCTGATCCAGGCCATAGTCTTTGCAGTTGCTTACTATGCATCAGAGAGCTGGACTAGGGATGATAGAAGAGAATGATGCCTTTGAGCTATGATGCTGGAGAATAATGTTGACTATACCATGGACTGCTAGGAGAACAAACAAATTCATCCTGGAGAAGGTGAAGCCAGATTGGTCCTTGGAGGCAAGGATTCTGAAGCTTTATCTGACATAATTTGGTCATGTTATAAGGAGGGACAGGTCCTTGGAGAGGGACATCATGCTTGGGAGAGTGAATGGACAGTGCAAGAGAGGAAGACCCTCGATGGGATGGATTGATTCAGTGACTGAATAGTGGTGGTAGGTGTGTAAGAGACAATAAGGTTGGCACAGGATAGAGCAGGATTTAGAGCTGTTACACAGAGGGTCACTATGAGTAGCAAGCGACTCAAAGGCACACAGCAACAACAAGAAGTTCTGATTAAAAACTGCACCTCCTGGTAACTTCTGAATTAGTCCAGGATTTTCTCTATTTTACTCCCTCTCTCTTTCTCTGGAAGATATAAACGTTCTAATTCCTTGTCTTGGGATCAAGTGAAACCTGTCTGGTCTATTTGCTGAACCCTTGACTACCACTGTGGTGTAGTTAGTCCAACATAATGGCATCCTTTATTGACCCTGCTACCTCTGCTGTTGTAATCTGAGAACCAGACTTGGACCCCAGAACACTTTTTGCACCCCTATCAGTCCAATAGCAAAGTTTCTCAGTTACTTTTGTGTTTCTCTTTGTTATGTGTGGCATCTATCACTATCTTTCCCATATCTCACTGAGCTGACTGCATCTCTGCCTTGCCTGTCAGATACCTCCCTCAGCCTTGGTTGGAAGTCTGAAGTTTCCTAGGCTACCACTTATACTTCTAGAACGTTAGTCCTGATCATGGCAACTCTATGAACCATGCAACAAAACATTCCCTATTTGTATACCATCTACCTGTCTAGTTCTACTGCTCCAGAGACTTTTCTTGACTGATACTTAGAAATAAATTATCAGAACTTTCTTCTTAGTCTGTCTTAGTGTGAAAAATTCACTGAAACGTGCTTAGCTTCAAAACAGCACACAAACTACCCTTGGCAGGACAGTGGTAGCTGTATATGGGTTTCATTGAGAGGAATCAAATCCAGAGTTCATATGTTGGAGATGATAATTCTATTATCAAATCACAAATACCTTACCACACTAATGTACTAATCAGTTATTCTTTTGTCACCTGATTTCCGCTTCCTGAAGCTTTGTCTCTTGGAAGAAGGGTTTATTTTGGTCATTCAATCCCCTGGTCATGGTCCATGGTATAAATACTATATTGTGACTTCTCTGTGGCCTAAGCATCATTTGGAAATCTATAAAAAATTTCAAATTCCAGCTGTTTCCAAGGAAAGATTTGCCTTGAATATTGTTATCCCTGCTATCTTTAACAAATGTCTGATTTGATGTAGGAAACTTAGTAGGATTTTTTTTTTATTCCTAGCTTTCTCTAACTTCCCCTGGGAGAAGTACATGCAGAAGATAATTTTGGTTTCCTTGGGAATTTCCAGTTGACCAAACTCCTCAGCTTCCTATGTTTTCCAAGGCTCATCTCCATAAAAGTCATCATGAAGCTAGACCACTTTATCATATTTTTTATCGTTATTTCTTGCTACATTTATTACCTCGTCAAGGTCACTTAATTTAAGGATTGTAGCCCTGCGTAAGATAAATTGCACCAGGAAATTAAGGAGATGCTTTTATTCTTGCTAGTGCTATACAGGGAAAGCTCATTAACAGAGATCATCTTAAAGAAGAAGGAAAACCTTGGAGACTTATAAAGGCAGGCAAACAAGGGAATTAAGAGGTCGGGTGGGATGGAAGTTGTATTATCTCAGAATATGTGAGAACAGACTGGTCCTGAGCCCTTCCCCAAAACATAATGAGGCAAAGATTTCTTAACTGTCACTCCTTTCTGGGAACACTAGACTCATATAGTAATTCAACATTGGCACTCTCCCTTCCATTTATTCAGGAAAAAGAAAATTTATTGTAAGACAAATAAGAAGCATTGTCTCCTGAATGAAATAGACATAATCTAAAAAATAATTTATCAAGTACCCTTGTTGCCATGATTCTTTGTGTAAAAGTTATACACAGAAGACAAATGATGTATGATCCCACTTATGTGAAATATCTAGCCAAACCAAGGGTACAAAGAGACAAAAAGCTGAAACGACTGGTTAATATATTGCTAGTAATTCTTTCCAGTTAAAGACTAGATGATAACAAGAATAGTTGTTATTGAAAAGGAGATGTGGCACACAAAACAGGATAATAAATCTTATTCAAAACACCTTTAAAGAAAACTAAGTGTAAATATGATGTTTAAGAACAGTGAATATTGTATCTTATTTTTAAAACTGAGTAATATTCCTTATAGAGAAAAACCACTTGATCTCTAATTTCTCATAATTTGATACAATATATCATTAATGTACTGATCATTAAGTAAGAATATAAAAAGAAAAACAGTGAAGAAACAAGAAGTCTGTGGTCAGTCCTAAGAATCTGTATTTTAATTAAATTCTATAGATAAATCAGATTAATTATAAACTGAAACCACTAACGTGAAAGATGCTAGATTAACATTATAAAAGTAAACTTGGGAACAATTTAAGATTTGCAAAAATAACTAAAATTATCACTGATAATATACTGTGGTTCAAAAATTCAAACACCACTGATAAATTGTAACAGAGACAGCAAAGACAAAGATCTAAGAATTTCCCATGCATATGAATATTCTGGAATATTCATAATCATCAGCAGTTTGCCAATGGAAGGCCTTTCCTTGAAAACTCTTCCTATGCAACACATCAATAGTAAAATATTAGTGAAACTTAACTATTTATAAGGGAGCTCTGGTGGCCTAATAGTAAGGAGTTGGAATGCCAACCCAAAGACAGTCTGAATTCACCTATCGCTCCACAAGAGAAAGATAGGCAATCTCCTCAGAGTGATTCCGACTCCATGGCACAAAATAATATCTCTCATTTTCATATATTGAAATAATATGTTTTTGTTGTTGTTATGTGCCGTCGCGTCGTTTGCCACTCATAGCGACCCTATGTACAACAGCCCTAAACCGTGCTCTATCCTGTGCCAATCTCATTGCCTCTGACACACCCATCCC
>NW_006400084.1:109390-111778 GCF_000299155.1 Elephantulus edwardii
CATCTAACATCAGCAACGATATCCCTAGTACCACGACCCCTTCTAAACCCAGCCTGGACTTCCGGCAGTTCTCTGCTGATGTGCTGTTCAATTTATATACTGAGCAAATTATCTGAGAAGCAGGACTCTATGAAGAGGAGTGTAGCATCAGAATTGGAGGGAGATTCATCAATAACCTGTGTTATGCAGATGACACACCTTACTTGTTCAAAGTGAGGGAGATTTGAAGCACTTGTTGCAGAAGATCAAGAAATGCAGCCTTCAGTATGAATTGTGCCTCAATATCAAGAAAACAAAGATTCATACCCCTGGACTAATAGGACGTGTCATGATGAATGGAGAGGAGATTGAAACTGTCAATCGCTTCATCTTGCTTGGATCCACAATTAATAACCTCTGTACGAGCAGTCAGGAAATAAGGAGATGCATTGCAATGGGAAAATCTACAATTCAGGTACCTTTCCAAATTATTGAGGAGTAATGATGTCAGTTTGAGGACTAAGATGTGTCTGATTCAGGCCATGGCCTTCTGATTACTAACTATGCATCTGAGACATGGACAATTAATAAGGATGACAAAAAAGAATTTATGTCTTTGAGCTGTGTGTTGGAGAAGAGCACTGAATGTTCCATGGATGGTTGAGAAAAGGAATAAATGTGTCTTGCAGAGTATGCAGCCACAGTGGTCTTTGAAGGCAAGAATGATGGGGCATCCCTAACATATTTTGGACATATTGCTAGGAGGTGCTATTCCTTGTAAAGGGACAGTGTATTGGTAAGGGTGGAGTGTTGGCGAAGGAGAGGAAGGCCCTCAAAGATGTGGATTGACAATGGGATATTGTGTGTCAGGAAGTATGAGGATGGTGCAGGACAGAACTGGTTTCAGATCTTTTGTTCATAGGGTTGCTATGAATCATACTCAACTTGATGGCACCTAAAAACAACATCAACATTATTAACCATATTGTTGCAATGATGTTAGGTGCTGTCTAGTTGAATAAGATACACAACAACCCTATGAACAACATATCTGAAGCTTGTCCTATTCTGCACCATCCTCAAAATTTTTGTCATGCTTAAACCCATTTTGGCAGAGTGTTTCCATCCATCTATTGAGAGTCATCCTTTCTTTCAGTAACCCTAACAAATACCACCAGCATCATGTCTTTTTTCATCTTTCTCAAAGGACTGACCAGGCACATTTTAGTCTTTAAATTAATATCCTTGATCTTTAAATAAGAAGTCCAATATGCACTGAAAACATTGGCAAGAAATAAGGCCCTAGCAATTCAAGTGTTTTAAGAAACAAACGTAACACTGGACATGCTCACTAGTCTATGCCAACAAATATGGAAGACAACAAAAGGAAGCATGACTGCATGGCAGGAAGTGGAACTGTGCTGCCTGTGATACTCCCACAGTTATTTGGGGGGAAAACAGCTGTCTAGCTTGACCACACGGGACCCCTCAAGGTGAGAAGGCACTTC
The DNA here is from genome assembly GCF_000299155.1 of Elephantulus edwardii. Classification (NCBI taxonomy): domain Eukaryota; kingdom Metazoa; phylum Chordata; class Mammalia; order Macroscelidea; family Macroscelididae; genus Elephantulus; species Elephantulus edwardii. Next base: position 110,878 of record NW_006400084.1, read on the forward strand.
CAGAAGGGAACAACAGGCTTCCTCTTTGGTCATTCAGGTTCTTTTGGGGGGAAAACCCCTGTTTTCTGGCCCTTGACCTAGTAGGCCTCTGGCCAAGAAGGGAGCACAAATATATAGGTGCTTCACAAAACATTCCTGTACCCTAAGTAATTTTCTAGTTGTAACAACCTGATATTTACTAAGAAAGACTCCCATAATGTCAAGAAAGCAACAATTCACCTCAGCCATCATGAAAAACTAAAATAATCCTTCACCTAAAAACGCAGCCCAAATGAATATCCTGGGAAGAGAAATTCAGGGGAAAAAAAAGGTTGATGTAGAGTTATTTGATCAGCTACAGAAAACGATGCAAATGTGTGAAGAAACAATGGAAGTCAATAAGAGTGCAAATACTTCAGAAACAACAATCTCGAAAAAAAAATGGATGAGGAAAAAATTGAACAAATATGGATGAAAATACAAAAGATGGAAGAAAAAAAATGATAGAGTAGACAGAGAGGTATAATAAATGAAAAAGATCATCACAAGACAGAGAAGGTACAGCCAAGACAGTTCTGGAAATAACAGTAAAGCATTAAAATTCAATTCAGACCAAAATGGCAGAGTGTCCAACATGATGTTAGGACAAAAAAGTAGAACTGAATAGATGAAACAGAGAGTCAGTGAGATGGAAGAGAAGATCCTCACTAGAAGCATACTTGATGAAAAATCAGGCATGAGACATAAAACATTTTAATTATGTGGGATGACACCAAATGGAATAACATACGCATGATTGGAATTCCAGAACATGGGAATGAAAGGGAGGGCTGCATGGTGGAGGGGACCTGGGGGAGGGTTTGTAAAACAATGAAAGAATCTTTTCTTTTACTTTTCCATAATTTTTGGACTCATGTACTTA
>NW_006400084.1:112265-145836 GCF_000299155.1 Elephantulus edwardii
ACTAGAAGAAAACTTCCCAGGTATTTTGAAGAATGGGGAAATCCACATTCAAGAAGCACAGAAAGCACCAAATAGAGAAGATACAAAAAAGAAAAACACCAAGACATATCATTGTCAAATTTTCCAAGTTAAAAGATAAGCATAGAATTCTAAAAGCAGCACAAGAAAAACAAAGAGTTATCTACAAAGGGGAAACAATTAGATTAATTTCTGATTTCTCAGTAGAAACTATGTGAACTAGATGGCAATAGAGTGCCACATACAGAAAGTTGAAAGATAACAATTGCCAACCAAGGATCCAATATCCAGCAAAGCTTTCTATCAAATTCAAAGAAGAAATTAGACTTTTTTTTTTTTCAGAAAAAAGGACCTTAAGTCATTTATGAAAACAAAACCAAAACTATAAGAAATTTTAAGTTAAGTTCTACACACAGAGATGCCAAAGGAAAGTCATATGACTATAGTAACCAGAAACAACAGAAAGAGAAACACAGCAAAATAGCAAAGGAAAACTTGGCCTGACAATAATCACACTTAATGTGAATGGACTAAATACACCAATTAAGATAAAAAGAGTAGCAGAATGCATAAAAAACCAAAAACCATTTGGCACTTAACAACAACAACAACAAGAGACATATCCAAAAAAGGGGGAAAAAAGACAGACTCAAAATCAAAGACTAAAAAAAAAAAAATACCAAGCAAATAGCAAACTCACAAAAGCAGGCGTGGCAATACTAATCTTTGATAAAATAGATTTCAGAATGAAAACCACCATTAAAGATAAGGAAGGGCATTACATACTGATTGAAGGCACAAGAGATAAAGAGACATAACCTTTGTCAATATTTATGCACCAAATGATGTTGTTGTTGTTGCTATGTGCTGTCAAGGTGCCTGTGACTCAAAGCGACCCTATATACAACAGCCCCAAAGCCTTCTCTATTCTGTGCTGAACTCACTGTCTCCGACACACACAACTCCACTACCCAAGTCACTCAATCAATACAAGTCATAGAGGCTCTTCCTCTCCTGCACTGTTCCTCCATGCTCCCAAGCATGATGTCCTTCTCCAAGGACTGGTCCCTCCTTGCAACATGTCCAAAATATGTCAGACAAAGCTTCAGAATCTTTGTCTCCAAGGGGCAGCCTGGTTTTACCCTCTCCAGAATGAAACTGTTCATTTTCCTAGCAGTCCATGGTATATTCAATACCCTTCTCCATCCAACAGCACAGCTCAAAGGCATCAATTCTCCCTCTATCCTCCCTAGTCATTGTCCAACTCTCTGATGCATAATATATGACTGCGAAGACCATGGTCTGTATCATGTGCACCTTAGTCACCAGACCAACACCATTGCTCTTCAGTACTTTGGAAAGGTCTCTGACAGCAAATTTTCCCAAACTGAGAAGGACCTCATGCGCTTGCTTCGGAGGGTCAAGGACTGCAGCCTTCAGTATGGACTGAGGCTCAATGTCAAGAAGACAAAGATTCTCGCCACTAGACCAATTGGCAGCGTCAGGATGGATGACGAAGAGATTGAGCTTGTTCACAGCTTCGGTTTGCTCAGCTCCACAGTCAACACTCTTGGCACCAACAGTCAGGAAATCAAAAAGCGTATCGCGATGGGAAAGTCTGCTATTAGGTACCTCTCTAAAGTACTCAGAAACAACGGTGTCTCTCTGGAGACTAAGGTGCGCCTGATACAGGCCATGGTATTTGCAATCGCTTGTTATGCATCAGAGAGTTGGACAATGACTAGGGAGGATAGAAGGAGAGTGGATGCTTTTGAGCTGCGGTGCTGGAGAAGGGTACTGAATGTACCATGGACTGCCAGGAAAATAAACAGGTTCATCTTGGAGAGGATTAAACCAAGCTGCTCCTTGGAGGCAAGGATTCTGGGGCTTCGTCTGACATACTTTGGACATGTTGCCAGGAGGGACAGGTCCTTGGAGAGGGACATCATGCTTGGGAGGGTGGAGGGACAGCGCAGGAGGGGAAGACCCTCTATGAGATGGATTGATTCGGTGACTGGGATAATCGGGATGGGTGTGTCAGAGGTGGTGCGGTTGGCACAGGATAGAGCAGGGTTTAGAGCTGTTGTGCATAGGGTCGCTATGAGTCGCAAACGACTGGACGGCACATAACAACAACAACAACAACACAATATGTCTTTTAATTTCCTGGCTGCTGGTGCCAAGAGTGTTGACTGTGACTGTGGAGTCAAGCAAACTAAAGCTGTGAATAATCTCAATCTTGTCACCATCTATCCTGATACCGCCAATTGGCCCAGTGGTGAGAATCTTTGTCTTCTTGGTATTGAGCCTCAATCCATATTGAAGGCTGCAGTCCTTGACCTTCTGCAGCAAGTGCTTCAGGTCCTCCTTAGTTTCAGCAAGCAGGGTTGTGTCATCTGAATAACACAGATTGTTGATGAATCTTCCACCAATCCTGATGCCACACTTCTCCTCATACAGCCCCGCCTCCAGGATAATTCTGTTCTGCATAGAGTTTGAAAAGGTATGGAGGTGTGGAGGACAACCTCTTGGCCAACTGACTGGAAGATATCTGCATTTGTTCCCAATCCAAAGAAAGGTGATCTACCATAGTGTGGAAATTATCAAACAATATCATTGATATCATATGCAAGCAAGATTCTTCTGAAGATTATCCAAAATCAACTGGAACAGCACATCAACAGAGAACTGCCAGAAGTGCAGTTTGGCTTTAGAAAGGGTTGTGGTACGAGAGATATTGTAACTAATGTTAGATGGATCTTGTTGAAAGTAGGGAATACCAGAAAAACGTCTATCTATGTTCATTGATTATACGAATGCACTTGACTGTGTGAATCACAGCAAACTGTGGCTAAGTTTTGAGAAGAATGGGAATCCCAGAACACTTGATTGTGCTAATTTCAAACCTATACTTGGACCAGGAAGCAGTTGTCAGAACAGAGCAAGGAAACAGTGCATGGTTCAAAGTTGGGAAGGGTGTACGACAGGGATGTGTCCTATCTCTATACCTTTTCAATCTATATGCATCAAATGATAGACCTGCATATAAAACCTGTATATAGAGCAACAGTTTGTCAAATTGAAGAGAAAAAAGACAGCACCACAATAGTGGTAGGATATTTCAACACAACACTACAATATCACCAAAGAACAGGTCAACTCAAAAGAAAAATCAACAAAGATGCAGAAGATCTAAGCTATACAATTATCCAGTGTGAACTTGTGGATGTATTCCGAATACTGCACCCAACTAATATTCAACTCACTTTCTTTTCACGTGCACATGGTATATACTCCAGAATTGATTATATGTTAGGAGAGAAAGCAAGCCTCGACAAATTAAAAACCATTGAAATAATACAAAATATTTTCTCAGACCACAATGACATAAAACTAGAAATTAACCACAGAAGAAGAAACCTTACAAAACCATCAATGTGGAAACTAAAGAACTCTCTGCTAGAACGTGATTGGGTTATAAAAGAAATAAAGAATGAAATAAAAAAAGTTCCTTGAAACAAATCATAATGAAAATACAGCTTACCAAAACTTCTGGGACACAGCTAAGTCACTCCTCAGTAGGCAGTTCATAGCAATAGGCACATACATCAAAAAGGAAGAAAGAAGAATCAATAATCTAACTCAACATCTTCAGCAAACAAAAAAAATATCAACAATCTAATCCTACAACCTCTAGAAGAAAAGAAATTTTAAGGACTAGAACTGAAATCAATGAGATAGAAAACAGAAAAACAGTTCAAACTATCAGTAAGACCAGGAGCTAGTTTTTAAAAAAAATCAATAAAATTGACAAACCACTGGCAAACTTAACAAAAGTTAAAAAAAAAAATAAAAAATGAAAAAACACGAATAACTCAATTAATAAATGAAAGAGGTCACATCACAACAGAACCAGAGAAAATTAAATGGATAATATCAGAATATTACAAAAAGGTATACCTCTGCTAAATTCACAAAACTAGAGGAAATGGACAAATTCCTTGAAATGCAGCCCCGGCCCAGATTGACCAGGACAGATATAGAACAATTGAACAGACTCATCATAAGAGAATAAATTGAAAAGGTCATAAAAACAATTCCTCCAAAGAAAAGCCCTTGACCAGATGGCTTCACAGCTGAGTTCTACCAAACATTTAGAGAGGATTTAGCACTCAAAATTATTTTTAAAAATTAAAAAAGAAATAACACTTACAGAGTCATTCTATGAAGCAAACAGAACCCTAATACCTAAACCAGGCAAAGATATTACCAAGAAAGAAAACTACAGACCAGTATCTCTCATGAATATAGAGTAAAAAATCCTTAACAAAATCCTAGCTAATAGAATTCAAAAGCACATAAAAAAAATAATTCACCATGACCAAATGGGATTCATAACAAGTATGCAAGGATGGTTCAACATAAAACAAAAAAAATCAACATAATTCACTATTATTAACAAACTAATTAACAAGAACAATCTGATCTTAGCAATTTATGCAGAAAAGGAATAAACAAAAAATCAACATAATTCACTATTATTAACAAACTAATTAACAAGAACAATCTGATCTTAGCAATTTATGCAGAAAAGGAATTTGACAAAATCCAGCACCCTTTCCTGTTAGACACTCAGTAAAACTGGAATAGAAGGGAATTTCCTCAATGTAGTGAAAAGTATATATGCAAAACCAAGAGCCAATATCATTCTCAAAGGAAAAACTAAAAACGTTTTCCTTGCAAACAGGGACCAGACAAAGATGCCCCCTGTCACCACTTCTTTTCAATATTGTATTGGAAGTGGTAGGTAGGGCACTATGAGTACAGAAGGGGAAAAAAAGGCATCCAGATCAGCAAAGAGATGGTTAAACTGTTGCTATATGTTATGATAGTGTACACAGACAACCCCAAAGACTCAAGAAAAAACCTGTTAGAGTTAATAGACCAATAGTGGAGTGACAGGATATAAGATCAATATCCAAAAATCAAAGGATTCCTCTATATTAACAAAGAGAACTCAAAGAAGGAAATCAAGAAAGCAACACAGTTTGCAATAGCCAACCAAAAATTGAGTTATTGGCAGTGATCCTAACTAAAGATACAAAAGACCTTTACAAAGAAAACTATAGAGCATTTCTGCAACACACAATAAAAAAGCCTAAAGGAATTGGAAAATATGCCCTATGCATGGATAAGAAGATTCAATATTGTGAAAATGACAACCCTATCACAAGCAATCTATGAGTTGAATGCAATCCCAATCCAGATAACAAATTCATTTTTCAAGGAGACTGAAAGAGAAATTTTCATCCTGGAAAGGATTAAACCGGGAGGCTCCTTGGAGGCAAGGATTCTGAGGCTTCATCTAACATAGTTTGGACATGTTAAAAGGAGGGACCAGTCCTTGGAGAGGGACATCATGATTGGGAGGGTGGAGAGACAGCGCAGAAGGGGAAGACCCTCTATGAGGTGGATTGATTCAGTGACTGGGGTAATCAGGATGGGTGTATCAGAGACAGTGTGATTGGCACAGGACAGAGCAGAGTTTAGGGCTATTACATAGGGTGGCTATGAGTTGCAAGCAACTCGATGGCACATAAAAACGACAACAAGCTATAATGTATGCCATCTCAATATTTTATATATGCATCTATTACAGAGAATTATAAATATTTATTATTGAGAATTGTAAGTAGTTTTGCCTTTCCCAATTGAGGATAATCACTGACCAGCTCATTTAACTTTTATCTACCTGTCGTTCTTTGTCCAGTTACTTGCAAATTTATATCCATTGTCATGGATTTCAAAACCACTCAGAGCTGGCCCTCCAGCAGGTTTTCTGAGACTGTAAATTGTCTAGAAGTTTGCCAATCATTCTCCCACAGATTCAACTGCTGATATGTGCCCTCTCTGGGTTAGCAGCACAACTCCACATAGACTACCAGAGTGCCCCTAAACTCGTTGTTGTTGAGTTGAAATAGACGCTTAGCTGACACTTCAGTGGGTTTTCAAAGGCTGCACATTGCATAGGAGGAGATTGGTCATCTTTTTCCTGCAAACTCCCTGGTGGATTAGAACTGTCAGAGAGGCTCTACCTTTGGTTTAGGAGCACGCCTCTCTATCTACACACCTCCAGAGTGAGTACACGATAGTTGTTAGGTGCCATCATAGATGTTAAAAAATATTTTACTAAATGAATAAGGAAAGAAGCCCAGTCCTTACAGGGGGAAAAGAAAATATAACAGAGAGTTTCCAAGACAGTGGTTTCCCTTGACCTGCATTGCTTTTAGATCTAATATTTCCATTTCACATGATCTGCCTTGCATTCTATTCTAGTTAGGGTCATGATAATTGAGAACTTTGGTATCTTCAACTAGAAAAACCCCACACAATTCTAGTCCTGAAGAAACTGTTTTACAATGGAATAATCTATGTTGCTGTTAAAAGGTAATTTTTTAAATGCTAAAATTATTATTCACATATAGATAGAAAAAGGAACATATGATAAAGATTTAACTCAAGAGTGTTGTAACTGGTTCAAAAAATACTCTAAAATTGAGATGCACTTGTAAACATTTATTGTTGAAATAAATGGAGTCAGAATTGTTCTATGAGATTAGGTGGTAGAACAGAAAGGAAAGGAAGTGATTGTTTTACTGTGCAAAACAAAGTATGTATGTCTAGTCAAGAATTAATTTGGCTTTTTATGAGCTGTTCACAGTTTATAGAGTTTTAAGTGAGCTTAAATACAATTTTTTAAAAAAGCTGTAATGAAGCCAACATAATGTAGCCTTTTTGTTTTCTTGTAAGGCATGTCTCTTATGCCATCTGAGCAGATTACACTAAAAGTAAAGAAAATTTTTTTATTACTACTTGTTAAGAGCTCTAAAATAAATTTATCACTTTAACAGGAAGTCATATTCTAGTATTTCATGAACATGATATTTGGCAGTATTAACAGCAATTTTTTTTCCTTAGATATAAGCACATTAAAATTAAGGCAACTTTGACAAAATCCTAACACATTTTATAGCATCTTTTCTAAGTCAGGCATTATAAAACAAAAGAAATAAAAATCCTTTCCCTTTTTTGTCAAGTTTAAAGAGCATTTTGTCTTTATTCATATTTTATGTTTTACTGATATCAAGTTCTACACTGTGGAACAACCAGACACTTTAAGACAAAGTTCTCTCTTTATCTTTGAGAAACAAAAAGCATTAATACCATATTTTGTCTACATTTTTACATATTCCTCTCACCGTTGTTACAAATAAAGTTTCAGAGCTGAATTAATGTACTAAAGTAACTAGTTTGCACTTCATAAAGAAGGATAGAGACAAGGAGGCCAATCATAGGGAATTCTATAGGATATACAGCATTTCTATAGGCTATTATGGTGGTTCTTGGGTAAGGAGTGGGCTGCCAACCCAAAGGCAGAAAAAATTAATCCACCAACAACTTCACAGGAGAGAGATGGACAACTTCTTCCTGTGTGATTTATAGATTCTTAAAACCCACTAGAGGGTCAGCTATGATTTGACAGAAAATAACAACAACATCATAACTCATAAACACACATAACACCCTTCTATGGCCATAGAAACATGGAAAATCTCTTATTTTCTATATGTTTTTAGAATGGGGGAAAAAAATCAGTGATATGACCTAGAGGGAAACATATATATTCTACAAGATATAAAAATTGAAGCAATTGCATATAAATGTAAAGTTATGCTTAATAAAAGTAGCTCCAAAATGTAATTTTTCCTAACATAAAATATTTCAATCCAACTCAACTCATTGCCTTCAAGTCAGAACTGACTCGTAATTAATTTTCCAGTGGATTTTCAAAAACAGTAAATCACATAGGAGGGTATTGCTCATCTTTCTTCCTCAGAGGAACTAGTAGGTTCAAGCTGCCTTCCTTTGAATTGGCAGGGCAATTTCTTTCCCTCTAGGTGGCCAGAATTTCCTTATAAAATGCTTGTTGTTTGGTACCACCAAGTTGGAATTGACTTGTAGCTGACCCTCCAGAAGATTTTCAGAGTCAGTAAATTTCATAGGAGGATATTGCCCATTATCCTGTGGAGTAGCTGGCAGATTCAAAGCTTAAATCAATTTGTTTCTTCTTGAGAATACAAGCACAAAAATTCAAAAAATGAAATTTGCTAAAAATCTTTGGGAAAAGATCCAGAGATGCATTATTTTTTCTTTCTTAAATTTATTAAACCAACATCTAAGTTAATTATGTAGCTGTATATTGTTATATGAAATGTATTTCAGATGACACTTTGTGAAAGTATTTTATGTTCTTAAAAGATTAGCCCATTTTAAAATTTAGAAGCTCTATTTTCTTATTTTTGTGGATCTTGTATTAGATTTATATCTCTGCTTATCTTTTATTTCTCTTTTGAACCAATGAGACAAAAAGGTTTCTTTAGTAGGCATTATAATCTAATTTATTAAGCCCTTTGAAAGTAGAAAAACATTTCATTCAGAACATTAAGGGGTGTAAGCTTTTCTGATTTACAGACATACTAACAAAGAAAACATTTATCATTTCCTCCACAGGTCAAAATAAACACAGAAATTCACTGTCTAGATCTCGGAGAGTTGCTCTCTTTCAGTACACATCACATTGGTAATTGATTTGAGCCCATACACAGGTACACAAACACTAAAAATATTAGTCTGTATTATACCTGATCTTACAGAATATTCTCCCTCACATATCTGTCAAAGCTTACCAGATGCTCACATCAAAAAGCAAATCCTCAGTCACTGCTGTAACCAGTAGAGGGAAATGTTAACAGCTCTATGTGACCCAGGGAAAAAAAGTCACAAATTGATAGAAAGAGGTGTGGAGAAAGAACCTGCATAGTCAACACATTTAAAGATAGTCCCATTTGGGATTCAGTCCAGGAGCTGAATTACTAAACTAATTCCTGGGTGTTAAAAGTTCACGTCTCAGGTGGTATATCTTATTTGGCTCTGTCAAATGAGTCTGCATATCTTGCAATGTTGAAAAATATCCAAGTACAATTTTTTTAAAAAATTCAAAGTCATGAGTCTCAGATCAATATACAATACAATATACAATAACGCAGGTTGTTAATAGGTTAATAGGTAATCAAAATTATGTTTATATTTAATTAATTAATTCCTTAGTGAGTAAGATAAATAGTATTGTGTTAAAATGGTCCAAATGATATTGCTAGCCTACACACACACCCATCCCTTGTTTCTGTTTGTCTTTCTTTGGTAACTTGTGTGTTGCTGTAATGCTACAAGTAATGACACAGGTATTTCAAATGCAAGTAGGGAAACTCACGGGGAGAGATTTCAGTGGAGATTTCAGTGTTTGCTGTTTCTGCAGCAAACATTTCAAGTTCTACTCATTTAGAGACAGCAAGGTTGTGTTATTTGTGTAACATAGGTCATTAATGAATCTTTCTCCAATTTTACTGACACAAATTTCTTCATAGAGTTCAGCTTCTTAAATGATTTTCTCAGCATACAGATTGAATGGGTAGTGGAAAAAGGATGATCTGTTCTAGAGCCAACACCTGACCTTGTATGACTACTGATATTGAGCTCCTCCAATGATTCTTTCCACAGATGGAAACCACCTGAGGCCCCATCCTGACATGATGCCACAGTCCTCAGCTGGAGCCAGAGAAGGTTCTCTGGCAACATGATATTCATATGCTGATTGCCTTTATGGTGCAACAGTTATACTATTTATCAGTTCATTTTATTGGGGAATGATTTCCATGTTGTTAATTACTTGATAGGAAGCTCTGGTGGCCTAGTGGCAAAGAGTCATTCTGTAATATCAGAAGCACTCAGTTCAAATTCACTAGTTGTTCCATGGAAGAAAGATGTGCAATCTCCTCACATGGGACTAAACTGCCTCTGGAAACCTTCTGAAAGGTCACCAATGAGTTGGTTCTGACTTGATGGCACCCAGCAACAATTAATTTTTAATTTAGGAGTGTATATATGTGCTTGTTTATAATTTGTTCTTATTAGTACAACACTTGTCTGTCAGTTTGCTGTAGTAGAGTAACTTGTGGGTTGTTTTAACGCTGGTGTTTCAAATGACAAAAGGTTCACCCATTGTGGATAGGTTTCAACAGAGCTACCAGATTAAAACAGGAAACAAAGCAAGAGTGGCCATCCACTTCTGAATTAGTAGACCTCTGAAAATCCTATGAACAATAGAGGAATATGGGAAGCTAGGCTTAGTGGCAAGAAGCTGTACTGCAATTCCAAAGGCCTGTGATTCAAGGCCATTAGATGATTCGTAGGAGAAGGATGGGAAATCTCCTCCTGTGCAGTTAACTAACTGCCTCTGAAAACCTGCTGGAGAGTGAACAGTTGGTTCCGACTCTACAGCAAGTATCCTTTAGCAATAGGAACATGGAATGTATAAATTGTGGACATAGGAAAACTGGAAATTGTCAAAATGAAATTGGTGAATATTGGTATTCTAGGCCTTAGTTAACTGAGAAGGATTGTATTGATCACTTTTAATCAATTATAAGATCTACTAGGCTGGGAGTAAAAACTTAAGAATGGTTTTGCATTGATAGTTAAGAGAATTTTAAGTTCTATCCTAAAATATAATTTTGTGAATGATACAATCTGATCCATATGCATACAAGGAAGTCCTATTAATTATGACTATAATTGAAATATATGCAACAAACACTAAAGCCAAAGAGGAGGAAATTGATGATTTCTGCCAACATTTGCAGTCTGAAATTTACCAAGCATGCAAGCAAGATACATTCGTAATTATCAGTGACTGGAATGTGCAAGTTGGAAACAATGAAGGAGGAATGACAGTCAGAAAATATGGACTTAGATATAGAAGTGAGGCTGGAGATTAAATTATTGAATTTTTGTATGTTCAGTGATTTATTCATGATGAATACCTTTTTTTAAAAAATACAAAAGGTGACTTTACATGTGGACCTCACCTGACAGACTACACAGGAATAAGGTTGGTAACATGTGTGAAATGAGTGAGAGAAGAAGAATTGCTACTCGTGCCAATTTCCTTCCATCACCCACTTCCTCTTCTTGTTTTATTATTCTGAAGGAAATCAATTTTACTATTTCCCTGTAAATACACCAGTGAGTTTCTTAAGGGCTTAGAATTCTAAAAAAACAACATAATATCTTTACTGTACCCCACTGTGCCTACAACCTTGACCTGAATTTTGAAATATAACTAAATATTGAGTCATTCACCTCATATCTATATTTGTTCTCTAACTATATTAATATTATGAATTAATGGAATACGTATGCTCTAGTCCATTGACTGACCTTTATAGATTATTATTAGCTTATAGTTCATAGTTTTGGTTAACTCTTTGTGTTGTACAGTTGGGTTTTGACAAGCACATGTCATGTGTTCACTAGTATCATCATCCTTATTTTCGTGTATTTCACTGTTCATTCCTTCTTTCCTCCATTTTCCTCCTCAGAAGCTTTAGGTCTTTTTATTTCGCTATGTTATTGTTGTTGTGTGCCATTGAGTCACTTGTGACTCATAGCGACCCTATGTACAACATCCCTAAACCCTGCTTTGTCCTGTGCCAATCGCATTGTCTCCAACACATCCACCCTGATTACCTCAGTCACTGAATCAATCCACCTCATGGAGGGTCTTCCCTCCCAAGCATGACGTTTTACCTTTCCCCGAGAATGTTTTATATAGCTAGAATCATAAAAGAGGTTGCTTTATCAGACAGCCTTCTTTCATTTAGAAATATCTGCTTATGTTTCAGTTATTTCTTTTAGGCCTTCTTTCTTTTTATCATTGATAATACTGATAATAATACAGTGATAATCATACTCCATTGTATGATCTACCAGAGTTTAGTTATTCATTCACCTATTAACAGATATTGTGATTGATCCCATTTTTTTTTATTTCTAAAATTAAATACTTTTTAACCTATGAGTTTAGCACTCCTAACACTCATGTGCAAGTTTTTGTGTGGATGGACATATTTGTAACTCATTTAGCTAAATACCTAGTAGTGTGACGTTGTTGAGTACCATCTCATTGGAACTGACCCATATCTGATCCTTCAGCAGGTTTTCAGAGGCAGTTAACCACACAGAAGATTGCCCATCCTTCTCCTATTGAGCAGCTGGTGGATTTGAACTATGTGCTTTTGAGATTACAACACAGCTTCTTACCACTAGGCCACCAGAGTGTGATAGCTGAATTAATTAATGATCTTCCATTGCATGCAAGCCTACACTTTCAAAAGTAAGGAATGTATTCTAATTAGCAATGAATTACAGTTCCTATCATTCCACATCCTTATCTTTAGTGATGTTGTTTAGTGCTTTGGATTTTAGCCATTGTAATAAATGTGTAATATTACCATATTGTTTAATTTGAAATTTCTAATAACATTTTTTGGAAGGAGGAGTGGCATCCATTTCCTAAACAATATGCCTGTTGGAAACTCTATGAACTTTGATAAATGACGATAGTTGTAGAAAGGTTTCACGCATTTTGTTTATAGTGTTGCTAGGAGTCGTGCTCGACTTGATGGCAATCAAAAACACCACCACCACCACAACAATAACATATTAGACATTTGACTGTGTGGATCACAACAAATAGTGGTTACTATTGAGAAGAATGGGAATCCCAGAACACTTGATTGTGCTTATGCAAAACCTATCTATATGTGGAATAGATCATCAGGAAGCTGGACTTTATGAAGAAGAATGTGACATCAGGATTGGAGGAAGATTCCTCAACAGTCTATGTTGTGTAGATGATAGAACCTTACATTCCTCTTCACAAAGTCCATATTTCTGAATGATCTATTCCCCATATAGATTGAAAAGGTATGGAGAAAACACATATTGCTGGCACATTCTTTCTTGATTTCAAACCATACAGCATTGCCTACTTGTGTTCTGACAACAGCTTTGTGGTCTAAGTATAGGTTTTGCATAAGCAAATTTACTCTGACATGAAAGGGTCACATGATGAAAAATCTACTAGCGGTCAACAGTTGTATTCTTTTTAGTAATAATAAAAAAAGAGGAAATGGACAAAAAATTTACAAAATATTTAAGCTGACCATTGCTTGTCTGTCATGTGAATAAGAGATCAAAAAACTTGGTGTCTGGAAAAAACGCTGTACCAACAACTGAAAGGACAAACACTTTAGAAGGAGAAGAGATGATGAGTATTATTCTGTCTGTGTTCATCTCTTTGCTAATGCATCCTGTCTGTGCTGCATTTTCTATTGCTTTGGGGAGTCTGATAAGAGTGTTAAGGTGATTTCTTTCAATTCCCTTAGGGATCTTCTTCATGTTCCAATATTTCTCACCATCTGGAAGTGGAAAGATTTTCTACACATGTACCCAAGAATTTATTTTCTTGTTTTGGGTTCCCCCATCCCCTTCAAGAGTTTATAGCTGGGCATTTTTCTTTTCTTTTTTTTTTTTTAAGGGACTATTGTGATGATTCAGCTAATGTGGAATTCAGAAGGTTGTCTCGGAGGAACTTTTAAACATATAAACAAAGGCATTTTACTGTACTCTACTGTTCCTGCTTAATCTGTTTTTTTTTTTTGGTACGTCCCTGAAAGATTCTTCTCCCTTCTGTGTTCTTCAATTACTGAGCTGTCACTTCCATGCCTCGTCTGTTGCTTCACTAATCTGTATAGACAATGTTTAACTATATGGACTTTTAGCCATAAATAATTCTTCCACTTTCTACTAATAATAATTTCTCTTTTAACTTTATCATGTTAATCTATATTGTACTGGCATTAAGGTATCTAGGCTTGAATTTAGGATAAAGGAGCCAATCTTTATCAGGTACTTAAAAAGTAATTTTTCTCTCATTCCATTTGGCTCCCATTTCAGTGCCGTAGATTGTGTTACCTGCACACCCATTCATTCCTTGGCTTGCTTATGCTCTACTCTGATATAGAGAAAGTCACATTTGATCTAAATGCACAACACTGAAATATGAAGGGATATTTTACTCTATTACATTAAGATTATACTATTGCTTAGTTTAGCTATAGTTTATTATTGTTGCTAAGTGTTGTTGAGTCAAGCATGACTTATAGCAACCCTATGAACTGAACCTTGTCCTGTCCTTTGCCATCCTCACAATCTCTGGTATGCTGTTGCTATTGTTGTTGTTAAGGGCCATCTAGTCACCTGCAACTCATAGTGACCCTATGTACCATAGCCCTAAACCCTGCTCTATCCTGTGCCAATCTTATTGTCTCTGACACACCTCCCCCCATTACCCCAGTCACTGCATCAATCCATCTCATCAAGGGTCTTTCTCTCTTGCCCTGTCCCTCTACCCTCCCAAGCATGCCATCCTTCTCCAAAGACTGGTCCCTCCTTGCAACATGTCCAAAGTATGTTAGATAAACCTTCAGAATCCTTATACTTGAGCCTGATGCTGCAGTTACTGTGTCAATCCACTTGGTTCAGGATGTTCCTCTCTTTCACTAACTCTCTACCTTTCCAAGTATGATTTCCAAGAAATAACCTCTTTCAGCAATACGCCCAGAGTATGTGAGTCAAAGTTTTATCATTTTTACTTTCAAGGGACACTTTGTTTGCACTTTCTCCAAGACATATCTGTTTGTTCTTTTAGCAGTACACAGGATATTCAGTACTCTTCTCTAACACCACAACTCAAAGGCATCAATTTTTTTTCCTGTCATCCTTATTCATTGTCCATAGTTGTCATTGTGTACCATTAAGTTGGAACTCACCCATAGCTGACCCTTTAGGGGGGTTTCAAAGGCAGCTAATTGCATGGGAGGAGATTGCCCATTCTTCTCCCACAGGGCAGATTCAAACTGTGGTGCCATTGGAATTTTAGCATAGCTTTTTGCCACTAGACCAACAGAGCCCATGGCCTGGATCAAATGCACCTTAGTCCTCAAACTAACATCATTGCTCCTCAATAATTTGGAGAAGTCCCTGGCTAAAGATTTTCCCATTGAAATGTATCTCCTGACTGATTTCCCGACTGCTAGTACCAAGGGTCTTGATTGTGCATCCACGTAAGATGAAATCATTGACAGTTTCCAACTTTATCTATCATGGTGTTGCTTGTCTGTCCAGTGGTAAGCATTTTTGTTTTCTTGATATTGAGATGTAATTCATATTGATTTCATCTTAGGCTCAATCCATATTGAGCTATTAAGATTCATTCCAGTTGTATCACAGCAGAAAAACTGTTTTGTTCTTTTAAAATTTTTTAAATATTTTTAAAAATGCATGGAGGGAGTTGTTCTTGTGTACTCTTAACTCAGAACTGACTCACAGCTGACTCACATGGGAATAGAAATGTCATTCTCTCATAAAGAAAGTAGCTGAAGCTATTAACAACCTCAATCTAGAAAAAAAAAAAACCAACCTCAATCTCTTCATCATTTATCATGATGCTGTCAAGCGTCCCAGTGGTGTGAATCTTTGTTTTCTCAATGTTGAGCTTTAATCCATGTTGAAGGCTGTAGTCTTCAACCTTCTTCAGCACGTGCTTCAGGTCCTTCTCAATTTCAGCAAGCAGAGTGTGTCATTTGCATAACGCAGGTTGTTGTCTACTGTAGAGTAAGTTGAAGGGTCAATTTGGACCTCATCATATCCTGAAACACCCTGGATGCTTCAAACTGGCAGCCTTGCTGATATTCCTTTGAGTCCATCCTAGTTGGTAAGTTGCCAATGTTTTCCACATCACTAATAAGCAGGCCTGAAAAAACTCAGAAAAATTTTTGAGAAGCATTCTCAAAATGAATTTAGAGTAACCGATGATTATTCAGCTCACCCAGTAAAAAGCATATTTGACTGTTATTAAATTTAAAGGATACATTTATACATAAATCTCAATTTATCTAAACATTCCAGTTTATAGTATGACCCAGTGATTGAAAAGCAGGTATGTTTTTGATGGGCTGATAATTCGTTTTTTTTTTAACCTGGTATGTGTTCATGAACTGCAAACATAAAGAACAAAAGTGGAGTGTGTGTGTGGGGGAGTGTGTTTCCCCCCCTTAAAGTTGGTGCTTGGTGCCTCATTGCTTTTTTTCTTGCTAACTCTAAGGTCTATTTGAGATCCTATCTGGAATGAGGTATGTCAAGCTTTGAGTAATACGTTCCACAGCCTTCCACATCATCTTTGAAACTGTGAAATTGAGTTAAAATGAATACTCAGTATCTGGTAAAGAGAAAATGAATATTGAACAGAGGATATAAACCTTGAAGGTAGATGTGGAAGAAGAGGGAGTAGTGAGCACCAACAGACAATCCTACTTCCTCTAGTTGGGACTTGGGCAAATCGGGGAAAGAGCATATCGCAGGGCTGGTTTTCCCTTATCTGTTATCATACATGCCATTTCACATCTCTCCCTGAGAGTTTCACAGAAGTCAGGGTACTTTTTTCATCAGCCATTTAACAGGCTATTAAAAATGTAGCTATGCAGTCTAAGTGAGAAACCATCTATACATCAACATTCTGAAATGACCTTTACAACCCAGTCATTGATGGATGATTCTTGATTTTAGCTTTTGTCTCATTTGCTTTCTTTGAGACAAGGTCCAGGAAAATCTGAAGGTCTTCCAGAATTCTCTCTTTTCATTCTCAAAAACCACAATGTTGCATGAAATACAGCGTATGTGAATGGTTGTTTGAAACACAGTATAAATGAAAGATTGTATAAGACACAGAAAAATAAAAACATTTTTAAATCATAATGACTTTAATAAATGAGGTGATTTACATGTATAATTCAGTCTATAAGCTCAAAGTAAATCTGAGAATGTGATGTAGATATATCATGTAATTCAAGAGAGAGAGAAAGAGAGAGAATGATTGTTGACTCAGGTGTTAACTTTGCTTTTCAGAGTGTACAGAAACTTGGACAAAAAAAACCACTATGTTGGAGATTAAAAGCTGTTTGGGGTTTCTTATGACCTACTTAGCAGAATATAGTCTAGGCCCAGCAGGCACCTGTTAAAAGATACTCTTGAGACTAAGAAAATGCCAGAAATACACCATAATTTGTAACTCATCAGTAATGAACTGTAGAGATAATTAGCTAAATTCATCTAATCTGTTGAAATTCACAGCTAGGATTTTAATTTGCAAGTAGAGTGACTGCAGCTGTTTCATCTCTCATCATTTGTAAATTCTTTAGCATAATCTCTTCCCTGTAATAATGTAATAGCATTACATTGAAGCAGAAGAGTACTGGTAGTGCTGTGGTTAAAGCAATTTAAATCCCAACCACTCTGAGGGGAAAAAAAAGATGAGTCAGTCTGTGTCTGTAAAGATTTACAACCTTAGAAACCCGTTAAGGTGGTTGTATTTTGTCCTATTGAGTCAGTATGAGGAGGGATGAACTAGATGGTGGTGAGTTTCTCAGTTGAATAAGAATTCATGCAATTTCAGTTATTGCTAAGTCAAAGCAATCCTATTAACAGCAGATTGAAATTGTCCCCCATCTCATGCCATCCTCAAAACTCTACTATTTTCAAGCCCTTATTGTATCCAGTACATGTTGTGGAGGATTTTTCTTTCTTTTTTTGACCCTCTACTTTTCTAGCATGATGTATTTTGCAACTTCTGGGAAATGGTACTATGATATTTCATGCTTAACATGGGACTTGTAAAATAGTAGCATATAAGGCAAGTAAAACCCCCTCTAGACAACTGGAAATAGCTCCTTGCTGGGTTTCAAAGAGGCCATGGTACTATGGATGTTGTTGTTGTTGTTGTGTACCGTCGAGAACTATACCTGACTCTCTGGCAGGTTTTCAGAGGCAGGTAATCGCAGTGCAGGGAATTGTCCATCCTTCACCCATGGAGCAGCTGGTGACCTTGAACTGCATGCCTTTGGGATTGCAGCACAGCTTCTTCCCACTAGGCCACAAGAGCTCCATAGGGATATTATAGCTAATGTTATATGAATCTTGGCTGAAAAGAGAAAGTCAGAGGAGTCTGTATTTCATTGACCATACAAAGGCATTCGATTGTGTGGATCACAACAAACTGTGGCTAACTCTGAGAAAAATGGGAATCCCAGAGCACTTGATCATGCTTATGTGAAACCTATATTTGGACCAGGAGACAGTGGTCAGAACAGAGCAAGGGAACACTGCATGGTTTAAAATGAGGAAGGGTGTATGCCAGCAATGTATCCTATTTCCATACCTTTTCAATCTATATGCATAACAGATTATCCAGGAGGCTGGGCTCTATGAGGAGAAATGTGGCATCAGGATTGAAGGAAGACTCATCAACAATCTGCATTATGCAGATGACACAACCATGCTTGCTTCATGAAATTGAAGAGGACCTAAAGCGCTTGCTACAGAAGGTCAAGGACTGCAGCATTCAGTAAGAATTGAAGCTCAACACAAAGAATAAAAGGTTCTCAGCACTGGGCTGGTTGGCAGCATTATGATACATAGTGAAGAGAGTGAGATTGTCAACAGCTTTAGTTTGGTTGGCTCCACAATCAATACTCTTAGTATGAGCACCCAGAAAATGAAAAGATGAATTACATTGGGAAAGTCTGTTGTCAGAGACCTCTCCAGAGTACTGAGGAGCAACAATGTCAGTCTGGAGACTAAAGTGTGCCTGATCCAGGCCATGATTTTTGCAATTGATTGTTATACATCAACAGCTGGACAATGATTAGGGATTTTAGAAGGAGAATTGATGCATTTGAGCTGTGGTTTTGGAGAAAAGTATTGAATATACTGTTGAGAACAAATAGGTTTGTCCTACAGAGGGTGAGACCAGGATGCTTCTTGTAGGCAAGGATTCTGAAACTCTGTCTGATATACTTTAGACATGTGGCAAAGAGGGACCAGTCCTTAGAGAGGGACATCATGCTTGGGAGTGTGGACAGACAGCGCAAGATAGGAAGACCCTTGATGAGATGGATTGATTCAGTGCCTAGGGTCATGGGGATAGGTGTGTCAGAGACAATAAGACTTGCACAGGATAGAGCAGGGTTTAGGGCTGTTGTGCATAGGGTTGATATGAGTTGCAGGTGACTCAATGGTACGCGACAACAACAACATCTGAAGTAATAATAATCTTAGGCTGTGTTGAATAGAATGCAGGCAAATGTTAAGGCTTTGGTGTACATCACTATAATGTCATGAGAAAATTCATGTTTGGGAAGGAGGAAGGGGTGAACAACTCAATTAACAAGGCAGGCATGGGGGCCTACTTATTAATGAATAATTGCTTAAATATTCACTTGTTAGCGAATAGTTTCGCATAGGTTTTACCACAGCTTTGAGCAACTTTCCTGCTCTTTTCAATGTGTTAAATATGCTCCTAACTCAATAAAACAAAAAACATCACCATTGGGCCAATAGGCAATTTTATGATGATTGGTGAAAAGGTTAAAATTGTTAACTATTTCCTCCTGCTTGGATCCACAATTAAAAACCTTGGTACCAGCAATCAAGAAATTAAATGATGGGCACTGAGAAAATGTACTGTCAAGGGCAATGATATAATTTTAAAGACTAAAGTACACCTGATTCAAGCTATGGTCTTGGGTCTAACCCATCTGAATTTAAAAATCACCTCAAGAACAGATTTACATCATGGAATACCAAAAATTAAAGATCAGAGAAGCTGTGGAACAACAGCAAGGATATTATCTATGAAGAGAGCAAGAAGGCGTTACAAAGACTTAGGAGAAAGAAAAACCAAAATAGATGTCAGAAGAGACTATAAAAATTGCATTAGAGCATAGAGAAGACAAAACAGACAAAAGAGATGCCTAAGTAATAGAGCTGGACAGAAGATTCTAAAGGGCAACTCAAGAAGTCAAAGTAAAAATACTATAATGAAATGTTCAAAGAGTTTGAGTCAGAGACTA
Source organism: Elephantulus edwardii (assembly GCF_000299155.1). Taxonomy (NCBI): domain Eukaryota; kingdom Metazoa; phylum Chordata; class Mammalia; order Macroscelidea; family Macroscelididae; genus Elephantulus; species Elephantulus edwardii. The sequence continues at coordinate 132,212 of NW_006400084.1, forward strand.
TAAAGGGAGGAACTCATTCAGCATTTCTAAAGCTGAAAGAACTAAAAAACAAATTAAAGCCTTGAATGGCAGGCTTGAATTCTGAGAAAGGCTATGGGAAAAATCTTGAATGATTCAAGATGTACTAAAAGAAAATGGAAGAAAGACACAGTCAGTGTGCCAACAAACAATTAATAGACACTGAAAAATTCCAGGAAGTGTCATATGAACAAGAGCCAATGATAATAAAGGAAGAAGTTCAAGTTGCATCGGACTGTGTAAAACTTAGGAAGATCAAACAGTGGGGCTTTCAGAAGGAAAAAACAGAGCTAAACTAGCTCTGCTAAGGACCTACTTGTGCTGGGAACACCTAATGTATTTCACATGTGTTAATTGAACAGGGCATTTCTTTCCTTATTCCATCAACTTTTAGTCTTTCAATTATCTGTAAGTAGTGTATGCACATTACATATCTAGTGAGGATGATTTTGGAGGTTAAGAAAGCAAATGAAATAGGGGAAGAATTGACAAGATACCAATAAGAGATACAATCTTAGAAGTGCTCATAAGACTATGCCAAGAAATTTGGAGGACAGCTTCCAGGCTCACTGACTACAAGAGATTCATATTTGTTTCCATCCCCAATAAAGAGAAGAATACAGAAAATATTAAACAATGTCATTAATATGACTGACAAAAGTTCAAGCAGAGATTAGAAGAAGCCATGGCACCAGGAATATAATTACTGATGTCTGGGATATAATTGCTGATGTCAGATGGATCTTGACTGAAAGCAGAGAATACCAAAAGAATGAAAAAAAAATCTGTGTTTTATTGATTATACAAGGCATTTGAGTATACGGATCATAATAAATTATGGTTAACATTGAAAAGAATGGATATCTCAGAATATTTAATTATGTTCATACAAAGCCTATACCTATAACTATACCTATACCTATACCTATACCTATACCTATACCTATACCTATACCAAGATGCTGCTGTGCGAACATAACAAGGAAACATTGCATGGTTTACATTTAGGAAGGGTGTGCACCAAGTATGTATCCTTTCTCCATACCTATTCAATCTATATGCTGAGCTGGACTCTATGAAGGAAAATGTAGCATCAGGATCAGAGGAAGACTCAACAATAATCTACATTACACAGATGACAAAACCTTCCTTGCTGAAAGTGAAGAAGACTTGAAATGCTTGTTGTAGAAGTTCAAAGACTATAGCCTTCAATATGGATTATATCTCAACATCAATAAAAGAGAGGTCCTCACAGTTTGGCCAAAAGACAACACTATGGTAAAAGGAGAAAATCTTTAAATTGTTAATTATTTAGTCTTGTTTAAATCAACAACTAACTCTCTTCATATCAGCAGTCAGGAGATAAGATGTATTGGACAAGTCTGCTGTCAGGGTTCTCTCCAAAATACGGAAGAGAAGTTAAATCAGTCTAAAAGCTAAAGCACATCTGATTCAGGCCATAGTCTTTTCAATCACTTGTTATGCATCTGAGAGCAGGAAAGTGAATAAATGTTGTAAAAGAATAATTGATGCTTTGAGTTGTGATGGAGAAGAGTACTGAATATTCCATGGACTGCCAAAAGAAGAAACAGATATGCCTTGGGGAAATGTGCAGCCAGAATATTTATTGGAGACAAAGATGACAAAGCTTTGCCTCTCATGCTTTAGGCATATTGCTAAGAGAGGATATTGGGAAAGTACATCACATTTGGATAGTTAGAGGGTCAGCAAAAGAGAGAAAGACTTCCAATGAGGTGGATAGACGATGACTGTAGCAATGGACTTGAATGTACCAGAAATGGTAAGTATGGCATAGATCGGTTGTTTATAGGGTTTCTAGGAGTTGTCCTTGACTCAACAGCACCTAACAACAGGAACAAACTGAAAGTTGGACAACAAATAAGGATGACTGAAGAAGAATTGATGTCTTCGAGGCGTAATGTTGGAAAGGGATGCTGAATATCCCCTGAACTGACAAAAGAAGAAGCAAACCTATCTTGGAGAAAGTGAAACCATGATGCTCCTTAGAGGCAAGTGTTGTAAAACCTCATCTCATATATTTTGGGGATAATTAGGAAGGGCCATTTCTTGGAGAAACACATCATGCTTGAGAAAGTGGAGGGTCAAAAAAAAGAGGACTACTGTTAATAAGATATTAACACAGTGCCTATAACAATGGACTCAATTATATCAGAGATGATGAGAATGGCATTGGATGGGTCAGGGTTCAGTTCCATTGTTCATTGGGTCACAATGAATCATAGTCAAGTTAATCGCCCCTAACAATAATGTTGTTGTTGTTGTTGTTGTTGTTAGGTGCCGTGGAGTTGTAGACTACTTATAGCGACCCTATGAACGAAAGCCTTGATCATTGTTCATAGGGTTTCCAGAGGCAAGCCATTTCGGAAGTGGATGCCGCTCCTGCTTCCAGGCTTGTTTTAGTCGGGAAGCTCCAGCAAACACTGTCCACCATGGGTACCCATTACCATGTTTGGCACATCAGTGTCACAGTGGTCAGCATCACAGCAACCACGACTGTACAGCAACGCACAGACCTGTGCTATAGCACCTAGAAGAATGTTTGACAGGAAAACAATTTGAACACGGCCTGAGAGCCACAGGCTGAGGGCCCTTTGGGGCTTGAAGAACTTTCCTGCCATAAACCCTAGGCCAAGCCTGAAGGGCCTTGCTCCTGGGGGGCAGAGCAGTCCTACACATCAAACACAAGCCCGAAAAAGCACTAGGCTCCAAAAGCTTTGCCATCATAGCTGCGCTCGCTTGCAGACCACACTAAGCTCTGGCAGAAAGAAGTCATGGAAACTCTGGGATGAGCCATCCAGGAAGAACATGGCTGCCTCCACTGCCCTCTCCATTGTTGTTGTTGTCATGTGCTGTCGAGTCGCATGCAACTCATAGCGACCCCTATGTACAACAGCCCTAAACCCTGCTCTATCCTGTGCCAATCGCACTGCCTCTGACACACCCAATCCAATCACCCCAGTCACTGAATCAATCCACCTCATAGAGGATCTCCCCCTCCTACGCAATCCTTCCACCCTCCCAAGCATGATGTCCCTCCCCAAGGACCTGTCCCTCCTTACAACATGTCCAAAATATGTCAGACTAAGCCCCAGAATCCTTGCCTCCGAAGAGCAGCCTGGTTTAACCCTCTCCAGGATAAATCTGTTTGTTTTCTTGGCACTCCATGGTATATTCAATACTTTCTCCAGCACCACAGCTCAAAGGCATCAATTCTCCTTCTACCCTCCTTAGTCATTGCCCAACTCTCTGACGCACAACAAGTGACTGCAAAGACCATAGCCTGTGTCAGACACACTTTAGTTTCCAGAGTGACACCATTGCTCTTCAGTACCCTGGAAAGGTCCCTAACAGCAGACTTTCCCATCGCAATATGGTTTTTTAAATTTCCTGGCTACTGATGCCAAGAGTGTTGACTGTTGAGCCAAGCAAACTAAATTTGTTAACAATCTCAATCTCTTCACCATCCATCCTGATGCTGCCAATTGGTCCAGTGATGAGAATCTTTGTCTTCCTGACATTGACCCTCATTCCATACTGAAGGCTGCAGTCCTTGACCCTCTGCAGCAAGTGCATCACGTCCTCCTCAGTTTCACCAAGCTGGGTTGTGTCAGCTGCATAACGCAGATTGTTAATAGATCTTCCACCAATCCTGACACTACACTTCTCCTCATAGAGCCCAGTCTCCTGGATAATCTGTTCTGCATACAGGTTGAAAAGGTATGGAGATAGGACACATCCCTGCTGTATACCTTTCCCAATTTTGAACCATGCAGTGTTTCCCTGCCCTATTCTGATGACTGCCTCTTGGTCCAAGTATAGGTTTCACATTAGCATAATCAAGTGTTCTGGGATTCCCATTCTTCTCAGAGTCAGCCACAGTTTGGTATATTCCACACAGTCAAACGCCTATGCATAGTCAATGAAACACAGATATACATTCCTCTGGTATTCCTCGCTTTCAGCTAAGATCCATCCAACATTAGTTACAATATCCCTAGTACCATGACCCCTTCTAAACCCAGCCTGTACTTCTGGCAGTTCTCTGCTGATGTGCTGTTCCAGTCGTTTTTGGATAATCTTCAGTACAATCTTGCTTACATATGAAATCAATGATATTGTTCTGTAGTTTCCACACTCTATTGTGTCATCCTTCTTTGGAATGGGAACAAATATACATCTCTTCCAGTCAGTTGGCCAAGTGGTTGTTTTCCAGATTTCTTGGCACAACTTGGTGAGCACGTCCAAGGCAGCATTTGTTAGCTGAAATACGTCAGTTGGTATACCATCTGTTCCTGGGGCCTTGTTTTTTTCTATTTCCTTCAAAGCAGCTTGAACTTCTTCCTTCATCTCCATAGGCTCTTGCTCATATGTTGTTTCATTAAATTCTTCTGTGTCTGCCAATTTCTTTCGATACGGTGACTCAATATATTCTTTCCATCTTCTTTTAATAATCCCTGGATCATTTAATATTCTTCCTAAAGCATCCTTGATTATAGCAACTCGGGGTTTGAATTTGTTTTTCAGTTCCTTTAGTTTAAGAAATGCTGAACGGAAACCACTGGCTTTAACACACACACTCACTCACACACACACACACACACACACACACACACACAAATATGATACTTGCATCAACCAACAGTCAGAGGTAGGTAGATAAACAGTACAGGTCTTTCCATGACATATTGCACATAACATTTTAAAAAACTGCTTAGTAAGTAGTGTGACTAACCTTTCAGCTTTTCTATGATTGACTGTCCCAGTTTCAGCTCCAAAAATACAAGGTCCAAGAAACCTCTCAGTCCCAGGCAAATGAAACTTTTGGTCATCTGTGTAAGGTCACTCAAATATTCCCTAGGAATATTTTTTTTCTTTCTTTCATAAACAGAAATTTATTTTCACACAGAAGCTAGACATTTGAACTCAGGGTGTTGGTACTGGGGGCAGGATTTCTCTCTGTGTTGGCACTGGGGAAAGGTTCTTGTCTCTTCATTTGTTGTTTCCTGTCCTACCCATATTTTGAATGAGTATGAAGGAAAAGTTTTTAAAAAGTTTGTGTCCTTAGCTTGTGGTGTTTCAAAGAGTTTTAATATAGCATAGAGAGACCAGCAATGTCATGACAAGTCTACAACCTGCATTATGCAGATGACACAACCTTGCTTACAGAAAGTGAAGAAAACTCAAAATACTTTCAGGGGAAAATTCAAGGATTACAATCTTCGGTATCTATTCTATACCAATAACAAGAAAGCAAAAAAATCTCACCACTAGACCAGTAGGCAACGTCATGATAGATGTATAAAATATTGGCATTGTCGAGGATTTATTTTTCTTTTAATCCCATACAACACCCATGGTAGCATTAGCCAAGAAATCAAGAGACACGTTGCAGTGGGAAAATCTGCTGTCAAGGGCTTCTTTAAATTCCTCAAGAGCAAGGATTTCAGTTATAGACTAAGGTGTACCTGATACAAGCCTTGGTGTTTTCAATTGTTTCCTATGTATGTGAAGGTTGGACAATGAGTAAGGAAGACTGTAGAAGAATTGACACCTTTGGTTGTGGTATTGAAAAAGGGTATTTTATATATTATGGACTGATAAAAGAACAAACAAAATTGTTTTGATAGAGGTGCAGCCAAAGTGCTCCATAAAGGCAAGTGTGGTGAAACTTTGTCTCACTTATTCTGGGTCTATTCTGAGGACTATCTAGTACACGGAGAAAGACATCATGCTTTCATCATGCTAGAAAGGTAGAAAGTCAGCAAAAGGAAGGAACATCCTCCATGAGATGGACTGACACATTAGTTTTGAGCATGGCAGTGACCTTGATTACGGTACAGGGCAGGACAAAGTTCAGATTCCGAAGAGTTGTGGTTGACTTGAAAGCACCTAACAACAACAGCAATCTTTAGTTCTGATGGCATAACACATAGAGACGTTTGCTGTTTACCTGTTGTGCTCTCTGGCAGTTCAAATCCCCTAGTGACTCTGGAGAAAAGATAGGTAAAGGCCTTCTGTGTGTTTACAGCCTCAAAAACCCATTGGAGGGTCAGCCATGAATAGGTTTTGACTTATAGTAAGGTGTTTGTGAGCTATGAGTCAGTACTGACTTGACAATATCTGACATGTATATTCTCATTTCAAAATTTGAATTTTTCACCTTAAGCTTAAAAGAGATAATTGGCTTTTCTTGTGTATTTCCATCATTAAGTAGAAATTTGGCTAACCTCTCTGCTACTAGTTCTTAAATCATCCTCATTAATTCCCGTGGAAATAATAGATGATTCAATGAAGCAGACATTATAGTAAAGACAGTGTTTTATTATCTAGAAGGCATAGTAATCTAACATAAGATGCCTAAGATCTTTCAATTCCTAGAGAGTCTATCTTAACCATTAATTTGTTGTAGTTGTTAGGTACTGGGTACAACTCATAACTACCCTATGAACAGCATAGGGTCCATTAAGTACCATTAAGTTAGCTTCACACAAACATTCTATGTGTTAACTTCATAGTGAAAGACAGTGCCTTAGTCAGTCCCTATGAATGCAGATCTTACAGCACTGCCATTACATTTCTTTAAGTGGAAGTTGCTGTACAGATAAAGCACAAAACACAGCAAGCTTTGACTCTGAGGACATTTCCTTTGATAAATCACACTCAAAAACAGTCTACGGGAATAGCAATATCAGTCCCTTGTTATGATCTTTACAATACAAGGTGAAGATATTCAAGCCAATTCTCTCAAATGTTTCTGCTGATTTCCCAAAGTGATGTGCTGCCTGATTCTGACATCTAAATCAAATGAGGCCACACGCTCGGGGCACACATTAGAGGACTGGCACCAGACTATAGCAGTTAGACTGCGGGAGAATCGATACAGGCCATTTAAGCATCAGGACTAACTATGTTTCATTTTTGACACTCGAGTTTATGCTTATTGAGTAGAAGAGCTTTAACTCTACTGCAGTAATAAACTCATTAGGAAGTGTCAGCTGGGAGTTCAGTGCATGTTAAATAAATATCACCAGTGCTGAGCCACAGCCTGGTCCTCATTTACTAAGCAGAAATATCTGGGTGCAAAAGCAGTCTAAGCATTTTTGGGTCTGGTGAGGCTGGAGAACAATTTTTCTCACCCAAAGATCTGTCAGTGCTTGCAATCTCAATATTAGTAAAGGACAGCTATGAGTAGAGATTTTCTTTTCTCTAAAAATATCCATCAAAATGATATCTCCAGCTAACATCTCAGAAAGGATTTGCGCAGCGCAATTAGAAAACTAGACGTTCTAAGAATGAAATTCTAATCAGGCATTTGCGAAATGTAATTGGATAAACAGAAATATGGGTAGGTTGTTATAAAGACATAAAATCTCTCCCTGGAAGCACATTCTCCCAAAGTAATACTTTACAACAAATCGTAAAATTAATAGGCTACTAAGTCCATTGGTGAGATCGTGAGGAAAGGATCAGAGGAAGCAAAATGCTGGATAGCAGGACTTGGAGGAATGATTCTTGCAAAATGTGTCTCTGCTCCCTCTGCTCGGTGTTCTGTTTCCTCACTTTATCAAAACCCTATTTTCTGTCTTCTTTTTTCCTGCTTAGACATCTTTAAAAAAAATGATTTTAATGAACGTTTACACAGACTTTGGATTTCCATTCATTCATTGCTGCCTTTTTCTCCCTGCCTACCCTCCCCCCCGCGCCAGTTCACTCTTCTCTTTGAAAAGTAAAGAAAAATTCTTTAATTGGTATACAATACTGAGCCCCCCACGCCCCCCACGCCCCACAAGTACACTTTACTGTGCAGCCTTCATTCTGGACTCTTGTCATGACCATATACCCAATCATGTATCACCCAATCATATATCGCTTTTAAACAGTTCTCTCCCTCATCTGTTTCAATGCAGTATACATAATTTATCTAATCTTTCTCAGTCTCACCCCAACCCTGCTTAGACATCTTTGACACATAAGTAGAACAAGACCACTTTAGAGGGAAAGGGTTAGTTTAAAGGACTATTGTCTCCTGCATTGTCTGTTTTAGATTGTCTTTGTTTTCTTGTTAATTAAGTTCCAGCACACACAGTTGAGAATTCAAACAAAGCTTTGTTTATCAACTGTGGTGGCCTAGTGATAAGGATCTGAGCGGTAATCCCACCAGTTACTCTGCAGGAGAAGGATGTGCAATCTCCTCCCATGGGATTGACTGCCTCAGAAAATATGTGAGGGTCAACTAACACCACCACCACCATCAGTTCTTTAGACATGTAAATGACTAATGCATTCAGTTACTAATAGAAAGATTTGAGGCTTGGTCCATCCCAAAGTGCCTTGGAAAGAAAGAATGGTGATCTACTTAAAAAAATAAGCCACTGCAAACAAGATGGAGCACGGGGAGCTCTGGTGGCGTAGTGTGTAGGGGGTTGTGTTGCTACTCCAGAAGAGGCATCCTTCAACTCTGTGGTAGAAGATGGGCCATTTCTTCCAGTGTGATTTATGTATGTTGTTATATACCTTCAAGTCAGAACCTTCTCATAGTTAACTCTCCAGCAGGCTTGCAGAGGTTGCTTATCTTCCTTCTGCAAAGCAGCTGGTGGATTCCAACTGTGTGCCTTTCGGTTGACAGCACAGCTCCTTACCACTAGGCAACCAGAGATTCCTGACTTACATATAGTCAATGGAGGGTCAGCTATGAGTCAGTTCTGACTTAATGGAAATGAGTTTTGGCTTTGTATTTGTTTGTTTATTCTTATAGCAACTGGTAATTAATTGGCTCCTCACTGAATGAAAATGAGTGAAACTGCCCTTCGTGATATTGAATTAGTTTTTCATTATTATTGTTAACTATTCATTATTTTGTTGGCTTTTGTCTATTTATCTTACATTTTCCCTTTACTGATTATTATAAGTGCTCTAAAAAGGAACTTAGACATCTTTTTGTGTTCTATATTTATCAAATAGTACTCTTGTCTGCTTCTTCCAGTTATCTGTTCTCTACTGCTTCTTGATGTTTTCTTATTCTGGCTTGTTATTGATATAAAAATGTATCTTACAACACAGAAAAAAAAAGAGCTTAGTCTTCCTAAAGATTCCTGTGTAACTGAAGTAATAATGAGTCTTAGGATTCTAGAAGGGGCTGCGCATCTTAGGACACACTGTATATTTTTTTATTCTGTCCCCAAATTAAAATAACAAAATAGAACATACATCAAATCATTAGACTCAAGACAAGTAATTTTATGACCCAGGTTGTGCCTCCTACAAGCAAAAGTTTATTAATAATTTGAGTGTTTAATACTTGAAACTGAAACTATGTTGAAGTAATCTTTACACAGTTTAACTTAAAAAGTAAAAATTGTCATTCTTGATTTTTGTATTTATACATAGATTTTTTTTTCCCAAAAAATTAAATCCAAATAAACCTCATTGCTATAGAATCACAACTGATTCATATTTTACCCTCCATTGAGTTTCTGAAGCTGTCAATTGATTGGGAGAAGATTGCCTGTCTTTCTCTTAAGGAGCTCTTCATAGATATGTGTGTGATGTTTGTGAATATATGCATATATATATTTGTTATTGATTGCTATCTAATAGAGCACAGGTCACAGTGACCCTATGAACAGAAGGTCTGAAGCCTTTCTATAATTATCAACATTTGTCAAAGAGTTTCTAGAGGCATGCTGTTTAGGAAGGGGTTGCCAATTCTGCTTCTAAACCTGTCTTAGACTGCAAGCTCCACCAAACACTGTCCAATATGGGTAACAGTTATGACATTTGACACCCCAATAGCACAAGGTTCAGCATCATGGCAACCCCAGGTTACCTCAGTACAGCATATTGACAGAAGAATGCTATACCACTTAGAAGAACGTTCCTCCAAAATATAATAACAACCAACTCTTAAATACAAAGGCCCTCCCCAAGGTCTTATTGACTCTAAACAAGAGGCTTAAATAAATAAATTTTTAAAAACCCAACCAGCCAATATAGTATGTTGTTATGTGTCATTTGTTCACCTGCAATATATAGCAACCCTATGTACACCAGATCTGAACCTTTCCCTGTAATGACCAAGTATCACTAATTCCAACACACCAACCCCCATTGTCCCAGATACTATATGAATCCATCACATCCGGGTCTTCTTCTCCTGTGCTGTCCCTCCATCCTTCTGAGCATGATGTCCTTCTCTAAGGACTGGTTTCTCCTGGCCACGTGCCCAAAGTATGGGAGAAGGAGCTTCAAAATCCTAGCCTCCAAGGAAAAACTTGGTTCCATCCTCTCCAAGACAGACCAATTTATTTTCTTGGCAGTCCGTGGTATGTTCAAGACTCTTCTCAGGTACCACAACTCAAAGGAATCGATTCTTCTTTTGTCATCCTTAGTCATTGTACAGCTTTCCGAAGCATAATAAGTACTTGAGAACACCATGGTCTGGATTGTGCACACGTTTGTCTCTAGACTGAAACTGATGCTTTTCAGCACTCCGGAGAAGTCCATGACAGCATATTTTCCCAATGCTATTCATCTTTTGATTTCCTGACTGCTGGTGTTAAGAGTGCTAATTGAGGATTCGAGTAAGCTGTAGTTACCAACAACCCCAATCTCTTCTCAATATAATATGGTGCAGCCAATTGGCCCTGTGGTGAGAATCTTTGTCTTTCCGATGTTGAGCTTCAGTGCATATTGAAAACTACAGTCCTTGACCTTTTGTAGCAAGTGCTTCAACTCTTCTTCAGTTACAGCAAGCAAGGCTGTGTCATGTGCATATTGTAAGTTTTTGATGAGTTTTCCTCCAATCTTGATGCCACACTCCTCCTCATTCATAAAGCCCTGCTTCCTGAATGATCTCTTCTCTATACAGATTGAAATGGTATGTGGACAGGATGCATACCTGACACACTCATTTCCTGATTTTGAACTGTACAGTATTTTCTTGCTCTGTTCTGAGGACCGCTTCTTGGTCCAAATGTAGGTATCGTATAAGCACAATCAAGTGTTCTTGGATTATCATTTTTCTCAAGGTTAGCCACAATTTGTTGTCATCCACACACAGTCAAATGTCTACACAGACAATGAAATACAGACATTCTTTTGCTACTCTCTGCTTTCTTCCAAGATCCATCTAATGTTTGTAACAATGTCTCTAGTGTCACAACATCTTCTAAACCCTGCTTGTATTTCTTATAGTTCTCTGTCAATGAACTGTTCTAATCATTTCTGGATAATCCTCAGCAGGATTTTGTTAGTGTGTGATATTACTGACATTGCTCAATAATTTCCATACTCTGATGGATCACATTTCTTTTTAATGGAAATAGATACGTATCTCAATCAGTCAGTTGATCAAGTGGTTGTTCTCCAGATTTCTTGGCACAACTTGGTGAACACATCCATGGCAGCATCTGTCTGCAGAAATATGACAACTGATATTCTATCAATTCATGAGGCTTTATTTTTTGTCAAGTCCTTCAAAGCAGCCTAAACATCCTCCTTCATCACCATTGCCTCTTGCTTATTTGTTGTTTCTTGAAATTCTTCTATGTCAACAAATGACTGCCTACTCTTTCCATCTTCTTTTAATACATCCTGAATCATTCAATATTCTGCTTGAATTTGTTCTTTAGTTTTCCTACAAATTAAGAAATGCTGAGCAAGTTCAGCCCTTTTGATTTTCTGGCTCCAGCTTCTTGCACATTTCATTATGTATTTTGCCTTGTCTTCCCGAGCAGCCCTTTGAAATCTTCTATTCAGCTCTTTAACTTCTTGGTTTCCTCCCTTTGCTTTGGCTTCTCAGTGCTCTAGTACAATATTCCTTCTTTCTAATGACTTTTTGCATTCTTCATGAATGATATTCTTGCTATCTTCCCAGTTTATCTAGTCTTTGTTCATTAGTATTCTAAGTGTGCTCTGCTGTACATAGGATTGTAGAAGGCCGATTTATTTTGAAGTGGATGGCCAATCTTTCTTCCTAGTCTGTCATAAATTTGATGCTTGGTGTTAGAAAAAGATCTGACAGATAAACATTTTTACCTATCAGATGAAAGACACTTCCCAATAGATTGACTGCCCTCCTGCCCTAAGCATGTGTTACTTGTCTTTTCCCTTTACCTGCTACATCCCAATTCCTTGCACATCCGGTTACCTGGTCAAACCCTCCCTTCCCCAGCTACTCCTTAATATGATTACAAGTCATACACATTTATATATGTGTGTGTAAAAGAAGCTTCTCTGCAATCTTGAAGGCATGTGGCTCAAGTCCGCTAGCAGCTCTGTGGGAGAAGGATGGGCAATCTCCTCCCATTAACTGCCTCTGAAAACCTGTCAGAAGGTTAGATAGATAGATCCAGGAGAATAAACAGGCCTATTGTGGTTGTTAGGTGTCATCAAGTTGAGTAAAACTCTAGTGACCCTATGAACAACAGATTTGAACCCTATTCTATCCTGTGCCATACTCACACTTTCTGACACACAAGAGCCCATTGCAGGAATCACTGTGTCAATCCACCTGGTCGAAGGTCTTTAACTCCTTTGCTGATCCCCTATATTTTCTAGCATCTTGCCCCTCTCCAAGGACTTTTCCCTCCTAGCAACATGCCCAAAGTATGTGAGGCGAAGTCTCATCATTCTTGCCTCCAAAGAGCACTCCAGCTACACCATTTCCAAGACATATCTACTTGTTCTTCTGGTTGTTCACTGGACATTCAGTGCTCCTCTCCAACACCACAGCCTGAAGGCATCAATTATTTTCCTGTTATCCTTATTTATTTTCCAGCTCTCAGATGCACAGCAAGTTATCAGAAAGACTATGGACTGATTGAATCATATGCACCTCAGTCCTCAAACTGACATCATTACTCCTTCGTAATTTGGAGAGGTCCTCAACTGGAGATTTTTCCCATTGCAAAGCATCTCCTTATTTCCTGACTGCTCATACCAAAGGTGTTAAGTGTGGATCCAAGTAAGATGAAGTTGTTGACAGTTTTAATCTCTTCTCCATCCATAATGATGTTGTCTGTCAGTTGTTGTTGTTATGTGCTGTTGAGTCACTTGCAACTCATAGTGACCCTATGTACAACAGCACTAAACCCTGCTCTATCCTGTGCCAATCACACTGCATCCGACACACCCATCCTGATTGTTGTTGTTGTTGTTATGTGCCGTCAAGTGGCCTGCGACACATAGCGACCCTATGTACAACAGCCCTAAACTCTGCTCTGTCCTGTGCCAGTCACACTGTCTCTGACACTCCCATCCCGATTATCCCAGTCACCAAATCAATCCACCTCACAGAGGGCCTTCCCCTCCTGTGCTTTCCCTCCACCCTCCCAAGCATGATGTCCTTCTCCAAGGACCAGTCTCTTCTTACAACACGTCCAAAGTATGTTAGACGGAGCCTCAGGATCCTTGCCTCCAAGGAGCCACCCGGTTTAACCCTAGGACAAATCTGTTTGTTCTCCTAGTAGTCCATGGTACTCTCAATACTCTTCTCCAGCACCACAGCTCAAAGGAATCAATTCTCCTTCTATCCTCCTTAGTCACTGTCTAACTCTCTGATGCAT